>NW_022757233.1:2385540-2426655 GCF_011630105.1 Anneissia japonica
GGGTCCGGGGCATGCCCCCGCGAAATGTTTGTGTTCTAGACGGGCGAACATAACATTTGAGGCATTCTGGACTATCATTTTTTTTCTTTTTCTCTCTTTTTTTTCTTTTTTTACCTCCCAAAAGGGTAGGGTCGGGGCCAGGCTGCCCCCCCCCCTAAATTTTTCCCTGATAAGTGACCAAAACAGGAAAAAATTACCTTTTTATATATTGTATTCATATTCTCCAAATTATAAGCTTTTAAATGATGGGTCAATTACTGGAATCAACTTAGTATTGCAGAAGTTATGAGTAAAAGCATTACAGCTTCTCTGTACTAAAGTATACAATACTGCCACATTATTATGCTAAGTACTCAGTTTAAGATTTAGCTGCAGCACACTGGTTTTGGAATGGCAAGCCTCATATAGTATATAGCCTCAAACAAAACACCATTCTAATATTGATAGTGTTGACCATTATTACACACACATGCTCCAATATAATATCAACCAGTTAATATTATTGCATTTCTAAAAGTGTTGATGAAAAAATAAAGATTTGTTCAAAAACAACTCAGGATTTAAAAGTTATATTCTAATTGGTAAGAAAGGATTTATATTAACTGAATACTAATGCATTCAAATATTACTGCATTTATTAAAGTGTTGATGGAAATTCAAGATTTGTAAGAAAAATAACTCAGGGTTCGATGGTTACATGCAACACATGACCGTTTGCTTATGAGCGATTAACAGAGAAATGTAAATGCTTTCAAATATATTACCGAAATAATATTTATTAGTTTTGTAAAACCATAATACATATAACTAAAAAGTAATAATATAGAGAATGTCCATTGCATTTCATATTACACACAATGATTAATTAATTGTGTACGGTAACTGTATTATGGAGCCACATGTTAAGAATATGTCTTGTCCAAGACTTCAGTCATTCTAATCCAATTATGGGCTTAAAAACATAGGATGATGAAATACAATAGAAAGAATTATAATTATTAGTCTAAAATAAATGTAGTGGGGAAAAATAATAAGGTGGTGTAATAAGGGTGGTTCTACAAAAGAGGCTTGAGAGAAAAAAAAAAATACAAATAACATGCTTTAAAAAGCATCTGAATTAATATTTGGTTGGTGCTAAGAAATAACACATTGTTTAAAAACTCTTTTTTTAAACTTTATTAACACTCTTAAAGGATTTTTTTTTTACATGAAGCATCTATAATTTATACCACCCAAAATCCAGTTTTAATATACTCTAGAGCTTGGGCTTATTATTTTATTAAGGATTATTTAAAGATAGTACAGTGAATGGTATCAAAGCATTACAAATCACTCAAATATGTTTCCCAAGGCCCATTAATCTTGTTTTAATTACTTATATAAATTATATGAAAAGATGTAATTAAAGCACATTACCATAGAAATCTTTCTTTTTTTTTTAATTCATCAAATAAAGGAAATATCAAAATGTCTGATAACTTGATGAGTTAAAAACAAATCAGGATAAACATACAAATCAACAAAAAATAAACATTAAACAGAAGAATCAAAAGAAGAGATACAATTGTCGCCTATAATATACAAACAGCATAGTTGTATAGTACATTCATTTTGAACAGATCCGTCCCCTTCCCTTGGATGTCACACAACTGTCGACTACTACAACAAATAGTCAAAATAATCAAAACAAATACCCCAACAATCTATTTGATTTTTATTCCGATAAATTTTGGACCCGATCTCTTGGGGAAATGAAGGTCGCACTCCATTTGTCATATTTCATTTACCCCTTTGGCAAATACGCCTCATAATCAACACACATTCTTGTGACCGATACACGCGTACCGGTTGTTTTAGGATTCTGATGACGTGGATAGGTACTCGTCGGGACGTTGGTGGTCGTTTATAGCGCGCACAGTAGATATATCTTGAGGGAGTCCCGACTTTCTCCTCAATAATGGTTTGGTTTCTTTTCTCTTAGTGCCAATTTGAGCCTATTAAAAAAAAAAATTTTAATGTAATAAATAGACCTTATAAGGCATAGTGATAAAAAAAACATGACAATAATGATGATTATACCAATAGTAGTAGTAATGATGATTACATAATAATAGTACAAATGATCTTGACATTAATAGTAATATAATATCAGAAATAATAAAAACAATAACAATCAGTGTTCTCTCTAGTATCATGGGCAAGCGTAATGGTAAGTGTAAAGTCCACCATAGTTGGGACTGACACAAGGTATTTTTAATAATTAGGAGGAACTGGATATATCCTAAATTGCACTTTAAGACTATATAGAAGCAGGGAACAACTAAATAATTTAACTGTCCCCTGATAAAAGCATCATGGAAGATGTTCCAAACATCATGGCAAATTGTCAAGCATCATGGGGAAAGTGCCAAGCATCATGCATGATGCTTCAAGGGCCTGGGGAGAACACTGACAATTTAGTAGTACTTTTCCATCTGTGTTTTTTTTAAGCAAACGACAAAATTACTAATGCCGGTATATTTCAATATAAAAATTACAAAAATGATGACTGTACCAATATTAATGATTATGTAATAATAGTAATTGACAGTAACTGCAATATAATAGTAATAATAAAATCAATAACAATTTAGATTTTTATAATGCTGTTCATATAACAATTCATGCATGTCTGAATTGGAAACACATGAGTGATGAATAAAAACAAAATAATAAACAAATAATGAGATGAAAAAATATATGTATGTAGTGTAGATGTGACGCAAGTTTAAAACAACATGAACGATGCAATGACACTGAAAGGATTGGAAACAAAAGGAAGAAAACAAAAGAGATGGGAAAGAAAGAAGAAATGAAAATGAAAGAAAGCTGAGAAAGAGAGAGAAAGAAGTAATGAGAATGAAGGAAGGTACAAGAATGAAAACAAGAATAAAAGGAAGAATGAGAATGAATGAAAGAAAGAAAGAACAAGAATAAAAAATAGATATGCCAACCTGTTTATCTACATCTCCTTTCTTTAAAACAACATCTTCATCATCTTCAACTTCCATCAAGGTACTACTAGCTCCTGAGTTGGAGTTCAGACTCTTGTGGAAATTATCATACTTCAAGAGAAAAAAAAAATTAAGTTAAAATTTTTTTTATAAATGATATCAAGACTAAGTAGCTTTATTGAGACATAAGCATTAGAATCACAATTACAGCCAAGGACTTTGTCCATCCGTATGTTTTGTGTAATTAAGGCGACAACAATATACCAATGCCTTCTGAATTTAAGATCATTTGCCTCTAGGCAATTTTATATTTACTAAAATGTACACATCTTTAAAATGTTTGACTACCATTGCAAAACATATCATGTCCCATAGAACTAAATTAAGTTGTTTTTATGCCTAGTTCTAATTGTATTTAGGTTTTGTTTTAATTTGACATTCATTATTAATAATATTTTCAGTTAATAATAACGTTTTACACTTCTTATTAAGTTATGTATGGGTCAAACCTTTCCTAGTGAGATTGTTCCTCTGTTATAAAGGTGTAAACGAATAAATCTTATATTTCTATATTGTTATCAATTACATTTAAAAAAACTACATCATGTTTGAAGATCTCAGCTACTACTGTGTCCTTAGATTATAACACTTAGATATCCTTGATATTTCATAGCCAACATGAAATTATGTCCTGACCCATGTGGGAAGGGGACAATTAACTGGGAAAAAATGTTGAGCTCAGTAAGCAAATGGTCGAAATGTACTCAGAATGTTATGTTTTGATTAATTCATATTTTCTGTGCTCTCTACTATTTCGTACTGGACGAAGATAAATTTACATTGTGTAGAAATCTGATAGAGTATGTTGCAATGTATGGAAGGCAAAATGGATCAAAAAGTTGACTTACTAAAGGATTATTCTTAGCCTTGACCTCAATTTCCAACCAGGCATCTTCCCTTTGTTTCATAGCTTCTTTCTCCCTAAAAAAATAAAATCAACACAAAAAATATATTTAAAAATAAAAATATATATATATATATATATATATATATGTTAGATGTTCTCGATTAGCGTCATGTCTACTATTTAAAATAAAATATACTCATAAAACGCTGCAGCGCTTGTGCGAGTGGAATCGAACGGCTTGGTGGTTAAGATGCTTGCCTTCAAATCCAATGGTCCTGGGTTCGGCTCATATCATAGTAACAGGATTTTTCTTCTCACAACCACAACAACTCCACTCTCTAAGCCTCATGAGACATAGTTTTATGTGGAGCATCTTGTGTATATGTTTGTCATGTGAAGGGATTGCCACTTAAAAAAGTGATTAGGTTTGCTGTTTGGCATATTCTTAGCCTTGGGCCAAAAGTTGAATAGAACATTAAAAAAGAAAAAAAAAAAAAAAAGGGGGGGGGGAAAAGGTTACACAGAATACAGTTACAGAATCTCAAACCTGTTCAAGGGAGCTGGCAAACTAAAGATTTTCTTTTTTGAAGTGTGTAAAAATAGGAAGCCTATACAAGAAGAGGTTTAATAACTCTGAACTTTGTTTATGAAGAGATAAAGATTAAAATATTGAATATTCTTTCATACCCTTTTATGGAACTATATAATTAAAACCAACCTAAAATCTCTTTCCACACGGTTATGTTAAACCTAACAATCAAATGTTAAGATATATGAGATTAGTAGCGACATATGCTTTGGATTAAGTCTGGATAAAAACAGTATTAAATAATGGATCTTTTAATCCATTGCATATCGTGGCTGTTTCCATGAACAGTAGTGATAAAACAAAATAGACGACTTCCGTAAAGTAGGAATTATATAAAATAAGACCAAGTCAAAGGGGTTTAAAAGCCTTTTTGGAGGATGCCCTTCAGTAGGGATACTAGTATTAGTGTAATGATAATACTTAAATTTTTGAATAAGAATTAAATTTCATTTCTATAAATTATTGAATAAAAACAAATAAAACCATAAATCTCAGATTTATGCTGAATTTTGGATTATAATATAAATCACACACTAAAAATTTGGTATATTATTCAAACATCTAACAGTGAAAACACCAATTACAGGATGAGCATAAATATGTAAAAATAAGATTTAAAAATATAACATCATTCAAGATATACATGGAAAGGGTTAAAAAATACCCAATATAATATGAATTCTATTAGCTATGAACACCATAATCATTTATATTGAACACATTTGAACTTTCTAAGGGAGAATGGCTTGTTTATTCAATTAAATAATATTTATATTCCATTAGAAGCCAAATAAAATGATTTGACTATTTGTGTAAATAACTATTATCAGATATATCATTTGTGTTAAAAATGAAATTATTTCAACATTTTGTAGCGGAGCTGAATAACTTGGTGGTTAAGATGCTTGCCTTCCAATTCCAGGGTCCTGGGTTCAATTCCTGTCAGTGTTGCAGGATTTTTTCTCCCGACCAAAACAATTCCACTCCCTAAATCTCATATTGAGATTTAGTTTGTGTAAAGCATCGTGTGAGCATTTCATTTCATTTTCATTTCATTTCTTTAAGCACGAGGGCCAAGGATATGCCAATAAGTGAACTTAATCACTGTCCTACGTGGCATATCCATTTAACAACAGGGGACTTGTGTAAGGGATTGTCACCTACAACTAGGACAGTGTTCGCTATTGACAATTCTTGGTGCATATGTTGTGTGTCTAAATAAATAAAATAAAATAAAATAAAATAAAAAGCTTTTAAAAATGTGATTTGGAATTGCTTATTTAAGTCAGTTTATAGCTCTCGATTTAAAATTAGAATGAGAAAAAACATCCTTGCTAATTAATGGACTCATAAATAATGATTCTATATTTCTTTCCCAGACTCTTAAACTGACGGGTAATCAATTCAAGGATATTTGTAGTAAAAGGTTCACAATTCTGCGAAAACTCATTTGTTTTAGCTCTGTAAGTTGATAACTTACTTGACCTTTTAAACGAGGTATTAAGTGTTTAATTGACTACAGTAGGAGACTTACATTATACCTTGTTATTTGTTTAGACAGTCGAAAGAGGGAGGAGAAAAAGTAATAAAATTTTGTTTTTTTATTTAGCAACCCGGTTTTGCTGAAAGTTGAGGCATTGTAGAAAATACTTAGTACCTGTACCTTACTAGTTACTTCTTAGTTGATGAATGTGAATGGTGTAGTAATGGTATAAATTTATATAATTAAGGAAGAAATAGATATCTTCTTTTTGGGGCTTTCAATGTGGAGGCGGGCACAAAAAAATGCTGAATTTTTATCTAATTTCTCTCTCTCCCCCCCTTTTTTCCCCTTTTTTTTTTTTGAAGTCTTGCTTTAGAGGCTTTCCCATATTTTATTTTTGGTATCAAATTATCGCGGTGTCCAAATGCATGTAAAAATGAGAATTTCACCTTTTTTTTCAACACAAGCTAACATGGGTTTGCATACTTAAAATTGGTTTGGCAACATACTTTTGTCGTTCCTGCTTGTAAACTTGGGTACACTCATCAAACAGCTTTTGGTTCATCTCCATGAAAAGTTTGAGGGCGTTGTAAATCAGACCATGTATCGTCCTACAATATACACACAGAACAAAGCTCATAAAAAAATACTACAGCTTCAACAAATTTAAAAAAAACTCCATTATTATCTATTGAAGATCTTAGCATGAATATTTATTTCAATTCATGTCTCAATTAGTTATATTTTCAAACAAGACAAACAACAGATTTACAAATACTATTTGGATCATTGATCAAAGAACCCACTACATCTTTCGAGACGAGTTGGGGATTACCCCAGTGAACTGGTATATAGAGAACCTGTTATGAAATGACGAGAAAAGTTAGTACCGGTTTACAAGGTAACTCAGACAAAAAGAGACCCTTAGGGCAGAAGCTTTGGTATAAAGCGCAATATAAATCACACTACATTACATTAATAGGACATTGATTTCTTTTTTTTTCAGACATGCATTTTGACCTGGTGGATCAAGAAGTACTAAAGTGCCCCCCCCCCCCTTTTCTACACTCCAGGCAAAAAAAAACACCACTCAAAACCATTCAGTTTATTATGTTATGAAGACATGAACTTACTTATTCCAGTGAGCTTTTGAATTCCGGTAGAGAGATGGAAACATGATGGGCAATATCACTGTAGCATTATCACTAATCAAACTCATTATGTATTCATTGTTCCAATAGTAGAGCGCCCTCTCTGCTACCTGCATGGATTATAATTGAAGCGTATGACTAAAAATATCTTCAATACACAGCATGTACATGTATGTATGTATTAAAACTCCGTTTTTTGGTTCAAGGTTCAACTTATTTGTCACATATATTGATACATGAAACTTGCATTCTCACAATAATACACTGACAACAAATTACTTTTACCAATTAGAACAACATTCAAGTCAACTACGCTTTGTAAAAATGCAGTATGAGTAGAATAAGTTAGCATGTTAAAAAATATTTATTTAACAATTACCAAATTTACTCGAATAAACGCCTATGGCGTTTATTGTTGAGGGGAGTTTTGATGGAGAAGTTTATTCGAGGGAGGCATCTATTTCAAATGCGGCTCTAGAGGGAGAATATATTTGGGGAGGGGGAGTGTTTATTCAAAGCTGGGCCTTTATTTGAATAAATAAGGTATATCAATTATCTATATAAGAAAAAAAAAAGCAGTAATAGTAGCAAATGGCAGCTGTAGTAATAGCAAGCAGCAAAAATAATAATAATCATCCTTGAGCCAATTTTGTTTCCAATAATTGGGATTGTGGATAAGATACAACACAATTGTTAATGTGACATTGTAAATTATGTAGAAATCCTATTCCATTTCTAAATAATAAAACAAATGGATATGGGAAATTAAAAGATTTACTTGTTTATAAATTTAACTATAGATGTTTTTATATATTTAAACTAAAGATAATTCTTAATAATACATTGTTTATAATAGTGGCTTTATATTAGATAAATATTTTTATTTATATATTGGTTTAAAAAAAAGACTTTAGATCTTTGAAATTCTACCATATTTTTTAAAGCTTTTATACTCTGTTTTATACATCCTGAAAATGACCTAACTACCCTTAATGGGTAATATCAGTTTAGAATTGCTTTTATTTATGTGCAAATATTCATAATGAGCAATTAATAAATACTGTAAAAAAAAAAAACCTTTAATTATGATATAAATGTCTTATGGCGTTAAAAAAAAAATACAAATACAGGTTTTACTGCTTGAGCCAAACAGATCTCCATTTACTTAGAAAGTACAGAAAGGTTAAAGGTTATACTTTTATAGTGTTACTAAGAGTATTACGACAAGGACATAAAGCAAATTAACAGCTTGAAGCGAATATCTAAAAAAAGTGATGTTGACATGCCGTGAACTAAACGATATTAATATGAGATGCGCGGCAACGTACCTGGAAATGAGGGCTAGACACGCATTTTGCTAGTTGCTGAAATAAAGGTTCCTGGATCTTGACAAACTCCGTAGGTTCTATAACATCCAAGATCTCCTCCAATTCATTCAGAAACATTACCTGGTAATTAACAAATCATTGAAATAATTATATTAATAATGATTATGGAATAAATAACAATAACGTGATTGTCAGCAGCAATGAAAGCAAAACCAAAACGATAATTTACCGATTATTGTAACTAAAGAAAAAGGTCCTAATGTTAAGTAAAAAGAGATCAGTGAATTTAATTTGTAGTAAATTTATTCCATTCTGATTTAAATCATTGGTCATGTTATCTAATTAATACCTGATTTGAACCAATGGTAATATTATCTGACTGTTTTAAACCATTGGTCATGCTATTCAGAACTATATTTAAACCATTGTATATTATGAAATATTGCCTGGTTGAAACTATTATGGTACATAACATTGCCTAGTTTAAACCACTGGTTATATTACTTTATATTATCTTGATGAAAGCAATGGCTATCTAATATTGCTTGTTATAAAAGGTCACATTATCTAACAAACACTGCATAGTTTCAATCATTGGTCATTATATCATAACATTACCTGTTTTAAACCAATGGAAATGTTGCCCAAGATTACCTGTTATCAAGTTATTCAAAATTACCTTGTTTAAACTATTAGTTATGTTACCAAGCATTACGTGACTTAAACCGTTTATCCTGTTCATTGCTGGTGTAAACAGTCGGTCAAGTTATTCAACATTTCCTTGCTTAAACAATTGGTTATGTTACCAATCATTACGTGGTTTTAACCATTTATCCTGTTCATTGCTGGTTTAAACAATCGGTCAAGTTATTCAACATTCCCTTGCTTAAACATTTGGCTATGTTACCAATCATTATGTGGTTTAAACTGTTTAACCTGTTCATTGCTGGTTTAAACAATCAGTCATGTCATTCAACATTCCCTTGCTTAAACAATTGGTTATGTTATCAAACATTACATGGTTTAAACCGTTTAACCTGTTCATTGCTTGTTTAATCAATCAATCAATCAATCAGTCAAGCTATACATTTCCTTGCTTAAACAATCGGTTATATTATCAAACATTGCCTGGTTCAAACCATTTAACCTGTTATGACACTGCTAGTTTAAACCATTGGCCATGCTTTCTGCACAGATAATAACCAGCTTACCTCCTTTGGACTATGAACTTTGGGCCAGAACTTCAACAATCCCCGTATAACCTACGAAAAAAGAACCAAAACCAGTAACACCATGAATCCATCTTATTGCAAAATATAATCCATAGTTCACAGATACAGAATAACACAGACTAGCGTAAACCTAAACATAAACATCAGTTTCATTATGATATCATAGCAAAAAAAAATATCATATTATATTGTTTGGAATAGGAGACTATCCATCTACTATTTTTTTAAATTAATCTCATTCAATTTTATGAATTTGTAATTATCAACTAAATTTATATAATTTGATGAAACAAATTAATACCATGTGACTTCCATGAACAAGGCCATTGTTGTCAAGTTGATGTATGCTACATTGATCGTGCAAGTTTATTCAATTCAGTTATTAATTTGTACAATATACCATAGCATTGTCAATATCATATTCATTAATAATCAACTGCTCTAATATTTTATTTTCAAATATTAGCTTCCCTTTGAAGATGCAAAATATTATGTAGGGCCTATTAATTATTATCATTAAAAAGGACAAAAAAACGTTGCCCAAAAACAGTGAAATTTACAATTAAGTAGGGCATGAATATTATGCTTAAGTTTTAGTATAGGCCTAGTTTGTAATACATGCATTAACATACATTTATTTAAATTTATTTTTATTTACATATACAGTATTTACAGCCAACAGCAAATACAAAATTTGTAACTTATATAAGAAGGAATACATGCAAACAAAAGATACAAACTATATAGTGTGAAATCAGTGTAGAAAAATAAAAAAATAAACTAAATATTATGTCTTTTTTCTTATATGGACTACATCTTAATGTTGAGTGTTAGTCTACATGTTAATGACAAGGCTGGAAGTTCTGTGTACGTGCATACAAATTGTCGCCACTTATATTTAAGTAATGTTATTGCAACATACAATTTTGCAGAAAAATACACTTGCTTTTTGCATCTTGGGATGGAAACTTCGAAGGTATTAAATGAGCATGCAACTCACCTTTTCAGTAAGCATGGGATCTTTCTCTAAAAACTGGACAACACAGTAGGCTAGCTGGGGGTGGTAAACACTAAGGGACTTGCTCTTGTGCAGCGGGATTAATACTCGTAACAGGAAATGCTTGTGTTCCTCTTTCAACGGAAGGGCAAACCCATTTATGATACTTGAAAAGAAAATAATAGTAATAAATATTAACTACCGGTACATTAACATAAATATTTTGAAAGGTGTTTTGTAATAGGAAACTCAAAAATGATATTTTGGACCAACACAAAGTGTCATTGTACGATATACTAAGTACAATACAAAACCTCGAAACATTTAAGTTGCACTTATGTATTTCTGCAACCATACAACTGTACTTAGTTATTTCGTTATTCCCATAGGACGACACTCAGGTCAAGTACTCAACTTAAGGAATCTAAATCAAAGTATGGATCAAGATCCTTAGCTGCTGCTCCTCTTTGGAATGACCTTCCATCTTTCATTTCAGAAATCTCTTGAAGCCTTCAAAAAACAACTGAACTGCCACCTACCATCCTTTTTTTTCGAGAATGAAGCTATGCACAGTTATCGCACAAAGAGCGCTTTAAAAATGCTTGTTTATAATTATTAATATTAAAAGGTCACATTGGACAAGCAAATGCTTTCTAGGATTGTACATCAAGGTACATCTCAAAAATACATTTAAACAAATGGTGTAAGTAATGTGGAGGTAATGTACTGCTGTATCTTGTGTGTTGCTTACGCACTGCATGTTTGAATTTGTCTTGTTTTTAAATTAAAGTATTGAAAAAAATATCAGCAATACAAATATATAAATAATTGATGATACAAGTTTTGACTTTAAGTAGTATTGTCCCCTAACAAATGGTCTTGAAGTTAAATAAAAATTATCACTTAAGCATAAAAATAAGTGAATTTCATTTTGTTATTTATCTGACTTTAATATAATAACATAATACATAAAAATGGTTGGGGCAGCTTAAATGAATCATAATTCTTTCAAGTTAGCTGTCTCCCTCAACAAAAAACAATAAAATTATAAAATTGTTAATTTAATTTAAAAAATGTTTACTCTGATTGCTATATTATTAAACAAAAATAATAATAATAATAATATTTAATAATTGATTATACAATTATCTTTGGCATTTTACATGGGACAATAAATCTTGAATTACTGAACCTTTCAATGAATGAACTATACCTTCCAAGAATCTCTAATAATTCTGCTATTCCATTATGATGCTCCGTTTCATACACAAATCTAAAAATAAAGTAACAATATAATTATGTTCATCTTCGATGACTCCTCTAGAACAAAAACAGTTAAATCTTTTAAAACGCAGGAGGCAAAACATTTCAAAATTGACATTTGGGAGAAATCTCAAGTAGGAAAAAAAAAATAAATAGAAAGAGACATGGAGATTGCAATCTTATATTTGTTAAATGTAACACACACAGACAATGACATCAATAAGAAAGACAACATTTGCATAGAAAGCCAAACACATCTCACGTACAGTGCAATAAAAATAAATAGAGTGCGTCTAAAGAATTACAGACATGCATATGTATCAATTATACAAGGATTCACACACAGATGCACATAGAGTATCGGTAAGCACAAGTGACCTGTGGCATCTAAGGGAAGAAAGATGGCGGATAGGGGTCTGCATGCTCCCAGTCTGTGCACTAAAGTGATTCCCCACTAGAAACTTGCTTATTTTTAAGCCAGTGCCAGTTTAATTAATCCTCCTACTCAATCCCTCCACTTTTATAATTTCATAATTTTGTTTGTCTCAAGAGTCAAAAATAGAGTCTGGTAGGCAAAAAGGGAACATTGTCCAGGCTGTACAAGATGCCTACTTAAAATATAGTAAGTTATTAACTTATAATTAATACTTCAACAAGAAAAAAAATGTCCCCATTAATTACCGGACAGTAAAATAATACCTTTACAATATATTCTTTTGCATAAACCCTTCAATTGGTTGATAAATCAACTTGAGGAATTTTTTGGTAGTAAAATTTCAGTTAATCTGCAAAAGCTAAGTTTTTATTTACCTGTTTCTTCATAGAAGTTAATTATTTATTTGATCTTTTTAAATGAACAATTACAAATTTTAATTAGAATTTTTTGTTTTCCTGACTTTTGCTTTTGACAGACATTATTATATATCAAATAAAGCAAGATATCTTGGCATTATTAATTTTTCTTTATCATCCACGATGGCAAGTTAATTATACATTTGACTTCATTGGCTACACGTGTGGTTAAATCACGTTGCATTCAATAACGTGCCGACTGTCGAGTTAGGTGAACGAGCACGTGTCTAATGCCATATAATATAGATTAATTGATGTAAGAGGTAAAGGAGATGAAAATTGACAGGAAAATGAGAAAAAAAATGATAGGTAAACAAGATAAATATCAACAGAAATAGGAAAACGGTAAAAGATGAAAGGAAGATAATGTTATGTCGAAATATCCAATGCAATGCACACTAAACCAAAATAATGTGGATAAAAATGTTAAATAAGCCTTAGAAAAAGGGTTAACTACAGTATGTGCAAACCCCTACGCAAACAATCGAAGTACAGAATATTAAATAGTTTTCAGCCTCATGAGGGCAGTTAAATTATTGCATTGACCCAAATCAGAATACATTTTCATTATACAGCTTTCTTCCAAGGTAATATTAAATATACCACTCATTACAGTCAGTCTAAAAATAATTTTATCGATTCAATATTAATTTGCATAATTATTTGTAATTTTTTCATTAAAACTTTTAACCAATTTAACAGTATTATTTTTCTTCTTTTTTTTTTGGGTTTTATACAATTAATCTATCTATACAGAAATCTATAATATTACTTTGTATGTCAACTGTTTTATTAAATTTATATTATACATAGTTACCAACCTAAAAAATTTGAAATGGGTGACTGAATGTGGGAGGGAGAGGCTGCCAGGGTCCCCATGGTTCAGGGGCAGAACCCCGGTGGGGGTCGGTTTCCAGTCACACAATCAACGGTTGGTTGTGACAATGAACGCGCAAGATCAGACGCGACTACTAAATTCTACTAAGTGTGTGGTTGGCTTTGTTGTTTTGGTAGGGAAAGAGAAATTTTCTCGGTGAATTGATTCTCGAACAAGATAAACAAAAGGTCTCTAATGACTCAAGCTACTGCATGACCATTTTTATAACACCAATTTCTTCTATTTTTAAATACATTTTCCCCGAATTCCTGATAAGTCGTTATCACGAAGGGACTTGAGCTAAATGCAGGACAAATTTATGATCACGCATGTGTTTCTGCAAAATGTGTGTTTCATCCAAAATCACTTTGAAATGCAGGACCCTCCCGCACGATGTGAGACAGTTGGTAACTATGTATTATAGGAATATTACATATTTTAAATATTTTTTATTATCCTTTATTATTTATCAGAGATGAGTTACCCAACTGTTTTGGCTCCTGGAAAAATATTTTCAATCAATATGAACCTTGAAATAATGATTAATACCTTTAATTTTTTAGAAGAAAAACGTTACATTATTCAAATATATATATACCTTAATGTGTATCACTAGTGAAGCAGTTTCTATGTACAAAATTACCATCATATACTTACTTATAAAATATGTTATTGATATGCTTTCTTATATAAGCCCTGAGACCTAAGAATTTTCCATAGATACGGTGCAAAGTAGTCTTGAGAAAGTCTCTTTCACGTGGATCCTCACTGTCGAACAAATCTAGTAACTGAAAAAAAACCCCAAAAAAACCATTATTATTAGATAAACTTAATATAGTTTTTAAAATTCTAAATCTTTTAGTAAATTGTTTTGCACACCACAAAGTAATTAGAGTTACTTGGTAATGGTAAGGTATTTGCAGAGCGCCTTCCACAATAAAATTGTTTCAAGGTGCTGACAGTATACCGACTCAAAATCAGATTCAAAAAACATAAAAACAAAAAAATTAAAATAAATAAAATTAATAAAATAAATTTAAAAAATAAAACAAGCAAAGACAGCGACCAAAAATGGCAAAAAAAAAAAAAAAAAAAAAAAAAAAAAAAAAAACACGCAACACATAAGGGAAGGGAATTGCACAATCCCAATGACAACGCCGGCTTAAGTAAGGGAGTTGCGAATTTAAGGGAGGGGAAAAAAACTTAAACTACTTCATAGTCTTAAACTACAGTTTGTGAGAAATGAATGTATAAAAGAGATAGGTTTTCAGTTGTTGCTTAAATGCAGGAACAAAAGATGCTCCATGGACACAAGCAGGTAATGAGTTCCAGAGCTTCCACTTTGTATTCATTTCATCCACTTAAAAGTCTGAAACTACAACAGCACGTATCTGAACAAACAAAAGTACTGCCCTGTCCAGATTATCAAATTCTATTTGACGAAAACATGTGACATGCCTATATATGGTCATGATGACATCACATCATGACCATATATAGCCACATCATGACTATATATGGGTCTACAACAGTTTTTCCTAAAATATAATTTAATAGCTTGGACAGAGCTTTAAAGCTTTGTCTACATTATAAAATTTTATGTAACAAAAAATGTGATGTGCCCATATGTTAGGTTGATGATGTCATATCACGTAATATTAAAACTGTATCAAAAAAAGTTTAACGTGTTCAACTCTTATGTTTCACGTGACGCTTTTTTAGATGAAAATTGAGAGTATATACAAAGCTTAACAATGACGATAAAAAAATTTGATCAATCCAGCCCATGAAATTGGGAAAACATTAGGTCAGCAACCTTAAATTCTTCTAGGTCTCTGCAAATTTTTACTACCTGGGCGTACAGTATATTATAAACTACGATTTTTCCAAACACACAAGTTTACATCGTCATCTACAGATTGTAATTTTATTTGCATTGTTTGTGAAAGAATGGTTGTACATGTATTATTTTTAATAGTGTAGTATAATACTTATGTTTTACATAACAAAATTGCTGAAGAAATGTCATTTTAGCGTTCGTTTTAGTGTTATCTTTAGTATGGTATATATCTTTTTCACTTTTTCATTAAAAACACGATCGTTAGCGTGCCATGTGCGGGCAATGATCATAGACTGTTTGCTTCGAAACTGTTCATGCATGTTTATGCGCATGCCCTGAATGATCTATGGGATTTCCCAAATATCAACTTGATAAGTCATGATGCCGAAGTGTTGGTGATTTTAAATGGAGGTACATGCCTATTAAAAATAAATATTTTACAAACATCTATTTTACCAACGACCATTTTCCTTGGCTATGGCCTGTTTTAGTCAAAATTTTGACTTTCCAATCAGATTTTGAAGCAAAGAAACCTAGACCTATGTCAGCAAAACATTGATGTACTGTGGCAATTCTGGCTCGGCAATATGATCGGCAATTTCTGACATGAAATTCATCGGTTGATTAGTCTTATTTATTAATTTAATATATTTCTTCTACTTGTCAAGCTTAAATTAAACATTACATATGAATTAGATGTAATTAGATAAGCAATTAACAACATTCGCAACAATCTAATTTGCATGTTACTTCTACACTGATGATCATAATCAATGGATCTAAATAGATTCAATAATTTGATTGCTTCTCCAGCAATTTCAAATTATAATTATCTGCCTATTAAAAGTAAACATGATTACAATGAGATCATCATCATATACTTAACCACTATGTACTCTATTTACCCCACTTAACTCATGAATTTTTAAGTGTAATGCACAGCTAGAAATTTACTTTTTTAGCTGCTAGCAACCTATTGCTAAAATTTGCTAGTTGTAAAAAATGTAACTAGCAAAATGAGTTGCTCAACTAGAATAATATATTGAAAATAACAACTAATGATGTACTTAAAATAATATTTTCTGTTATGGTGAGTGTAGTACAATAAATATCACAAAGAAATAGCCAATTGAGTATAAGCAACTGATTTCTATACCTTGTACATTCATTCACCTCAGTTTCAGATCATTTTTAATATGAAAAAAAAAATCAGATCCAAAATAAAAATTGAATATATACTTAATTTGTTTTTAAAATAAATTAAGATGTCATATATTCAATTTATATTTTGTATCTGTGATTTTTTTAAATATTAAAGATGTCAATATTTCAAAATACTGTAATATAATTAAAAATAAAATTTATTTTATATTAATTTTATATTACATTATTTTGAAAATTCCAATAAGGCCAGCCAAAAAAATATACTTGTTTAACGTCACACCCTCAGAAATGTTCAGGGGCAGGGGTGGTTTTTTTTTTTTTCGGCCTTGGCCTAGGCAGGCCTAGCTATATGCTAGAATAGAGATTACAAAAATAGAGATTACTAAAACTGCATTGGTGGCAAGCCAAATCTTTTGACAGAAAAAGGCCATAACAGAAACTAAATTTTACATAAAAGACTTGTTTGCACAATATTTATTTTAATAGGCCTTGGTCTTTTAGAATGGGGCTAGCCGTTTCGTAGGCGGCCGCTAGCTAGTCTAGTGTATCTAGTAGGCCTAGGCCTAGCCTGACTAGGGTCTAGTAGGCTAGGCCTAAAACATCTGCCAATTGAAGCCTAGGTTGTAACCTATTATTTGTCTTCATAGTACATTATTATTATCATACCTAAAACATTGTATGTTCATTATTTAAATAAAACCAAATTAACTATACTACTAAACTACCGATCGAATCGTCCGTGACTTCTGTCAACAAGCACATGTGAAAGAAGCGAATTTTCTTTCTGCAGGTAGGTTTAGCCTGTTGCAAAGTCTAAGGTAGTAAGCCAATCACTACGCAGCCTCCGTACAGAAAAAAATTAATGTTGGTGGCGCACTTCACATCTTGTTCCCGGTGTTCAAGATGAAAAAAAACATAATAAAAAAAAAATAAATAAAATAAAATAAAATAAAAATTTGTATTAGTTTTTCTTTCATATTTTATTTTATTAAATTTGTTTTACTTTAGGCTAATTAGAAGAGATTTTGTATAGATATTCAAACCAGCAATCATTTTTTTTTTTATTTGCTGGTTTGTGAATGTTTACCTAGAAATCATGACAAACCTACTAGCAAATTGCTAGTTTGCTAGCACAAATTTTGAGTCCTGTTTAATGTCTTATCAAATAGATGTTGTGTTATCAACAAAGTTATAACTCATGATGACTGTCGGTGTGATATTCATTATTGCAATTTCCAAGAAACACATAATACCATATTAGTGAATTTCATTAAATAATGGATGGACAGATAGATGGATGAATTCAGTGTAACACCACGGATAACCCAAGAAGGTCTGAAGAAGACTTATTTCCAGTGGGGTTCTTGGGTAGCATACAGGGAGACAGTCTCCTACTCTTTTCCAAAGAGTGTACAAATGTGAAAATGGGACATAATGAACACAGGGTAATCAGCTTAAACGTCTCATCTGAAAGACGTGCGCTGTCGTAACTTGCATTTCAGCCCCCCCCCCTGCTGAATTGAACCGGAGACCAAGAGATCTTGATAGTGCGCACACACACACATTTTTTTTTTTTTAATTTATGATGACCCTTGCTAACAGACAGACTTGTTTAAACAAAAGATGGGGAACTAAACATTTCTTTTAATTATCCCTTTTTTCCGAGCATGCTCTAAAATAGTCCCATTTTTCTAACATCTCAACACAAAAATGTGCATCATTTTTAATTATTTAATTTTTTAATTAATTAATTACACACCTTAAATGCAGGTTATAAGTTAGGCTAGGCACACGCACAGAATGTCTTTGGCTGATGTGATTCTATAGCGACAACACGACAAGGCATGCGCAACAGATGGTGTTTATGATGATCACTCAGATTGACCTGTCTCTTATACACATCTATCCAAAATAAAAATTGAATATATACTTAATTTGTTTTTAAAATAAATTAAGATGTCATATATTCAATTTATTGCATTTTATATTAGTTGTTGATGGTGTATTAATTAACAGAATAATGCAACCAATATTCTAGATTGTTTTTAAAACAAAAGCAAAATCAATCATGACTGTTGAACTTTGACATTGTAATTATGAAATACAAAACGGCCTACTTCATTATTAAAAAGTAGAAACCACATACATGGTACATGACAGCTACTGCTATTAAAAGTGGTTTTTTTTCATCAGTTAGCTTTTTATAGGTAAAGTACGTAATATATTATTAGTGGAGCCTGTACACAAAACAGTAGTAAATCAATGATGTACTTTACATGAATACTGTACATATTAATCATTTTTTTATGATGAAACATCAGAACGGCGGTAGATGACAAAATAAACGGTTGATCTATACAGGAGATTACGGACATTAAAATTGCGACCATAACAGGAAATATAAGATAACGTAATCCGTAAGGATGTGTTCATCAATTCTAGATTTATTTTTCATATGTTTAATTCAAGCTAAATTTTTATCAAATTGTTGAAGCTTCCATAAGCTTTTGATAACGGTCAAATAAACACCGACTATACAGCTGTTAAATACAAACTGCCTTCCACTAGAACTCACAGTTTTGCATACATAAATAATATATAATTTATACTACAGACTATACTTTTTTAGCAAAATTCTAACTAGCATGAAACAACAATTCAAATAACCTTATCTTTGAAATATTAATTTCTTTTCAAATTACTAGGATTTTTTTTATGCGGAAGATTTATAATTTTTCTCCATTTCAATATCATGTTGAGCAGTTTCTGATTATAGAATAGAATGCATCCAGAAAGTGGTGGTTTTCTAAACAAAACAAAAATAAATTTGAATTTTTTTTGTTTGTATCCCTAATACAAACAATACAGGACAATGCGCAAATCCTACAGGATAATGCGCAAAGATTCCATCCACCAATCGGTCGTGCACTTTCTTTCTCTAGACCTGCGTGCCTGGTAAATCTACGTTTGTGACGCTAATCCAATCAAATTATGAACCTGGCCTCAATAAAAAGATTGTCAATATTTATAATGAGCAACGAATTATGTGTTGAAAAAACACAATCGGGAACATTTGACTCAGTAGTTGTGGTCTGAAATATCAATCAGGGTTCTTATCTCAATTTTTGATGCTTGATAGAGAATAGAAAATCGCTTTCCTTTCACCGCTGTATCTCTATCTGCTCAAGATTTAAAAAAAAAATAGAAACATTGTACTAGGATGCAAATTTTCTCTTCAATTTATTTGATCCATGCTTAATATTCATGCTTGTCAAAGAAAATGCTCCATAGGGAGCTTGGGAGGTTGCACGCATCGTTACTTTTACCATTGACCTGGGTAGTAATGGGAAGCGCTTTGTGACTCGCAGTGGTAAACGGTAAATATATGCAAAAAACATGATGAAGTCATTAGCAGAACTAACATTATCAATGTATTTTACAGCCAGTCTTAACACTTCTGCCATTTGTAATTTTTCACTTAATGTCTCTCGGATCATTTTCGCAAATTTTCAAAAATATTGTGATTCAAGGGAATACGTTCTTTAATTAAAGATTGCTCACAAAATTTACAGCAAGATTGGAATTGTAACTATTAAAGATATCTAGCTCACAACAATAATCAAACCATTAATATATAATTCACTTCAAAGACAAACTTCAAAATTTACCAATTATTAGCTTATTTATCATTCTTTTATTCTAATTATTGCAATCAAATTGAAAGATTGGACACTAAAATATTTCAAAATATAAAACCAGAATAATCAGGACATTAAACAAATATTCAAAAAGCACAAGACCTGATTATGAAGATAAGGCAACATGGATATAAATAGATTTAAGGACAAGCTTATTGTAATTTTTGGTATAAATTAACACCATTTTCAGATTAACTATAAATGAAGCATGATACTAATTACAAAATACAGACATCATTTATTATTTCATTAATTATATTGTATGCTTATGATTATAATTAAAACAATTTATTAAAATTTTAATTAATACACAAAATTAAAACTATGAAACAAGCGGTTAGCCAGCGCCTACTATAGTAGCCTCTCTGTGCATTTCTGGTTGCCTCACTGAATTAAGTAGAAGGGTAAATTAAAGCGATTCCTTCCTTTATCATCTTAAAGTCAGGCTCCGTAGGAAAAACTTTCTTTTTGATATGTTGTACAACTGACTTTTCTACGACACAAAAAAGCATTTGACAAAAGAAACTCGGAAACAGTTCATGAAATACAATTTGTGAATATTAAAAAACTGGTGGGAAAGATGGAAAAAATATGCTTTCTGCATACTAGAAAAGTCAGTGGAACAACATATCCAGGGGTTTCCCTTAAGGTTTTTTTTAACTAGCCAAGTGGACAGTAAATTAATATTTTTACTGGTCCTCAATCCCTTTCACAATACGATGTTCGGTTTTCCTGAAAGATCGGTTTGTGGAACATTTCTATTGAATCCTTTCCGAATAAGGAAGGCCAGTTAGGGTCTAGCCTAGACGCTAGGCTTAGTATAACCCAGTGAATTCGGTATGACTAGCCTACAAAAAGTTAACATTTAACATATAATACGTACAGTACCTGTTGTTTAGCTGTAGTGCACAGCAAATTGTATTACTGTACTAATAAAATGAATGCTTTTATTGTTTTTACGTGCATTTTCGGTCTGACATTTTTTCTAAACTGTAAACACAACACATTCTTCGTGGTCACGTTGCGACTGAAAATTAATATCAGGTCGTGCCACCTAAACTCTGCCCGCTCATTGGTTAATTTTTTTCGTGGGGTCATGTGGCTGGGCAAAAATCCCATGTGCTTGGCTGTGGTGACGTCAGATCGCCCAAAGTTTCATAGTGTGTGACAGTTTGCTGACAGGAACAAGCTTAGTGTAAACAGATACATTTTTAATTAAATAAATTTATTAAAATGAATAAGAAACCCTTGTGGTTTTGTTGTAGAGTCAAATCTAAACAGAAATCTAACAAATTTAAATTTCATTCCCTGCAAATTCCCTCCATAATTAGCAATGTTTTTGGGGAATGTGAGTGTAATTTATATGTAGACTGATAATCTAATGACACACCACATCCGAATTAAACGTCTACTGAAAAAGAGCCGTTGTAGAAACAATTGCTTTGAGTTCCTTTTTCATTTCAGGTTGATTACAGTCGTTTTTAAGTATTCATAAGGCAATAATGCACTTTATTAAATCAATGGAAGGCGTAACTTTCACTTTAACATTTTACTGGTGTGTCGTTTTAATTAACAGATAATCTGTTTGGGACTGTACGAACGGTTCATTCACAGGGTGTAATTATTGCATTATTTCGTCTGAAAATCGTTGCATTGTTTATTAACTTTTATCCCACGTTGCATTGTGGGATGGATACATGACATGGATGTTTTAAATTCACGGTGCTCACAGACGGAAATCAACTTCCCCTTGCGGACAAGGTGATTTCCCTCTGTACGTCTAGCCATGGATTCCTCCATGGTTTAGCTAGTGCGTGATGTTCATCGGTTCGCCTTGAATGACTGAGCCCAAGGCTGTTCGTAGCAGACATTAACATGACAATAAACAGAAAATAGCGATCTTGTTGACATTATCTGTGTGAAATATTTTGTAAAGACATCGTTAAGAGGTGAATGAGTAAAGCTTTTGGTATTTCGTCAGACTTTCATTGACATTTTAACTGGTCACGCGGACTTGTTATTGGGATAATTACCAGGTCCGCCATGCATTTTACTAGTCATTGGCCGGCGGACCTGCGTTATTTCGAACTCTGATATCACACATTTTTTATCTCCGGAGCCTGTTTTTAACGGAACTAATTTTTACATCACAACAAATACACCTATAAAATTCAATTCATTCAAAGTTAAAACATTTTTTCCCCTCTCGAGACTAACTTAAAGGGTTACAATACAAATGTCAATAAAAAAACTAACAAACTACAGCTGTCAATCCATAGAGTGCATACCGTTGCCCTATGCCTAGATACTGTGTAATGCAGGCCGTGTATGGGCGATTCCATTATACTTATTTTCGTTCAAGGGGGAAACATAAAAAAGTTAATCATCTCTTTTACTTTTCCACTAAATTTTATGAGGATCCATTCTTTAGTTTTTGCATAATCTTGCTAACTGACACACAGACCGGTATGTATACATAACCTCATTGGCGGAGGTAATAAACTAAACAAGTATTAAATGAACAGAATCAGAATGGATGACATTCAATTTACAACATGCCTGGCAAGTTCAACATAATAACACATCAGGTTTGAATCATGTGAATGTTTAAACATTCCTTGCAATTTCAACACCCTCATTAATCTAACTTGATGTACTAATTACAATTGACTAATAATTTTACATACAGAATCTTCCAAAGAGGGATTAATATAATTCAGAGTTAACGATTTGGCTAGGTCGTTCTACTCATCCACATATCACACACAGCGCCAATTCATTAGCTAGCGGATGTATGTAAACAATGTCCAATTTATTACAGACTTGAGTAGTTTTTTTTTTTTTTTTTTGGTAATCAAACAACGTGGGTAAACATGTAAACATCTAATGAAGAGTACTTAAAACACTCGAAAGACGTCATGAATATCTTAATGAGTTCTTCATTTAAACTAGAATTAGGCTTCAAAATGTATATGGGGAAAGTATGTAGCATGCTATGGTATACTATGCAATGCCAAATAGTCACATTGCATGGTTTTCTGCTCAAATTTACAACTGATTATGAAAGAACAAATTTATGAAACAAAAAATTATTATTCTTTGAATATTCTAAAAATTATTTTTAGGAATCATTTAGATAACAAAGGGCTTTAATTAAAGAACATGTTAGTCTAATTACAGTCTTTTTTTTCTTATATTTGTTAATGTTTGCTATTTGTTCATTAGTTAGTCTTTTATTCTATTAAGTTGTAATTGTAATTTCATTTCATTTTAGAAGACTCAAGAAGACTAGAGAAATCTATTTTCATTTTTAATCTCCTTTTGCCAATATTATATTTTTCCATGCTTTATGTTATTTAAAATCATGCTAAGTAAAATCAAAAGCAATTATTCAAAGTTATGATAGCGTACCATCTTTCGGATGAGACGTTTAAACTGTTGGTCCTGTATGCATTATGACCCATATGCACACTAAAGAACGCAGTACACTCTTCAGAAAAGAGTAGGGGATTGTTTCCCTGTGTACTGCCCAATCACCACCAGAAGGACCCCATTGGAAATAAGTCTTCTTCAGACTTTCGTGGGCTATTCTTGGTGTTTACACCTAATAAATCCAATCAGTACGTATTGTTTAACTTTATGAAGTAACTTCACTGAGAAATCCATTGTTCTCTCAATAGAAAACAATATTGCTTTAGATACAGATATAGTAAAGCAGCTCCTTCTCCTTAAGTAAAAGGTCTGCCTACTTTTCTGGAAGTCAATTTATAGTTTTATATTTAAACTTGAATCCTGTAATAATAGACTAATACTAATTAGTTAACAAGCGTCCATCCAGATGAAGGCTGCACTTGTTTTTTTTGTTTTTTTAAATTTATTTCAACATCAGCCAACAGCGACCAGTGTCGCCCATAACAGGATTGATACATGAAAATTGATACATAAAAAATTTATATAAGTAATACAACATTAAATTCAAATAAAGGTTGTGCGATTCAATATCCTCAGTGTAATTTCATTTTATATTGTATTTTATAGTTATGTTTTATGAAATTGTTTTGGAAATGAAAAATAGGATGTGATTTGGATATTTTTGTTGGTTTAGGAACATTAGGTAAATTTTCAACAAGAGAATTTTTTTTTTCTATGACATATGAAGAAATAGTAAATTATCATTACACTTTATGTAGATGAAATAATGTGTATTTCTTTCTGGGAAGCAGGGTAGATAAATGTAATTACTAATAATAAAGAGTAGTTTCTAATGAGATGTTATAATCAATATAACACTAGGGTAGATGGAGTTCAATTTAAATCACTTGGAATGGAAGTAATTCTACTTTTACCGTATATACTTGCGTATAAAATGAGGCTTAAAATAGCAAATTACGATTGAAAGACAGGGGGTTGTCTTATACGCACGACATACAATATTCGTCTTCTCTACGGTGCGTCATTAACAAGTGAACTTACTGCAATAAGCTATTAAATGTTAGTACGAATGAACGCAATTTTAAATAAGGGGAAATAAAATTTTGATAAACATTTAAACTCTTATACTAGAATTGTATTATTTTGAAGATCAGCCTTACATCTGGCTCCGTTTAGTGAAGTATCAGGACCATAAAAAGCAGAAAAATTAGGAATTCCGACCATGAAACAGGGGGTAGTCTTATACACCCAACATGCAAAAGTTGTCCAAAATCTTCTCAAAATCGGGGGTCGCCTTATACGTGGGTCGCCTTATACGCAAGTATATACGGTAATTTAAAGTAAACACAGAGATGCTGGAACTTGTATTGATGATATTATTCAATAGGAAACAAAAAATATAAAAAGATGCTGAAAATTTGTATTTTGTTAAATTCTTATTTGGAATATTTTGTGACAGAGCCAAACATGAAAAAATCTTCCTGAAATACTAATTTTTTCACAGTAGTAAATATGCTAATAATTTTATTTTTATTCAAAAAGGTGTCGTAACTATTAGGAGACAGCAAATTTACAAAATAAGTTTTTAAAAAAAGAAATAAAGAAAGAGCACTTACATTTTGAACAAACTTTTGATCAATGTACTTCTTGGCTATACTTGGTTGAAAGTCGGGTGATTCAAGGAACCGCAAAAAGTATTCATACACCAGCTAAAAGTAGATTTTCAAAAAGTGTTATATCCGAGTATTTCTTATTACTTAAAAAAAAACATTTTATTGTACGAGTCCCTGAATACTTGTGCAAGTTAATTAAGATAAACAAAATGTGTATCTGTGTTAGTCTGCTTTTGGACAATATAAATGATGATAGAACTCGGCATTTTAAAGACTAAAGTATACATTTATTTCCTCTAGCTTTCACCTACGCAGTGGGGACGAAAGCCAGAGTAAAAAAAAAAAATTGTACATAAAGTGTTGAGTTATATCATTAAGTTAAGATAAGACATTGTTCTCTGCATTTTGGTTTCTAATGCAAAAGGCCAATTAAAAAAAAATTCTAGTTTCTCATCTCCTTGTGCATCCATTTTCTCTGCCTCACCATTTCCCCCCCCCCTTTAATTTCCTATATCTTACAAAATGTACAAAACTTTAGCTAATCACATTAGTAAAATTCCTCTCACAATCGTTCATGGTTGGGGATACTTGTCACTGTATGAACCATGTTTATTGCTTCTTTTATTTGCTTTCAAGGTGTCTACTTGGTAAAAGTGAGAAATTAATAGTAGTTTCCCATCGACCATCATGGATTTGCAATCTCGGAGAAAAAAAAAGTGTGCTCATTCTCTCTTTTTTTTTTTTTTTCAAAATCTCAAGAAATTATGTTTTTTATTTACTTGGTCTAATTAAGATATTATTGGGAAAATTTATGTTAAAAGTAAGCAAAAGGACAACTTCAGGACAATTGATTGCTGTAATACAATGACTTAAGTAGAAGTCATCGTATCACATCGTAGCACCATCGTCCATTACAGTATAAGCGATAATCAAACACTGAAGATTAGACAAGAGGTAAACACATCCACTGGTAACCAAATCTCAATTCGCAAGATTCATCCAATTTAATGAGGTCAGTGGTCGAGAAAAAAGTATAATAGTTTTCTGACCCATTACCCTAGATGCAAAATATCAATGACATTTACAATTTACAGTAAGTATGGGTAATAATAATAATAATAATTTGGCTTATACAGCAGGTAATTAGGGATACATGATGATGATTATCAAATATTAATCAAGGCAATGTACACATTTTTCAACTTATCCATTAATCCATAATCTTATCATACAAGCCAAAATACCAAACCCTGCATCTCAATATTTGGTAAGAAATAAATTTTTGAAAAAAAAATCTTACTAACACTGAAATTTTTGTTTGAAAAAAGATCTGAATATTTATTTTGATATATTAGGTTTTCTACTAATAGCAGTCATAATACACTAATCTTGACCTGAGAGTTCATTAGGGCCAATAAAAAAAAATTTTAGTTTATCACCCTCCTGCATGACTTCTATGGTATTGAAAAAAAATATATAAATTAAAAAATTTATATTAGTAAATATTTAGTATATATTGTTTGTATTATCTCAATCATGTTTTCCTTTGAATATCAGTGCACCAGCAAACAACCTGAGGTTTATATTTGGCTTTAGCAAAATAAAAAATAAAAAGCCTCCCTATATCATCACTTTCCCAGCCTACATAGGATAATAAACTAATAAATATTTTTATAGGGTCTTATAGTCACTACAACAACTCCCTGTCTTGACTTAGCACACTCTGATGTTGATATTAGTTGTATAGCAATATCCTCCTTGTGAGAAGTGCCATCATATACAGCTGGTCTTAGCAAGGTCACTCTGCTTAATTATCCCACTAAAGAAGGAAACTCAATGAAAGCAAGACACAAGAGTTTATTTCCTGGCCAGCCTACGGGTACTTTCTAATTAACTTCCTCAATATTAGGCTCTCTCCCACTTACCATCATGTATACTACATGATAGGGGATAATAGCCAAATGCACTCTATTGCATTCGTTATTAATATTGCCTATTAACAGTCCGGTAAGATTTAATCAACGTTCACTGCCAGTTATCTATCACTGCGAGAAGAATCACTAGGATATAGGTAACCATAGTAACTATACACGAAAGAAAGGATTGAAAATTAAGCATATGTACAGAAGCTTTGCATTCATGAATAATTGACGGCAAGCAGGCCTGATTATATATTTACATTACTTGGCAGTTATGCTACAGTACATTAGTATCCTAAACTGTGTTTTCTAGACCATTAGCCATTAACAGGCTAGACTCTGCAAGACTCTTCATGTCTGCGCAAAGAAATAGAAAATATGTATCATATTATATTATATTGTGTATTATATTATATTATTATTATTATTATTTTTTTTTTTATTAGTAAATGAAATCTAGAATAAGGTCAACTCAAGGCCATATAATCAGTGGTTCTATACAGTATGAAGAAAAAAGTGTTTTTCCCAAAGCATTCACCATAATGCTAAAAACCCAGCAAGTGAAGCAGTCTGCTTTTTGTCCAGCACTGTCGTCATCGTATTTACGAATTTTTTAACTGTAACTGGCTACCAAGCTACCAAATTTATCGGTTTGTAATATATATTGTGTTTTTATAAAGGTCAAAAGTGAAATAAGACTTGTACATGTAAAGATCCAACATCAGCTTGTAGTTCTAAAGAAGCCACTTCATCTAGGTAGATAATATTGTCTTCAACCCAATAATAATTAATCAAGTACAAGTACATGTCATAATGGGTCTTTACAATTTATATTAACATGGTAGAATATGTTATAAACAAAGAAAACACATGATGAATAAAGACGCTATTAAAAGTCATCTTCTAATAATAATAATAACATATAATCTTTACAAAAACACTCAATATAGACATTCATATTTCTATGTCTCTCATTATAAATACATTTAGTTATGTGAACAAATACGGTTAGCAGAGCTTTTGGTCAAATGTTGGTTGGATATCACAAGCCGATGCTAGTACATTTCTCTCCCAGTCAAACATATCTTACCTCCTCTGGTAGCCTTCTCAAGAACATCATTTTAATAGAGGATGTCTCCAGAGATTTCTTGTGCAGACTCGCACAAAAGACCACGCAGCATGTTAATTACTATAATTAAATAAGCAAAAGCGGATATGAATAATGACATACTGTACCTGTAGGTGTGGCCAAGCAGCTTCTAACGTTGGTTCATCTTCTTCCGGGTCAAATTCGGCGCCAGATGGATTCGAGGGAGGTGGGAGAGTACGAAACATATTCACTGCAAACTTAAAACGAAAAAAAATTATTAATAAAAAATGGTGTCATAATGCATTAGAAAATATGTTGTATAAACATGTCATTAATGAGAAAACTATTCATAACTTGAATAATTATATGATCAATTCAATAACAAATTGGATTGTGACAGGCATTCATCACTGACTGGCAATAAATAATATTGGTTATTGGTTTTTTGGTTTTTTTTTTTAACAATCCATCAACATCACTCATTTATACGAGAATCAAAAGAATTGACAACAAATGTTTGCCCTGCAAGGAACTGGTAGCAATACTGATACCCTACACAAAGATCTTAAGTACAGTGTAACTACTGTAAAAGAAAGACCGAATAAGGCAATAGAATTTTTTAGGCGAATGATGCTACTCAAACGATACAAATTCCTTGAATGCAGATACTTTATTGACATGAAACAAGGAAAAAGATATTTTTATTTCACAAGAACTGTTTTGTTTTTCAGTCTAAAAAAATCTCATAATGTATAAAACAGAGGCAGTTTTTTACAATTGATTTATTGATGTTTGAAAATCAAGCTCAAGATGTAGTAACATTATTCAATTTTCAAGCTTAAAAAAAAAGACATTTTGATTACTATCACCAAGCTACATCTACTTCGAAGATGAGTCAATCAGAATTGAGAAAATGCACCGAGAAGCCGAAGTAAGGAATGCTTGGGAAGTTGGCGACATCACGGTGCCTTCTGCAAAGGTCACGTCCAGTAGAAAGGTCAATAATTCAAGAATATAGATGGATTGAAAGGAAGAACAGAAATGTAGCAACATTTTCTCGTACATTACATTATTTTACAACAATGTTAATTGCACATAAATCTCGCAATCCATTGACGTAGGTTGTTACTTGAGGTTGGAAGTACACGCATTTTGATAAAAGATTTAGCTTGAAGACATTCAGTGCAGGCAAAATATTAAACAAAAATCTGTTGTTAGAATGTCTGCCAGGCATGACTTTGCCTACTTTACTATGGCACTGGTAATAATTGATAGTAAAATTAAACAGCAGAATGTGAGGTATAATAGTAACGTAAAGTAATCCTTTATTCCAAAACTTGATAGATTATAGTAATTTTTGTCATATTACTTACTCTTACCAAATAATACTTACCATTCAGATTTTACTAAAGTTTACTAATATTATCAGCTTAGTTTGTAGAAATGAAGTCACATTTATCCATCAGAAAATGCCAGCATTTTTTAAGTGTTTAATCTGTAATCCTTGGACAAAATTAATAGGCCATCTTTCATGAAAGTAGGTTTATATCTCCCCCTATTTTGAGTGATCATATTTAGGCTCTCAAAATGAACATCTGTACAGGATGATCATCCTTGTTAAAATGACATGTTGGTTGGATAACCAAGAATGACCGTCCTATTAACAACGATTTGAAATTAAAATATAAATAAATACCATGTGAACAGCTTCCGGATAAATAGCTTCCGATATGACGCCGCGTTGATGCGTCACATACTCAACCAGTTCATTCAGCGACGCCCTCTTGATTTCCTTCCATTTCAGGTCACTCAGTGGATCCGAGATGAAGTCGAATAAAACTCCGCATTGTCGCAGCTTTTGGATGAACAAGTCTTCTCTATCGGCTGGTGAGGTATCTATAATTTAACCAATGAAAGACATTCGTTTGTATAAGGTTTGAATATGCACGAGGTAGTATATCATTGTATAGCAATTAGATATAATTTAAAATGTTTTTATTTTGTTAATTTTAGATAAGTCTGCAATAAAGTAAAAAGAAAGAAAATAATAAACAAATTCAGCCAAATAAAGCTGTGATCACGCTATAATTTTATGTGACAATTAGCTGTGATTTGCGCATTTTTTGACATAATATGACATCATGCCCATATAAGGGCACAACAGTTATTTGTCACATAAAATTTAATAGTGTGGACACACCTTAAAACAAATTAGAAAATAGAAAAAATAATAAATCCTTCTGTTCTGTACTTTTAAACCTATAAAAATAATTTTTTAGATTAAAAAAAAATCAAGTAAATGAATTACGTAAACACCAATGGCATTCAAAGTGTACTATGAATTCAATGAAATAACTTTGGATTTGGAATGTTTATTTGCCAAAGTTTGTAGATAATAAATGCACAAACATACATAAAGTACATTCATGGATATATTTTGTGAAGACATGTAATAGCTTGCACCTGCATTAAAGATTTACCTGTAAAACTTGGATAAGCAGAGCATTTAGTAAGATAACAAACACTGTACAAACATACACTTAAAGCTACAGCCTAAAAATATTTCATTTTATTTTTTTTTTATAAGAATTAAACAACATTTTGATTTTCATGGTGTCTATTTTCAGCTAATGCACGCAAGTGTATTAATGGGGTGCATAACAGGAATCAAGCACAGGTAGGATAAAGCCAAACAATAAACGCCAGCCAAGTAAGGTGAGACATTTTTATTCCTTGTTTTGCGTAGTTATTTTTAAAAATCATCAGAGGAGGCCGGAATAAAAATAAAAATTTGTTTTTTTATTTAGCAAAGTTTGCCAAAAACATACAGACGGAGGAGAAAATAAAAACAAAATTTTACTGGTGAATGTTAAATAGGGTGGTTAGTTAAATGCTTCAAATTTGTATAATTAAGAAGAAATATACTATATTATCATTGGAGATTTCAAGGCAGGAAAGTGTGTTATAAAAATGAAGAAAATTTTTATTTTTTTCTGAAATTTTCACTTTTTCGTGGCAGCGGGTGCGCTAATTGGCCAAAAATAAAATTATATTTTTATTTGAAATCATCAATATTTGCAGTCGACGGGTTTGCTAAACAAGGTATAAAGAAAGTCTTGCCTAACTGTTATATACTACTAAGTAACAGAAAGTTCATTTAGAAAGATTCACACTCTTTAGCCAATAAGGTGATTAATGGTTTCAAATTTATAAGGTGCAAAATACAAAAAGTCTCTAGCCACTGTAAAAACAAGTGTAGAGATACTTGGAAATGTGAAGGCGTAAAAAAAAAAAAAAATAAAGATGAAAGTTCCAAGCCAAGCCAGCACCCACACCCAAAGTATGGGGATACGCCCTCGTCGCTAACCAGGGATTGATCTAAGTGAAAACTGGTCAGCACTTGTTGATTCTCAACCATCTCGGACTCGGGCGCCTCCTATCCTACTTAAAGAAAAACTCATTCGCAAACTCGCTTATTTATCTCCTTTCACAAATAATTACTGGTAATTAAATTTTGTATTATATCAGTATTGAAATCTTTTATATAGTTAAAAAAATTCAGTATCTTGGTTTCCATATACAATCACTACACACCATTGCCGACAGCTTTTGTTGATGCTGAAAAACACTGTAGCGACAGTGTAACGATTTGAAAGAAACCAGGATATAATTCAGGGATGTAGTTACTGTATGGTAGGCAGGGCCACCTGGCCTTGCAGTTTTCCACCCAGTCTGAAGATAATTTCATGGCGCTCCAACCACCTAATTAACCCACTTTTCCATCCTTAAAATCCACTATAATTATTTAGAGCTTACCACTCACCATTAGTTTTCTACAGATAATTATATTTAAATAAAATGAGCATTGTGTACCATCCATTTTAGTTAATTAGTTTATCACTTTTAAACGGCTTTAAATACTTAGATCGTCAAAGCAGTCGGCCGAAAAACTTACAGCATTTACGTGAATACTTAATTCACTGAATTTCGCCGTATTCGTGAAAGCTCTTAAAAACCAAAAGGCCTAAGTCGAGCAGGCCTAGGCCCAAGGCTAGCTGATGCGATTTTTTTAGGCTAGGCCCAGGTAGGCCTAGGCCAGAATTTGAGGAATGCAACAAAACAGATAAAGATGAGACTTACTGTAGGCCAAATTAAATTCAATAGTTGACATGCTTTGTTTTAGATTAAAAAATAATAATGAATAAATCCCAGCGACAAAGCATCGATCCGACTGTCAACTTCACATGCTTGGCGTGTGTGTGTGTGGCCGCGGTTGGGCCGGTGTGGTTGTGTTGTACCTTAGTTGCATATTTGCGGACGAACACATGGTTGTATTATGTTCTTAAAAAATGAGTGCGATGTTGAATATAGTATCTGTGAGTAGTACTACAGCTAGCAGACAAGAAAAGGCATGTGCTGATTGACGTTCTAATTGGAGTTCAGGGATTTCCCTGTGAACTTTAACCTTTGAGTGTGTACAGCAACCGTGTCATGCCGGCCCACAACGTTCGCTATGACTCAACTGGGCCTAGGCTGTTAAGTTAGCGATGAATACCAGGGCAGTGCAGTATTTTGTTACAATTAACGTAACCACGGAAACATTTATTGTATTCTTCTTGTCTTTATCTATCTGGTTAGCTTGTCTATTGTGTTTAGGTAAACTAATTATTTTGTTACAATTTGTAAACTGTTGAAATAATAGTGATGGCCGGGAGCCTGTAAGTCCTGGTCGGAAATGTTGAGTGCTGGACGGGCCCGTCCACCGCCGACCAGCGTGGTGACATCCCTGGTATAGTAAACTAATACTAACATACCTTGTTTTTACATTCTATAGCCAAAATAAATCTTACTCAAATAATTCACAAAGACTAGAATTTTCTTAAGAATTCTCACACTATTAATTGAAATATAATAATTATTATATTTTAAAAAGCAAACGTTGCATCAGTGATGCCTCTATTCATCCTACCTACAGTAGCACTGTTCATGTTCTACCTAATCAGCTATGTTCCAATCAATCATTTTCATTAATCAAACATTTTTACCTCAAATTAATAGAGAGTATTTATTCATTGAAATTGTAATGAATAACAGATGGAAGTCTTAAGACAAAATAATTTAGGATGTCAAAAAGTCCATTAGTATTATCTAGACTTACAATTTTACAAGACATTGGTTAATCTGGGGAATTTCTTTGTAAAATAAATTAAATCAATATTGTCCTTGTGTGTAACTATTTTGATTAAGCATTGAAATATAACAATACGTAGACTAAGGCGAGAATTTCTTTATACCTTGTTTAGCGTACCTTCCGCCAGCCAATAATAATGAGTTCAAATAAATATAAAATTTTATTTTTGGCCAATAAATAAATTTTCTCCTCCATCTGGATGTTTTTGGCAAAACTATTTGCAAAATAAAAGAAATAAATTTTTCTTTTCCGTCCTCGTCCGACTATATTCACAAAACTTCGTGAAACAAGATATAAAAAAAAGTCTGGTCTAAGCATAATTCATAGAGCTACAATATTTACCATACAAAAATATTTTCAGTGGTGTTCAGAATATGCAATTGAGGAGTAGTGGTTCATGAATTTTTCTTTTGAATTGGAATTAAACAGACACATAGATGAGATAATTTATATACTTCAATATTTACAATGCAACATTACGTTCAATGATGCTCAAAATATGCGATTAAGCTAAGGTTTATTATTAGCCTACTCTTGAAAATATGTATATTTAGTGACAGTTTAATGTTCCCTAGTAGTGAATTCCGTAATGACGATAGAGAATGATCAGCAACCAATCAAATGGAGCTTCAATTTGAGGTACATAAAAAAGAAATCCATCTAGAAACCTCTTGTTGCATAAAAGACTCTTTACGGTGGATCGAAATATGGTAACTAAATCAGTAACTAAGTGACATATTTAATATACCTATAACTTATTAACAACGATGAATTAGGAAATTAAAATGATGCCACAAGATAACCCTACAAAGGCTAGCTTTGTATGAAGTTGTATTATTAAATCATTTTAATTTTTTTTTTTATTTAACCTTTTTTCGTAAAACTAAATGACTTTTTATTGGGTTTAATATTTTTGCATTTGATTAATACAAAATGAGGTAAAAAAAAAAATTGAATGAAAATATATGTTCATAGTAACCCATTTAACCTTATTAAACTAGATTTAATTAAGTATAATTCGGAGTTATTTGTGATTTGAACTTTGACCTGATATTTATAATACACTGAAATCTGTCTATTTTTAAAAAAATCAATTCACACTAAAGTTTAAACTTGCTACTTATAGTACATTGATGATATGTGTATTTGTGTACTCGTATAAATTTCATAATTAATATTAAGTGTCACCAGGGTCATCCGTTTAGTCAAATTATTAGGTATTTTAGGGTCAATGGTACTGCAACCATGTTCATGACCCCATCATAAATTCATTATTGCTCTAATTTCCTTGCAAACTTTTATATATCAGGCATGAGGGAATTTCATATTTTTTTACTTGTCCCCCGACAAAAGCACCTTTCAAAAATGCACTTGTCCTGAAGACAATTTTACTTACTTCAATCTTTACTGCAGAAAATAACAAATTTTATATTGAGTAGGCCTACATTTTTTCTTTTAAACCGTCAATAAATCGCAGGAGTGTTGACTCTAACTTGATGAACCCTGTGCTGTGCGTAACCATAGCATAGTCGGTCTTCTGTTTGATCTCTCTTTGTGCGCTGACAATTTGTTACTAAAATATGCTGCGCATTGTGAAGAGTCAGGCTTTTTATAAGTACTGTGAAAGCATTATGCATTACATGGTGAAGTAGCCTATTCTAAAAGTGCTTGTCCATGGACGAGTGGTCCCTAAAATTCTTGTTGTCCGACCGTAAAAAAACACTTGTCCCGGGCATCGGGCAAGTGGGTTTGCTCATGCCTGTACAGTATATGTAGTACATTAGTATGAGCATATTCATCACATTTTTCATTTTGATTTCCTCACTTGAAAGAATAAGATACGACCCTCCGAAAAAGCAAAAATCTTTTTTTTTTTTTAATGTTTCAGGGGAATTTGGGTGGCACATAGAGCAACATTCTAATAAATGTGCACAAATTTCAATGGTATTTCTTGAAAGAGAGGCCAAATTTCAGTCTATGTAGCAATTTAAAATGTTTCATCATCATTATTTCCACAGATATAGATTCGTAAAAACCATACAATGTTAAAGGAACCATTTCAGGCATGAAAAAGGGGACGTGGTACCTAAATTTCAAAATGTCATAACTTAAAAACCGCTTGGAAATTGAAGCTGAAATTTTGGATTCTTTCTTTTGACATATCATGGTATTTTTAGAATTTTTTTGAGGAAATCCAAGGGTCACATGACCATGGTGGGTGATTTGAGCGGGAATGCACCTTTTGTGTTTTTGTGGTAATGAAATGAATGAAAGAAAAGAAATAAGAGTGGAAAGATGTGAACTGAATAACTCATACAATATCATAATGGACTCTAGAAATCAATTCATAAAGAAAAGCTTTGCAAGGACATTGTTTTCAAATTGGGCAGCCCTTTAACTTCTTTACATCGTCAAAATGCCAACACGTGTGTCAATGGCTACCATACATTCTGATCAGAATGGTTAATTTAAATGATAATGCCATGTTGTGCCATGGCAACTTAAAACTGTATTCTAATGCTCATACCATTCTTATAACCATCTTTTATAAAGTATGAGTCTAATGCTCAGGTATAGACAGGTTCACCTTAGCTTTAGCTTGCTTTCATATTCTAGTTTTCATTTGAGGGCGATTCCATATTAGAAAGTCAAAAGGTGGCCAAATCGAATTATGATCGAAACACCTGGTTTTGGGTGAACTGCATTTATAACACTACATCAAGTTTTCATGAAAATGATATATATTTTTCAGCCCTTTTTTTACAAAAATGATGATTTTCTTGATTTTTACTATTTTTCAAACTATTATTCATTTTTTTATTTATTTACCAATGGATTGATTATACACAGTTGTTAATGTTACCAGTCAACATGATGGGATATTATATAAGCCAATATTCAGTCCTGATCATGTGACTTTATTTATTGCGGTATGCGGTGTAAATTACATTTTTTAGATGGGGATTTTTTTGTCATGTCCCATACGCCACAACCTGTAGAAGTCTAAAAATTAGCCCTAAAACCAAATTTTAAAAGATCAAAATTTTAACTTTAGATCCCCTGCATTTAGTCTATAAATAATGCTATAGCAAATTTATGGATCTTTTTATAAATTAATTTCTAAGTAATTAGCCTATTAATTTATACGCCACATGCATGGCGTACGAGACTGTATGCCACACACCATGATATTTTCTCTTTTAAACACATTTATCTGCTATAAAATAATTTATTTAACTTTAAATTGGAATTATACTATGACTATTCTGATTAGTAGTATCTTGGTAAATGTTTAATAAAAGTTTTGTAATTTGTAAATTACGTGTGTGCATTTACTTTTTAGCTTGGTAAAACTAACCCGGTCAGTTTTACTAGGCAAAATCCACTCGGTTAAATTAACCAATTGTCAGTTAGTTTACTGGAATAGTCCAGTGAGATTACGGCTAAGGTAAGATAAATACGGTTTGTCATTGGCAGTCAAATTTGGCAAATGAATAATATTTTAATTCATATTGATTTTTCATTCATTGCCAATCTTAAGGAGCCATAATATCAGACAACAGGCTGGAAAAAAAATCTTTGTGCCTCCGACCATGAAAATTACAGTATCTCGAAAAAAAAAACAAACCTCCAGCACCATACACAATACTTTATTTATTTTTCCCTAACCACCCCACTCCCCCACCCAAAAAATTCCTCCAGGACATTCATGTGCGGTCGTGCACTTTTTCCAGCCCTGTCACAAATTAGGTAATGAACTATAATTCCAATACTTAATTCAATATTATTTAAAGTTAAAGTCTTTAAAGTTAGAACACTTCATGTTAACCACTTCCTCACTCTGGATCTGCAACTGAGATACAATCAAATGAGAATAACATGTACATGAATATAAAAACCACCTTATATTCCTGATACTGATAGCAAAATTCTGTGTAAACCTGCTAAGTGCACAGCAATGTCAGCGAAAATGATTCATAGAGAAGACCAGTCAAGTGGAAACGTGTGCGAATTGGAATGAATTCCATTCATATATTGCCATACAGTATGAGTACGTAAAGCGATGCCGAGTTTCACGCATCACATACACAATTTTCAAATTCATACTTGCTGTACAAGCATTCATTTTACACTAATTACACCCAATAATCTCAGTGGCTATAATAATCAGGTTAAAAAAGGATTTTCATAAGAAAAATAGTATTAAAACATATGTAATAGATGTTTGTATAAAACGGCCATTACAGTATGTTCTATTACATGCATAAAATATTTCTGGGTCATATATATAATAAGCCTAGACTATGCCATGAATGACTCAATCTTATACATCATGTGTTAGAGGAAATCACTGATAATCGCCAACTCTAACTATAAAACCTAGTCTACAATTTTATTATATAAAAATTATATTTTATACATTAAGAATGATTCTTTCAGGGACAAAATTACCACTTGGACTAGATGAATTCATGATGCAAGATAACCAAATTTTTCAAGCTCCAAAGTAAAAACAATTGATGAAAAGTTTCACAACTATTTTTCTAAAACACGAAAAGGGTGTCTGACAAAAACTTACGAATTGTTAATGAGATATAGTTTTTCGAATATTTAAAAACTAGGGAAAAAGGTTGGTTATGCCCTTTTCCCCAGTTTTTAAATATTCAGAATCTGTATCTCATTAACCATTACCGATTTTTTTTGTGTCTTAGACTTAGAGGAATAAGTTGGATATCAACAAGATTTTTCCTTGCTGTTGGATGAAGGAAATAACAAATCAACGCATAAAAGCAAACATAAGATACAGAAATCAATTACATTTAGAAAATAAAGAAATTACTTCTAACCTTTTAATAAAGGTAACTTGGTCAACTCTCTATTAGATGAAATGTTGAATCGTGATGAATTCTGACGTTTTTCCTTCTTCACGAGCGGCCCTCCCTTGAATTTGTTTAACTGTGCTGGAGGCGGAGGGTGGGCGCCTTTTGACTAAATAAAAGAGAAAAAAACAATAGTATAATTACCACAATCGTAAGAATATTATATCAGATAAAAAAATATATAAAAACGATAGATTTCTGATATGCCTAATTTTAAAATAAATCATTTTTTAATAGTGCTATTAAATAGTTAATTAATATATTTCACTTCAATTGCTTAGTTTTGGTCTGACCAACATCTTAAGTTTCACCCATGTTTGCAATGATGACTACGGAGGGACAAACAATCTAGTTCTCAACATCCAGAGCTTCACGGTAAATTTAGTATATCCTAAATATGGTAACATTCTTTAGATTATAGTAAGGCTATATTCGGATCAGATTTAGATCCATTCTCGTTAAAAACATTAAAGACAACATAACACATTAATAAACTAGTGGAGATGACAGGCTGAATTTGGCACCTTAATCAAGGTTCAAGCTGTCGCTCACCAAATCAATATACCGAATTTGGCAAATTATTTTCAATTAGCCAAATTAATCATATTTGAGAGCACAGTTTTTTTGTTTTAACTATTATAAATATGTGCTATGTACATGGATATTGAGTAAAGAATCAGTAAGTGAAACAATCATTATAAACGGCTGAAGAAGTTGGGCTAAAATTGGGCCTACCAAGGCCCGTTAGACCTAGACTAGCTAGGATCGGTAGCTCATGAGGCCTGTAAAGAAGCAATGTCGCTAGGCCGTGTTTACCAAATGTGTATACGGTGTGACCCTGTGTCACTCTATTTGTGAAGAAGCTCACGTGTTGCAACAGTGCATGAATGCATTCAGATTTCTTTATATTCCGTCGTTCGTTTGGCTAAAGAGAACAGAATTGCAGGAGGGCCGACTGCAGTAATTTTGTATGTATGTAATGAAATGTTAAACATAGTACAAGATAGGGGGTGCCATATTCATGAATGCCTTTTGCCTTCTTTTGAAGAACGCCCTCTTGTTCGTGGTAGTACTTTTTTAAAGATAGGATTGCAATCCAACAAAACATATTTTTTGCCAGCTTCAACCCTGCTTAATCCTCAATTTATAATTCAAGATCGGATTAACAGGAATAAACTACATAATAAGATGGTTAAAGCTATGATTACTACGCATCAAAAATAGTACTAACAACAGTACCAGTGGATTATCGCTGTGGTTGAGGGTGGATTAACACAACCACGTCAAAACACCAACGTTGTTTGTGATCAAGACAAGTGAAAAAAAAAAAACAACAAAGTCTACAGTCAATAAATAGATCTTGCAACTTCAAATATTCAATGAGATCCGTTACAGATTTTCCCATTGACGTCATCCAGGCTGAACTACAAATTTTCATCAGTGGCCTGGTAGGCCCCTGGGAGTAATTAAGTAACACTTGTTATCTTACCACCTTATTTTAGTAATATGTATACATTATAGTATACAGTTGTCTGTGCGGCCTTCAAATGGTCTCTCTCTTTGACACTGAAGATATTATACACAGTGGATTCAGAATGTCCAGAAGTCATACAGTACTTATCATAACGGGAACAGAAACGACAGATCTGAAGGTGATGCAATAATCTGGTCATATTACGATAACAATATTTAACACTTAGGGAAGTCGAGAAATCCTTTTTGTTTATGATCGGAGAACAACAAATCACAAACCACATCAGTGGTGAACCATCTATCGTCAGGTCTTGCTCTCCAAATAATCTAAAAGGTCCATTAAGGATTCTCTTGTTGACTTCATCCAGACTATACAATATATGTCAATCAGTGTCTTGGTAGGCCGCAGAAAATGATTTACCTGTTTATTCTTAGTACCCTATTGTAGCTACATCATACTCAGTATAAATTTTGTGGCCATTAGCCTCTTGTACTGTAAGCTTGATACTTAATGTTGATATGAAAATGTTGTGCTCTAGGCCTACGATGTAGCTGAAAGAAATGTTTGCTGGTTATACTATAACAAGAACAAATTACATAGCTTCAACATATATGTTATTACTTTGCCATGCAAACCATAAAACAAGAACAAATTACAATTTAAAGACTGCACTATATTTTATATATTTTTTTTTTTTGGTTCCTTTCTCTTGTAGTGCATTAAGCACTAATGCAGTGGATATGTGAACTTCATATCACTATTAGTATTAGCTATTATTCCAGTAATATTACAAGGTTAGCTATTCTAAATTAGAATAACAAGTTACTTATTTTATGCTAAATTAATATCTTTTTATTTTATCTGATTTTAGAGGAATCGCCAAAAAAACCCCCATGTGTGGCCGAGCGGTAAGGTGTCGAGTCGAGTGGCCGAGCAGTAAGGCAGGGGCGCCGCTAGCTACGGCCTTTAACATTGGCGCTGGTTCCAGCCGCTCCTCGCCCATGGTTCGGTTGGTAGAACCAAGACTTCTCGGATAAGGACTTAAAATGGAGGTCCAGTGTATACATCTGGTTCGTGTGCACTTTAATGAACCCATTGCACCTTTCGGAAGAGTAGGGGGTTACTCCGATGTTATGGTTCAT
>NW_022757233.1:2426741-2477220 GCF_011630105.1 Anneissia japonica
GTTATGGTTCATTTCAGCCCCTGTCGTTGTGGAATGATGTGAACATGTATCTACCAAGAAGCGCCTCTTTACGGCTGCTAGGTAGTCATGGACCACGCCCATACGCAATTCAGCACAATGACGCTGCAAGTTATGGGTTATTCTCCTACCTTTACCTTTACCTATGTACCTCGATGAACTTATTGCAGATATGACCTAACAGTGAGTAGAGTCCAACCAATTTATAATGACTTACTGTGTCAGATAAATCTAATATTTCACAATAAGGATATATAGTCAGTGCATACAGCAGTTCCCACCTGTAATGCTAATGACCATAATTATCATAAAGGTGATAACCTAAAATGTCCCTGACATACTAAATGGTTTAAATTAATGCGACATATCAAAGTTGCTCTCGGATATCATAAACAGTGATGTTATCAACAGCAATAAACATCTACCTTTGGATGTAATGGTTGAGTGCACTTTGAGATAAAACCTTGTTCCACAATTACTCTGATAATTACAACACATGCTGCCCATCCAATCAACACCTCCATAATGAAAAAACAAATCACAGGGGCAATCTGAAAAGTGACTACAACTGCTGTATTCAAAAGAACGAAATCTGTTCTGCAAATCAGATTTTAGAGACGTCTGAACATGTAGTACTGTAGATCAATTGGAAATTTAACAACTTTAGCAATCAACTTGCCACACACTAGGCCTACTGTAAATACTAATTTTTTTTTTTTTAATTCAAAATCACTCCAACTAGGGCAAATTTTGGTTTCCATGTAATATAAGTTATTAGAAATGAAGCGAATGCTAGGCTACTGTACACCAGCCAAGGCTCTTAATTTGACTGTATTTAAACTCGACAGGGGGAAATGCCATGAACTACCTATACATTATTTTGAAAAAAGGAAAGTGGATTCCTACAGAGTTAAGTCCTGCTGGGGTAATACCATAATAATAATATAGTACAGTACTGTAGTTTACAAAAACAGGAAGTAACTTACTCTAGAAAGGTCACAAGCACTGCAAAGAAAAAACATTTGACTTACAATTCCAAACAATTATTATCAATAAACATCAATTATGCACTTGTCAATTGTAGTCCAAACTTCCATGGAAACTGCTAAGTGATACGCACGCGTAGTGCTTCCATCAAGGAACCTCATCTCCTTGGCCTAGCTCTCACGTTGCTTCTCCGATTCAGACCTACTGTAGGCTAAACCTTCAAGTAGGTTTTATCCTCCAATCATTTATTAGCGAGGCATTTTCCCAGGACTACGGCGGTGTGGCGGGGACTTAGCCGGGGATGTACATTAAAACGATGCTCCGCATTGCTAGGAGGTGGCCGGGACTCTCACATGCATGTAACCATTTTGGAAATTACATCCCCTGCTAAGTCCCCGCAAGGCCCAAAATGAGGATAAAAATAGGCCAGCAAAAACTTGCCAACTTTCAATCCTCCGTGTTTTTACAAATACTCAAGTTTATGAAGTCATTAACACATTGTACCCTTACAAATCTACAACAACTTTGCTACTATTAGATAGTAAAGAGGCCCACATTTGGCAAAGAGTAGAAAGAGGAGTCGCATGTGGATTATATATTATTGCCTATTAATATTTTACAAAAAATTTGTTTTACGATTGGCAAATTTTCCTCGGGTACAACGTACATAAATGTAGTTTCCGGTACGATCTGTCTCAGTGGAAACCATGCCTCAGATTGCAGTGTAAAATACGGTGGATGCTGAAGCATGGAAAATCTACTATAGGTTGCCAAAAAACCTGTGCCAATTCTTGTTCGTCAATATTCTCAAAAATTGTGGAATGCCAACTTGAAATTTTGTAGGCTGCATTATATGCCAGACAATATTACTATCATTAATTATTACAACGCTTACATTTCAATAATTCACATTTATCTGAATTGTTTACAATCCAGGCCATGTCAAAATTGTCCAGAAGTAAAGATACTGTAGCACATAGAAGAACTTTACTATTTTTTTTTATTTCGCTTTATCAAAGGATTTCATCCATGCTTTATCATTCATTGAAACTGATGCATGAATAACTTTCATTATTTACTAGAAATAATGTGCATTGTTTATTATGTTCCATTTGAAGGGTTTTAGCAACTTGTCAACGCAGATTGAAGTCAAGGTTCAATATGTTCAAACAAGAATGTAAAATGACAGCGCAAAAAAAAGCTTCTACATATTAATTCTGAAAAAAAAAAATTATCCAAAAATTGTCTCTTGTGATTAATCATTCATGTGTTCAAAAATGTAAATAAATATGCATGTTACCAATACCTGATACAATGTAAACCAAATTACTATCAAAAACAAGAATTAAAATGTGTATTATTACTGTAGTTTATATTGCTACACTGTAGAAGGAAAGCATCTTCATAACTATTTCATTTCTAGCTACAGTAAGGTAACATACACTGGATTGTTAGACAGTCGAAACAAATACATTTCCACTTTCTCTAAGTCTGCTGTCGGTGGCAGTCCTATTAGTAAATTGTTATTGAAAACAATCCTATGAGCGTACTTCATTGCACTACGTACTCTATATGAAATCAGGTTGGACCAACATCAACACTATGCGCAAAGCTTAGCACCCTTCTTATATGCAGTTCACCATGTTACTGTATCACCCATCCACTATTAAATGTCTACTATCACCCACCCATAGTTTTCTACAAATACAACCCTGAAAATATTCTGTGATTAATTATGTGATTAAAACTACTGTACATTTTATGTATCTAGTGTAGTTTCCTTTGTATAATTGACATATCAGATATTCCCCCTTCTTGAGAGCCCCTCCATATCTGTCATCTAAATCTAGGCCAGATAGTAATTCCGTAAACGTACACTTCTTTATACTGTAAAAAAAAAGTCATTCTGAGCAACAGTATACATGGAACTATTTTCAATGAAGGCTTAATATACCAAACCTCTTGCGCATTATTGTTTCATCTGCCTTCAGCCTCATTTCTCACGCATTACATGCCACACTGTCAGTTGAACAGGTTGTATCACTGAACCATAATGACTGATTAAAGTCTAAGGCCATGGAAACTATGCTGAGCAAGTGTTAGATCAATATTAAACTCTACCTTAAGACCTTACCACACTATCAAATGCTCTTGTATGCCCATATAGACATGATGTGCCCATATATGGTCATGATGTGATGTGATCATGACCATATTTAGACATGTCATATGTCTTTATTGTTACATAAAATTTGACAGTTTGTACAGAACTTAAGGCTATACACCTAAAAAATTCGTCACTGACACCCACTGATCTTTTTGCAGCTAAATCTGTCACATTTACTTAAAAGCGATGACAAGCTTCTAAATAGTCAATGTACAGTACCTAAAAACAGAGGGACTTCCTGCCACAATTTTGAGGTGTAGGAAGATAGGCCATAAATTACAACCAATAAATTTGGTAGAATGTGATAACAAATATACTAAGTAAATACAGGATGCTGATAGATGGTTTTTTTTTTTTTTCATTCAATATTTACAGGTGCATGAACCTTAAGTTTAAACAAATAAATTTAGTGTAATATAAAAATTCCCAAACATTTTACATAATTTTGAAAAATTCTGCAGAGGCCAATGTCTAAACCGGCTTGCACATACAGTAATACAAAGTTTAATTACTGATAACTTTTGTTGAGATAAAAACCAACACTATACCGGTAATCTTAAAAAGAATGACCGTTATCTGAACTTTAAATTGTGAGTTTTAGTGCCCATATAAATTCACTCTATCATTAAACCTCTTCTGAGCAAAACGATTGTAGATGAAATATTTGATATCAAGTCAGTTCTTATGCCAGATACTATAAATGATTGAAACAGCATTGCACCAAACATGGTTTTTTTTTTCGTCTCAGCACTCTCAATTTTAGTAAGCACCACACTGATTATTAGAATTATAGTATTTCTTTTTGTCAAGGAAATACATACATAACCTCATAACCTGTTTTGATATTTTCAGACATCAAAACAGTATGAGAAATTACTACATTTCATATTGTTTTGATGTCTGAAAATATCAAAATAATTTCATATTGTTTTGATATTTTCATACATCAAAACAATATGAAATGTAATAATTTCTCATACACCATGTTGCACAAGTCGCATAAAATACTGTAGATCAATACATGGAACTATTTTAGCATGTGCAACAAGTGCCACTTTTAAACAAGAGTTGCATTACATAAGCATCGCACTGAAGTCGAAAAATATTAACGTCTAATTTTTTGGTAATTTATAGTAGTCTAGTAGAAGTTGATGTTGTTTATAACATTTGTACAATGTCAAATTTGTAATAAACAAATAAATAAAGAATTAAAGCCAGGAGTACGAGTAAAAACAATTTTTATATCAAGCCGGAGCCTGGCTTTAAGGAAACCTAGTTTACACACAATGTACTGTACCATAAATTCCTTACCAAAAATATCATGCATCATACGGAATGACAAATAAAATCTCAATCTATCTTTAATCTAATTGTCAACACTTTCATCTACCATACAAAATTATCCTCGCACTAGAATCATTCAGTGACAATTCTAATTTTCTATGGCCGCTATTGAGATAAAGAAGACGAATGCTCTCATGCAAATATCACTCGTCCATATAATCTCGCGCTATGACTATATCCCAAGAATGACTTTCCACATGAAGGATTTTTTACCTGTGCAATTGCATATCTTGTTTGAAAATCCTTGTGGCACTAACGCAAAAAAAATTTCCTAGACGTTATCCAACTATGTTGCAGTTATCCTATGTTCTCAGCAATTTATAAATCCTCAATTATCGTATCCATTACAGGCTCTTCGGATTTTTATGGCTCCCAATGTAAGCTCACCTTGATGTTTGCATTTGCCTGAAAGCGCGACTAATAACCGTCTTTAAACAAACCACTTTAGATTCATACTAAATCACCACAAACTTAGAATCAACGGACAAAACAAACATCACTGTTAGAAGCTTCTATTGTCAAAGAGTATATTATGGAGGCTAATTTATATAATTTATATTTTAAAATCTATACTTTTCACATTGATCTCTGCGTGCCTAATTTGAAGCTGGCGAAAAAATATTTAGCCTAAGTTGAACCTGGCTAAAAAAATATTTAGCAATTTGGCTCAATCGATATGGCAATAATTTGCCAAATGGTAATTTGATTAGCCAAAACCCCCAAAAATGTATACGCAATGATCCTGTAGCTTATAATTCCATTAGCCTTTTGCCTAACGTTGAATGAAAATATTAGCAAAAATTCAGCTTTTATTAGGAGTTGTCTACTTGGGTAATGACACTTAAACACTGTATAAAATAATACAATTACTTTTTTTAATTATCACACATCCATACTAGGTATTCTCCCTCCCCCACCCCTCAAACTGAAATGAGAATTCTTAAATGCTAGATGTCTTGTCATCTTATTTCTATTGTCTTTTCCTTATTATTAGTTTTCACTGACACACCCAGATTCAAAATGGCTTTGCCTCAACTATAGAAAAATCAACCTACATTATTATGTAGCATAATCCAGACGTACTGCACCCACTTCTATTGTGTTGGGCCTTTGGCCCACGTTTTCCTTTTCAACACTGTTTCTTGCGTTAAATTTTTAATAAATACTATATGCAAAAATGGAATACAACAAAATGGTTTGCTAAGTGAAGAAGTGGAAAAATTCTTCCTGATGTGTTGGATGATTGGAGCTACTGTACAGTACCTCTTGACACAAACCAGAGGAAGTTACTCCCAAAACCCAAATAAGTGTACCCCATGGGAATAAGGGGGGGGGGGCAGGGGTCCTCCTAATCATCGAAAACTAAGCTAAATGGAGCTTTCTCTAGTGTCAAACAAACTTAACAACTAACCAATCAGAACAAAGCCTAGAATATGTGTGTGTTTAAACAATATGTTTTCACAAACGCTCATGTTTGTATATTTTTACACTGTCATTTGGGGGACTGTAGCAAAACAATATCTAAGGGGCGGAAAGGTTTGTTCACTAATTTACTATTAAAAAATAAAAACATGTTATGTACAGTACAAACACAAATTATCGCTTCATATCTACGTGTAACCTCTAGTAATCTGCTCGTAGGTAAGTTTTGAACGTAGCTACGAACCACTACGAAGGTCATTGTTATTTAGATTAGCTTTCCAATGATTGTAGGCTGGATTGTCGGGCTGATAAACAATGCGTAAACAATATTGAAATATAGTTTACCAGATTTCAACACGTGAACAATGTTGCAATTTACTAATAAACAATGTTAGAACTTTATTGTTATGTTACGGTATATCCTACCTTATTAGATGTTTTAAAACTGTGTTTAGTTCGCTAGCTAGGTAACCTAGTGGGCATTCAGTATGTTTAAATTTCAATGTCATTTAGGCGTACTGCCTACATTTTCCCCTATAGAGGAGGAGAGCAGACAGTAATTACACTGGTAAACTTTCCAATTAGGAAAATTTTGATCTGATATTATTGTTCTGGTAGTAGGAATTTTCTTCTTTTAAATAATACTGATGAGGAATCATGTACAAATTATTACGATTTCTACAGATCACGTTGTTTATTGTTTACCGTAATTTGAAGCAGAACCTGCAAAGCGATCCAATACTAAATGGAAGTATAGAAATCACTACCTGGCCGAATTAAGGCTAGTCATGCTAGACCGCATTTACTTCGTTTTTTACTCACTGTCGCTCACAGCTTTTCAACATTTGCCACAAGGTTAACCTTTAACACACTTTACTGTGTTCTGATTGGCGCGCACTGACGTCTGATGCTGGCTAAGTTTTATTTTCCATTGGGTTTTCGATGTGACATTCGGTAATTTTACAACCAACGGACGTTAATTCTCCTTTACATTTATTACTTATCTTACTAAATCAAGACTACAAAATATTATTTGATGAACAATCTTTTCACATGTGTGTATTGTCATTGAGGACATCATTTTTTGACATTTAAAAGAGGTAAAATAATTGTAAATAAAAAAAGAAGCTAGACCTAGGCTAATTAATTAAAAAAATAATACAGCAATAAAAACAAGTTCCTGCCGTGGACAGCGAGTGGAAGAGACTCCCATGAAGACAAATGTATGTTTTTCCTATTGAAAAACAGCTCCATACTTTAAATTAACGGTCTAAACTCGAGCTTGTCATTCACAAATTATCAAGCAATACATTGTTTATTCCAGTAAGCTACAGCAGTCTTTCTGCACATACAAATAAACAACATGCTTTTGCTTCGTAGGTTAGCTTCGCGTAGCCTTGCTTAGATTGTTTACTGTATATCAGGCTACGATGTATCTACGAAGCCTGCGCACAGGTAAAATTGCAATAGTTCGTGGCGGTACTATATGTTTTTTTACTAATACTATCACATTATAAATATTTACCAATAACAGCAGCATATATACAGTAGGCGTTTCTAACTTACTTTTCTTTAACAACAATTTCATACGCCCACTTCAAACTATCAAAGTCAATTTTGATTTACGATTTTTTTTCTATTTGCCTGCGTAAATATGATTGCACACGGAAAAAAAGCAAAATACTGTATCAAATACGGAATAAATTGACCAATGAAATTCTCTTAGCATTTACTATACAGTATGATGAGGTACAGTATTGTATTATTTCAACTTTCTGCAATGCATTAAAAATGAAATCAATTTTAGTATAAAATTCTAATAGACACTGTTCTCAATAATTCACCAAAGGTTAATAAAACCTACAGATATATATCTTGCTCTCTCTATGTTTTTATGGAAGACGTAGCAATTTGTATGTTTAGTGAACTTAACTTGAGGGCTGGTTACGATCAGTTCAAGTAGAATAGGTCGCCCTCTGGAAATATTGCTAAACAAATGAATGATCTGACACAGGAAATGCCTTGACATTTTAGGGAAATAAATTACTACTAAGATATGTTTCTTTGGTACAAGGTCATCAAAGGTCAATTCTTTTAAGCAACTTTCTTAGGACCTCCTCCCAATGGTAGGCCTGTAAGATTCACTACAGTATAATGTAAGGCTACCAATTTTGTTTCCAATTTTTTTTAATGAGTTAACAACAAACATGGAATCCAATCAAATTTAATGAAACATCCTATGTCAATATATACATTACTACATAACTGTAGTCCATTAGACAGAAACAATTGGTTTCACACCAACATATTACAAGGTAGAATTTTTATTACATGAAAGTAACAGTCACACTGATGATGATAAAACGTGTCAATTGGATTAAGTTTGGTTTTGAAAAAAAATTGCCTTGTAGTCTTCACTCCATACACTTCTCACCAATGAAAATATCTTGTCTCTCGGTTCTCCTTCTTTTTGTGACAGTGTTTCTTTGGACTAGGCCCACATCATGTTGTATTTGTTGATAATCGTGATGGATTGTCTCACCAAGACCTAGCACATTTATTAATGCTCCATATAAATCGGCCATTGAAACAAACCGAGTAAACAAGTGAAAAAAATGACAAAATTACTCAAAATCAAGACACTAGCAAACACGCGCGAAATTAATCAAGATGTTTGTGTGTGACGTTTTATTCCAGGTCACAGCTCATGCGTAATTGCCTGACAGCCTGAGGAAGGTCATTCACTGTGATGACTTGGGAAGTTTACCCGACTCGCGCTGTTCGCATTGGACTTTCCTGCTAGGTAAAACTAACCTGGTCAGTTTTCCTGGGCAAGCGGGACTCGGGTAAATTAACCGCGCGGCTTGGGTAAGTTTCATGTCAGGTAAACTTCCTGTGCTGTTCGCACTGGACTAATTATGGTAAAACTAGCCAACGTGTTGGTTAGTTTTACCAAAAAAAGTCCAGTGCGATTGTGGCTTAATAGTCACACTGATGATGATAAAACGTGTCAATTGGATTAAGTTTGGTTTTGAAAAAAAATTGCTCTCTCTCTTCACGGATGGATAGAATTCATTCAATGTAAGGCTAGCCCACGAATGTCTCAAGAGGACTTGATGTGGTTAGTACACTGGTAGATAATCCCTATTCTTTTCTGTGCACTCATTATTAAACAATATTGGATTGGATTTCTTTGGTGTGATACGCTTCGCACCAAGGATAACCCACAAAAGTCTGGAGACATATTTCCAGTGGGGTCCTTCTGGTGGTGCGAATTGGGCAATACACTGGGAGACAATCTCCCACTCTTTTCCGAACCGTGTAGGCCTACTGCGTTCATTAATGTGCACATGGGCTATTTTTCACACAGGACCAACGGCTTAAACATCTCATCCGAGTGACGGTGTGCTTTTTTTTTTTAACTTGCATTTCAGCCCTCCAGCTGAAAAACAAGGAGAGCAGTGATGGGACTATAACTGGGAACCAAGAGGTCTCCACGGTTCAGCGCATAAACAGTGGCTACCACTAGTTTAGCCGACTGAGCTAGCTACAGTACTCTATTATTTAGTTAAAATAGATACTTAAATCATACAGTAGCAGGTTATTCATTCTTAAAGGTTGTACATTTTCACAAGTAAGTGCTCAGTTGCATAGCAGCTTGTAAGCATGAAACTCCATTCCATCCAAGATTCATTTAAGGGCACATAGAAAAAATTATTAGATTATCACTCTTTCTTTTTAAATTGACGAGGGAGGGTGGTTTTTTTTTTTTTTTTTACTTTTGCTTGCTAAATATTGTATAAAAACTGGATTAATTTTATAGTTTTTTAAAGAAAATGTATTTAAAGTCACAAAATTGCATTGTTATTTTATGCTGTTAAAATAATTGATGCGACAAAAAAAATTTTTTTTTTATTCCCACATCAATATTTCCCTGAATTTTTGACGCGGCCAGGAGTGATAATCTAATAGATTTTTCTATTTGCCCTAATCTGATGCTGAAAAATTATAAATTCTTCTGAAATTCAAATATAAAGCATTCATGGGAATTTCAAATAACAAGTGCAATAAAATGCTATTTATCTAATAAATAAATCATAATAAATCTTCAATTTTCATTTTTATTTATTATAATTTTATTTTCATCTTTATTAATTTATATTGAATTCAAAATATTACAATTTTTAAAGCAAATTTTGACATCATTCTTTCCATCCAAAATTCAAATCATGAGCAGATTATCGATTCTTATCGCATGATATGCCATCTTGAATGTCAAAGGACAAACCTAGGTAGGCTTAGGCTAGGGCCTAGGCTTTGGCCAGCATCCACTGAATGACAGGAACTTAATAATCTTTTACTGTCCAAATTGATGTATTCAAACTTATTCATTTTAAGTCCAAAATTATGATCAGCTCAAGATTATATATCTGTATTTAACAGGCCTAATGCCACTGTCTGTAACGTAAAGTACAATGTATTGAAATCCTCCAACCTTCACCAAGCATTCATAACTTGGCTCCAGTCATCAGTCACATCATTGTATTTTGGTCTTAATCTAGGCCTAGGGCTAACAGTTATCATATCATCTCGTAAAATACAATGCATCCTTCATTAACATTATATGTGATGTCTTCGACATAGCATTTATTTTAAATGGATCTTAACTTGTTTGTTTTTGTTGGCTACCATAGTTAAGATTTTACAATAGGGAGGTCGCCATCTTACTTTTTTAAGCCCACCAACCAACCGGACACGGGGTCGCAAAGCCCGCAATACCCTTTTTTGCAAGGTCAACAATACAAGGGGAAATTACTTACGTCATCGGAATTTTCTGGAGCATCTTTTCCACTATTCTTGCCACCACTGGCAGTTTTTGATGAGCCCTAAAATAGCAAATATTAGAATAAATCGTGTAATATATGTAAACCTCAAAACTTTAGAGGTGTGTTGCAGTCAAGATGCAGTTTAGCGAAGCACTCACTCAGGAGGCTGGCTCATTTGGCGCGGGCGTAACGCCTCCAAATTTAATCTATTTTAGCGAGTTAGACATGCACATTTGGCAGCTCATATCAACGATACTGTTGGACCTAATCACCTAAAAGTATTCTGTTTTACAAACCTTGTCTTTCTTGGTTTTGTTAGGCATATCTGGGCCAAAATTCCACTGCTATGTTTTCACGTTTATTTCCCTGGCCATGAAAGCCTACACCGTTCCCATAAACAACAAGCTTTATGATTGGTCAATAACAGTCATGTGATACAGAAAGAGTCTTTGCATGGCATTGACTATGCCCTAAAAACTCTAAAAAGTCGCTATGATTTATTTGAAATCGTTCATTTTTGTATCTCTGTTGATAGTATTATTACTGACCAAACGAATATATCTTAAATTTAATGGATATATCTTGTTTTTATTTATATTAAATAGTGGTAGTGAAAGAACATCCTGTGTAGAGATCCACTGTTTCCTTATTTCTGGTAAACAGAATTGGTTATAGCGCGCCACCAACAGTCTGAAATCTACTTTCCATTCTTCAAAAACTTATACAAATTTCAATCTGTATTATTAATATCAGAGGCGTTACTGGCAGGGGTCCAGGGCGCAAGCCCCAGACGGAATGTCCTGGACCCTAGTGGTGGAAGGAGCCAATCATTTCATCATGAAACACTGCTTTAAAAATCATTTTTACAGGTTATTCAGGGCATCTGCTGGACAAAGCTCCGGGGCAGGTTGATATGTTTTTGTTTTTTTCTAAAGCCTTTGATAGTGCATCTCATAACTTCTTATTATTTACAAATTACAATCTTTTGGCTTTCATTCAATTTTATTGGGTTGGTTTAATTCTTATCTTAGCAATCGTTATCAAAGGGTGGTTATAGAAGGGTGTAATTCAGATTGGCTTCCCGTTGTCTCCGGAGTTCCTCAGGGGTCCATACTTGAGCCGTTTTTGTTTCTTTTATATATTAATGACTTGCCCAGCTCTGTCATTCCAGACTCTGGCAATGTTCTCTGGTGATTCCAAGTGTTTCAACAAAATCGAGAGTATGTCGGATTGTAATAACTTGCAAAACGACATTGACTCTGTCTACTCATGGAGTACTACTTGGTTGCATTTTAACATTTCAAAGTGTCAGATTATATCTATTACTCGAAAGATCAAAAATAAAATTAATTTTGATTATAAATTGGATGATATCTCTCAAAAAAAAAAAAATGATTCTATCACTGATCTTGGAGTTGATATATCATCTACCCTTGATTGGAATGGTCATGTTAATAAAATCATTGGTAAATGCAATTATAAAAACTTGGAATGATTAAGGAACCATAGGTTATGATGCTCCATGTAAAGTTTCCAAACACTCTTCTTATCATTAATAAGAAGTAACCTTGAGTACTATACTTCTATTTGGAGCAGAATATCCAAGAGAAACATAAGGAGTTGAGGGTACAAACGTGCTACCAAATTCATATTGAACTATCCCAACTTGATAATAAATCGCGCCTCATGCATCTTGACGTTACCGATCTTTTAGGCGTGAGATCAGAGATCTCTTTATTTTTTTGGAAAAAGTCCTTTTGGAATTTATATCTCTTTTGATGACTATGTGCATTTTAATTCCTCAAAGGCCTTCCTGCCACCGGACTTTCGTCTGATTTTTTAATGTTATCTGTCCGTCGATGCAAAACAAAATCCCATAGGCCTAAATCGTTTTATTTTCCACGAATAGTGCCCATCTGGAATAATCTTCCTTTAGCAAATCGATCAGATTCTTATTTTCTATCTTTCAAAAACAAAGTGATTAAATTTTACAACTCTAAATTGAAATCTATTTTTCCCCTGATAATGCCTAGGGGCCTATCTGTACTTGAGTTTAATTTTGTCACTGTTCTGGCTGTTATTAGATTATGATTTGATTTTCTTAATTTCAATTTTTATTTGTAAATTGGGCATAGGCCTAGATTTAATCTTATGCAAAATTATATTTGTAGTTTCAATTTATTCACTCCGGTGTTAAGGCGGTCCTGTAGAGGTGCTTGTTCACATGTTCTGTTTATTGCCTGTTGAAGTTGAATAAAATAAAATAAATAAATAAAATAAATGTTGATTGACACAAAAAGGGAGTTAATTTAAAAACTTAGGGAAAAGATGGGCACATGGGTGGTTACGCACTGGAACTCGGGGCTTGGAGTTCGTATGGAATTTCCGGCGCCGCCAGTGCCGGATTAACCATTAGGCAAATAAGGCACAAGCCTTGTGGGCCAGGTGAAAATGATGGGCCATCAAAAGTTGGACTGCAATATTATTTACACTCTATTTTCCGGTATTATTAGACTTTCTACTGTTAGAGTTGTGGCAGATCAGAGTAACGCTTCTCTCCGACACGAAAGATTTTGTAATCACGGTAGCTGGGGTTTTTACATTTCGTAATTATTACCATGGGGTCGATTCAATTAACATTTTTGGGCCATTTCCAAAATGTGCCTTGAGGCCAGACGATGCTTAATCCGGCACTGGGCGCCGCCACTGTAATATGATTCATTAAATATTGTAACTGTTGTCATAATCAATGAGTAGGCCCTATGCCAAAAAAAAAAAAAAAAAAATCCCCCTTACTTAGCATGTATTGATTAGGATAACCTTGTAGGCCTATGCTGTTCACAGGACGCGAACTGAGTGGACCAATGTTTTCAAAGCGCTGAACGCCATCACATGTAGTGATCCGACTTTGCGGACGATTTTTCTAAGACGCAAAATGTTGACGAAAAACATATTAAAAAACTCCTCACTTTTACTTATTAACCATCTCGAGTTTTTCATCAAATATAGCCTTGTTTTGTCTTTAAAAAAAATTTGTTGTGCTACATATCAAAAAAAAAAAAAAAAAAATTCCTCCGGAGCCATGACTTCAAACACTAAAACGCAGACGGTAATTAATTTAATGTAGGCCTTTCAAACTGGTTGTTAGGGTACTGCAATGCATGTCTTTGACAATTCGTATGCAACAGATATTAGTATGTTAACGTGAAGCAGTATACAATTTTTAGGCTAGCTCTGTTCACATGTGACAAATATGCAAAATTTACCCATACTGTAGGCCTATAGACATGATGGATATATATCATAACATTGTTTTAATATCGGCTCTGCTGCTCTACCATAGGCAACTGCCTATATTATATAATTGTCACATAAAACTTGGTACAGTTAGTGTGATGTGTGAGAGCAGCTTGCTCAGTCTACTAAACTTGCGCTGAACAACCGTGCAATGTCTTGGTCCCCGATCAAATTCCTATCGCTGACCTCCTTGGGTTTCAGCTGAAGAGCTAAAATACAAGTTCCGAAAGTGAAGACCGCTTTTGATGAGACATTTCCATTGAACGCGTACACTCTTCAGAAAAGAGTAGGCCTAAGCAATTGTCTCCCAGTGTACCCCAATTCACCATCAGAAGGACCCCACCAGAAATACAGTGATTCTGTGGGTTATCTTTGGTGTGCATCACTCTGTAGAAATCCAACTAATATTTTATGATGTCACACCGCATGAAATTGTCACATAAAATGTGGTAGTGTGAACAAAGCTTTAATCACTGTTCAAATGGTTATGTCGAATCTTCTCTACAGGCAAATATGTTAAACAACATGAAATTTTCACAATAAAACTCGGTAGCGAACAAAGCATTAGAAGGCATTGTTTTAATGATATATATATATCAAATCAATCTTCTGCGAATAGAGCATTAGAAGTCATTGTTTCAAGGATACATATCAACTCATCTGTACAGACAACTGCCTGTATTATATCAGACCAGATGAAATTGTCACATAAAATGTAGTAGTGTGAACGGAGCTTTTGGAGTCATTGTTTCAATGATACATATCAACTCTTCTGTACAGACAACTGCCTGTATCATATGATGTCAGAACACATGAAATTGTCACATAAACGTGGTAGTGTAAACAGAGCTTTAGAAGTCATTGTTTTTAAATGACATTAACTCTCCTGTACAGACAACTGCCCCTATTATATGTCAGATCACATAAAATTTTCACACTTGAAAACATGGTGGTGTGAACAAAGCTTTAGAAGTCATTGTTTCAATTATCCATAGTAACTCTTCTGTGCAGACAACTGCCTGTATTATGTCAGACCACATGAAATTGTGACATAAAACATGGTAGTGCGAACAGAGCTTATGTCATTGTTTCAATGATACATATCAACTCTTCTGTACAGGCACCTAGCTGCCTGTATTACAGTATATGTCAGACCACATGAAATTGTCACATAAAATGTTGTAGTGTGCAAAGAGCTTTGGCATTTGTCATGTTACAAATATTCTTATCAACTCTTCTACACAATAATAAGAATTTTAAAAAACACATTGACTTGTTTCAATTTATTTAACAAGCTGAGCTTCAAATCACATCAAACCAACCACCAAAAATCGAATTTGGTCTGACCATTCACACTTATCATTCTTTACCTCAAGCATGCTTCTATATGACAAAAAAATTTAACTCTTCTTCACTGGGTTGTTAAGTTATTATTTACAGTCATCTCCCTAACCTATACAACTGAGGAAAATATTTTTACATGGTTAAACTCGGATGTCACATCTTTTAAGTATATCTACCAAGTTGAACATTTCTATCATTCACTCTTAAAGTTGTTTTTGTTGGCATCATTCAGCGGTTGCCGAAAGTAGTATTAACTTACCAGTAACTACATATTATAAATATTGTGTTGTAGGTATTACGGATTGACCACAAAAAAATGTATATTATTATCATGGATGGCACCAGTATTTGCCTGACTGATGCCCAAGACAGAAGCGCAAGTTGTGTGGGGTGGGCGTTGGTCAAAATCTTTCTGAAGTGGTCCAGGGGTGAACCTGCTAAAACTATAATAATATTAGAGGTTTCACAGGCTTATTTAATCAATTTTAGAGTTTACTAACATGTAAAAAAAACATCTTTTTTTTTCATCCCCAACTGATTATATTTTTGATTCCCAACATGGGCCAGCCCTCCTGTGGCACCACCCCTGACTATTATATGATCCTACTAAAGACCATTTCAAATATTCTTATTCTCATTACAGATACTGTCTGCACAAAAACAAATGAACCACCAAGTGAAATGTAAATGTGAATACACTACCAGCATGTGGGCTTACAAAGAGAGCATGGTTAATATTTAGGAAGCTGAAACACTACGGGTATAATCTGTAAAACATCTCTGTTTATTTAACATTTATTTTAATCTCTGAAAACATACTACGCTATTCAAAAACAAAGATAACATCTTAAGGTCCATCCACACTTTCAAATTGTATGTGACAAATGTGACATTTAGGTGTAATCATGACATCTTCATGCCCATATTGGGCACATAGTGTGGACAGAGCGTTAGTCTTAAAAAAAAATATTTTCCTCTATTGAAATAATAATTTACAAAAAGTTATAAGTTATTTTAATCATTAGTATTTGTCTTTGAAAATATTTTAGTGGACATTATTTCTTTAAAATAGGAAATAGAGTCTGGACAAAAATAAAAGGACATTCATGGACAAGCGTATTTGCAGAAGCTACAACTACTAAAATATAATTAATTGTTCTTGCATTTAAGACGACAAAATAAAAGAAAAATGAGAAAATTGTGATTATAATACAGATTAAAATATATTTTTCATAACAATATCTATATCCAGACCATATAATAATGAAGTTTGGTATTTCAAAATCAAAGAAAGTAATAAGTGCATTTATTATTATTGGTCTTTGGGTCTAGCATGCCCAACATGCAAATTCATTTGGTTTCTGGGATACTCAATATATTATATGTGCTTCCACAAGGCTTACTTGTCCATTCTTCAATTTCAAAACAGTGAACAAGCTGACATTAAGTATTGTATCAAACAATTAAAAAAAAAACCCATCCAGCTGCAATATCAATTTTGAGAATTACAATATCTTATATATTTTTGCTATATGTGTACTGGTATAAAGGTGCTTAGTGATAAATATAATCGATGGGACTTAACTATAGTAATGCTCTAGAAACATAATCAATTATGAGGCCTATAAGGGAGATATTATTTTAGTTAAAAATAAAAATTGTTTTTACAGGATTTGAATCTACATCCATGTAATTATTTTCAACACCATGCTACAGATTCTACACTGAGTACAACCCAAGATGATTTTGCATTTTATCTTGCTTCAGAGGAGAATTGTAATTTCACAGTTATGTTTTCACAATAACACAATGTAGCTGGCAAAAATCTCAATTTCTTACCCTATGAGCAGTCTCATTCATGATCATTTGAATACATCGGTGAATAATAACATCGGCAGAGACAGCCTTGAAAATCATATGCATCGTTACACTTCGTCATTGTCACACTTACGCTCAAATCAAGCACACTATGGCTATTCAGGTTGAACGCCTTCAAAGTCTACTGTAGCATGGAGCATGGACAAAAAGTAGGCCGAAAAACAAAAGTAAAAACAAAACCCAGTAATTTTTAAGATTATTCTTTTAAAAACAACCCACAAAACTTTCATTATTTTTGCAAGTTATCAGATTTAATTGTTATCAAAAAAGAATTTCATAATTGTGCATATTTATTCTATTATGATTTTTAAATTATTATTTAAATATTTGTGAATATTTATAAATATAATATAAACATACAGTACAACAGAATTCAGTACACAGGTCTCCCTCTAATTAAAGACCACACATGAAACCAGGGTTTTCATGGTCTTTTAAAGCACCATTGGTCTCTAACTAGAATAATGAAGATGAAAGATATTTTTTGCTTTGGGACCCAAAAAAAGTGGTCTTGATTTAGTGGTGATCGTTAATTGGATAGGTCTTAGGGAGACCTGTATCAAATGGTGAACTTGTGTTGAAGTAAAATCCAATAGTGGTAGCTTACAGCAGTTAAAAAGTTACCAATAATACCAAATCCCCCCATTCCTCAACAAAAATGGAACCTATTATGGGATACATGGGATTTCAATTTATTAAGTATTATTCCATTCATATTATATTTTCAGATCTATAGTTATTTTTTTAATTCACACTATATAAAAATTGAATGATGGTTATGAGCTGCTTCATAATTCAATAAAAAGGCTTGTATTTTTTTTGTTTGCTTTTATTTTTTTTGTGTGTGTGTAATATCTTTTAAATCTAATCTCTCTTCTCTTCTCTGCCAGAACCTCTTGCCTTTTTGTACATTGGTCCAAGAATCTGAGAAAAAAATCAACACAAACTTTTAATAAAAAAAAAAAATTAATATATGCAAGTTTACAATGGTTGTAAGAAAAGATGTCACTGATAATGGAATGATGATTTAAAAATAATTTTACTATTTAATTTTGCCTAGTACCCTGTACATCTATCTAAGATGAGTAATGGTTACACCAGTGTACTGCTTAATACAATTCAATTCAATTTCAATTTTGATTTATAGGAAAAACACGCATATAAAAACATGTTCGAAACTTTGGCTGAGTGTACATGCTGAACATTGTCTAAAAATATTTGAAAATATAAAACACAACATACAGTCCCTGTTGTGGACAGATGGGAGATAGCTGGTTCCAGTTTACCGGGTAGGTCAGACATGAAAAGACCCTTAGGGGAAACAGCAAGATATTGTACGATCTAGTCCACACCTTGAGTGCTCTAAGACTTTGGTATAAGGCAATATATAAATCAAACTACATTACATTACAAATTTTAATGGGCTTTCATATGAGAGGTCAAGGTCCAGGGGAGCCCCGGCCCAGGTAAATTACACAGGAAGGGCTCTTATGGGGATTGCAGACTGAAGCATTCTAGCATGTGAACGGTGGACTTCATGGCAATTATATAGCTTGGTTTATCAGAGGAAGTTCATTTGAAAAAGGTGAGAACAGCCAGACCCTAAAGTTACATTTACACCATCCGATAACGACACGATAATGTATACCATCGCATATGAGCGCATTTCTATCGTGTCTAGTGTAAATTTGGCTTAACAGCCATCAGGGCTATGGGCCTGTCAACACAATATATTTCAAAAATTAATGGCATCATTATGTATGCGTCACTCACCTGGACCCAAATCTTTTCGGCAATTCCGTCAATTTGAACTCCGACATTAGGATACGTTCCTGAGTACTTTACATAACCCCATGCGCATATCAGAAGCAGAGACAGTCCAAGTATCAAATTGGCCATATTTGATAGCGAATATATACCAAAAATTCCAAAGACAGCTGACGAAATATACATAATGATCATCACGATGAGAAGCGTGATGGGTGTACGAGCAATATTGAATAAATTCTTGCTGTCATTGTGTTTTACATATTGGTCGAAATGTTCCATTATTTCCAACTCTAATTGGTCAGCAAATGGTTCAGTAAATGATTTTCCGCCCATTTTAGGAATGGCCCAAAACCGCTCCAACACGATGTCTTTTACATTTGCATGTCGTTTCTCAAGGTCGACTGGATTGAGATAGGGCTTGTCACCTCCACATATCTAAAATTTAAAAAAATAGTCTATAATTAGATTTCTTTAATATATTAATCTCATTCACCCTATGCACAGCTTGAAATTCAAGCTTGATATGGGGGTAACAAATAATAATATAATACTGTATTATGATTTATAAAGTGCATTTCTATGGTTACCAAAATGCTTCACAAATAGGTAAACCCATAACAATCCTTTGAATTAACAAAACCAACCAGAATATCATAACATTAATCTATCATTGCAATTAAAAGTACAAATATACAAACATTGAAATATATAATTAAAATAGGCTCTCAGTGGGACTGTGTGTCTGCTGCTTGACTAAAGTTTCTTTTTTTTTTGTGGCTACTTTTAACTCATAGCTCATCCATGCTTTCTGTGTTGGCAATTCACTTAAATAACAAGTAACAGATTGTTGACTTTTTCAGTTCCTTCCAGGACAGGTCTTCATCTAGGCATATGGCATCATATTTCATAGGCATATTTTGGAAAACTGTTTATTTTCATTCTTTAGCTTATGATGCAAAATCCCACCATGCACCTCAACCGGATTTATTCTTACAAGTAAATTTCCGGACAATAGCAAAGTGTTTACTTCCCTCAAAGGGGCAGTAGACACAAAAACACTAATGACTAAAGCTACATTTACACTAGACACCACAACAACACAACAACACTATAAAAATGCACTCAGTGCTGAAGAATATAAACAATACAATGATATGCCGTTGTCGTGTCATTATAGTGTCTAGTGTAAATGCAGCTTTACAAGATTATATTCCCAAGTAGTTGAGAATGTTCGGAGCATTCAATACAATAACATTTCATGAGGGCAAAAACATCATTCCTATTAAATTGAATGGATTGGGCAGAACACAGGAACAATCTGCTGCTCCTTTTTGAAGAGTGTACTGCATTGTTTTCAAACTTTTTTTTTTTCTTGTGTGGTAAAACACCACTTTTATTTATCTTCATCTTCAACATGAATTCATAATCATCATTTCTTTGTCAAACTTAGTCTAAGCCAATTATATATTTGATTTCTTTTTTTTTTTCTCTCTCTTATTTGTAGTTCCTACCATTTTTATATACCTTTTTTCATTATTTTCGGTGTTTCATCATTTTTTCAATCAATCTAACAATTAAACAATCATAAATCAATCAAAAATTTGATACATTCAACTCAAATTAAGACATGAAACTTTGAATGGTTAATTACTCAAATATCAATGAATAAGTTTTTTTTATTTTTTTATATATATATATATATAAAAGGACATGAGCTTGATATATTTTAATGCTTATCCCTCAATCGATCGATCAATCAATCAATACATCAGTAATGTAAGCGATCTATATATCAAGCAATCAATAACAAAAATACATCAAACAATCAAACGAAAAATAAATTAACCGAACAACAAAACAAATTATCAATTTCTCTGCCCATCATCCACATACAAGTTGAACACAATGATGTTAATCGAAAAATATATCCTGTCAGTCATCAAGTCAACACCTACAATTCTTATATGAATAGGTCATTTTTTCATTTTATATTTATTATTATTTTTTTTTTTTAGGTTGTACCTTCACATATATTGTATATTTCTAATAAGCAAGTCATTGTGGAATACTCAATTCGAGTTGTTGTATTTCCCCGAGTTTAAATCTACAAATTGAAAACTTTGAAAAAATTGAAAGTATAAGTTTATTAATGTAACAACAGTTAAAATTTCTTGAGAAGTAACCAAACATAACATGATGCAAATCTAAATAAAAACTTTTTTCCTGCATTTTCTCGTTACAATTTCTTTCAGCTCGTCCCAAATACAATTAATACGAGGGCACAAATATAAAGTGTTCGATATTATCTATTAATTGAGCATTACAGAAGTTACAAAAATGTGTTTCAGTGATTCCCATTTTTTTAAGTAGAATGTTTGTAGGGAAACAATTATTTAAAATTTTCCAGTTTGTCGAGAATACCCTTGGGTAGTTGGAAACTGAGCATAGATTGTTCCAGATATCATCCCAGTTGAAACCATAGTAATTAAAACGGTGTTCCCAATTACATTGACAACTTGGTGTTTTAAAATACTTTTGGATGAGTTCATTTTTTATTAAGCAATTTGTAATGAATCTATTGAAATGGATTCATTCATTAAGTACAGACCGGGATGAGTGGTGCTCGGGTCACTCGTTTGAATAAAATTTGCATTAAACCAATTGTTTTGGTATTGCTTTAAAAATCATAAAATATTCCATCATAAATTATTCCTTTCTTTGAAATCTATCTTTAAGTTGTTTAAAAGATCGTAATGTTTTGTTTTCGTTAAAAACATCTTTGATATAAAGGATATCGTTATCTACCCAATTTTTAAAATATAGTTGTTTGTTTCTATATTCAATACAGGAATTACACCAGATAATTTCATTTGCGGGATTCTTGATGTCCAACACTATTCTTGGGGGTTTTAGTTCGTACCAACATAATAGGCATTTAACATAATAATCATTTGTATTGAGTTGAATTGCAGAGCAATTGAATTTAAGAAACTCTAACACTGACAGTGGGCTGTTTTTTCCATGCTGCTATTTCATCACTTTAGTATTTGTTTGATCCACTTGATTTTAAAAGTAGCTATAATCGTGGGTAAATGAACCATATCTAACCCTCTTTTTTGTTTATTCCCAATAACGGTTGTCCGTTTAACTCTTTCCTTTTTTCCCCAAAGGAATTTAAAATTATTGTTTCCAAAGATATAATAGCCCATTTTGTGACATCGAGTACCATTATTGGAAAAATTAATTTGGGAGATTAAACTATTTTACCTTTCAAGGAAAGGTGTCTCTTATCCCATTGAAAAATAATGTTTTGAAGTTTTTCTATTCGCTTGCTCCAATTTTTGTTGATATTTTCAGCCAGTACTGTGTTTGAATATATAATGCCCAATGCTTTTGATTTCCCATCTTTTTTTCCAATTGATGCCTTCGATGTTGCCTTTTCTATTTACGTTGCTACCCAACCAAAGGCCTTCTGTTTTATTCTTATTTTATTGCAAACTTGAAAGTTGAGCGATGTTGTCAATAATTGTGAACACTTTTGCAATGGATGCATCATCTCCGAGTAATAAAGTATTGTCATCTGCATAGCTAGTAATTTTGATTTCATTAATCGGAAAATTTGTGTGTGGAAGCTTGATTCCTTTTACATCATTACTTAATTTAATCTTTAATGATAGAATTTCAGCCCCAATATTGAAAAGATAGGGGCTAGAGGGCATCCTTGTCGAACACCGGAATGGAGTTCAATGAATTTCGGATAACCAACCGCTGTGATTAATACAACTTTTTGTACTCTTAAATAACGTTGAAACCCACAAAATAAAAGTTGGACCGAAGTTAAATGTCTGTAGTGCTTTTATGATGAAGTTTCTATCTATGGTGTCAAATGCTTTGCTGAAATCCAAAAAGATTGCAGCACCGGGAATATTTTTTGCAGGGTTGCCCGAATAACGTCCTCAATTGTACAAATATTTTCACCAATATATCGTCCTTTCATAAAACTTTTTTTATCTGTGCTAATTATATCGCTAATACCGTATTGAAGTCTATTGGCCAGTGTTTTGGCTGCAATTTTATAGTCTATATTAAGTAGTCAAAGGGCACCAGTTTTTACAATCTCTACTGTCCCCTTTACCCTTAAAAATTTGGACAATGACCCCCTTGATTGGGTTTGTGATAGCTCACCATAGTCATTTGCCTCATTGAGACTGTTTACAAGTAAGTTGATTAATTCATCCCAGATAACTTCCACGGATAGGCCATCGATTCCAGGGCTCTTATTTAGGGCCATGTCATCTAGGGCTTTTTTACATTCATTAATTGTAAATCTCCCTTCACACTGTTCTGCAAAATCCTTACTAATTGTAGGTACTTGAATGTCTTGGATAAAATTATCGAGCTGCTCCGATATTACTTCGTATGTGGAAGCTGTGCTATACATGGATTTATAGTATTTCGCTTGTTCGTTAATTATGTCATCATCATCATGCAATTCTCTTCCATCCTTATCGATAACACTGTTCATCATTTTTTTTTTCACTTTTGTGTTTTTCAATACCAAAACATATTTTGTATTTTTTTCACCCTTTTCGACCCACTCGTACCTAGCGCGAATTTGTGTTCCCTTTGCTTTATTTTCTAACGCAATTTCATGTTCTTTAATTTTGTTTTTTAGTTGTATGTTAACAATAGGACAGAACATTGACTGTCTTTACTTTTTCTTGCTCTTTGTTTAGAAAAATCTTTAATATAACTTCTATTTTGTTCTTACAAATATCCCAAGTGATTCTATGCGATAGGTGTACATCGAGATGTTCACACTCTCTGATGATATGCATAATATTTTCTTGAAGTTGCTTATCAAAGAGATAGGAAAGTATAATACATACTCCAAGTATTGAAATACATGCCATCGTGTTGGGATTCAATATTTCGACATTAATTATGTCATCCAGGAATCATTCCTGATGATGACATAATTAATGTCGAAATATTGAATCCCAACACGATGGCATGTATTTCAATACTTGGAGTATGTATTATACTTTCTTATCTGAGATTAATCAGTGGACCTTTCGGTTAAAGAGATAGGAATTATTGATTTTCCAATAACCTGGACCTCCTTTGAATGTATTCTTTTCAAACTTACATTTCAGCCCCCACCCACCCAGCTGAAACAATAGCAGAGCAGTAAAAAGAACTGAACTGCAGAACAGTGTTATGTAAAGATCTCCACTGCATAATTGTTACCACCAGTTTTATCTGAGTAACAGCTACTCTTAATAACTCAACATTTAACTGGATATCAACTAAATAATTGCTTTCAAAATTTATGAATTGAATTAAACCACTACTCACCTCTTCCATTTGTTGTATATAATCTGCTTTTGCTTTTGCAACTGCTGATAAATTATTAGCCTCAGCTGTTGCCTAGGTAACAGAATCACAAACACATGAAAAACCATAGGTATTTACAAGTAAATTTTCGTCTATGTAGAATTTTTTACAACATTAGAATTACCAAGTCTCACATATTCAGCGCGAGACTCAGACAACCAGGGTATATCTCATGCTGTCACGCTTAAGGACAAAAATCTCACACATAAATTTAATATTTCCTATATATACTGTATATATACTCTCTGGGACAAGTGCAAGAAAAAAAAATTTTTAAAATGTTTTCTACTGCATCAAATCCACTTTAAGGTGTAGAGTTAGCTCTCTGTGTAATATCTATAAAAACAGACATTATTGAAGCCTGTTAACACAAAAATATTTAGCCCGGACCTATTTTCATGCTCATGCGGTGCAAGTGATCTATCACCATCACATTGCACGTATCATCCCAGTCTGTGTATCGATTATAACTACTATTTAGATTGTTTAAATTCAGTTGTGCTAAAACAACAGTGATTTTGGTATGAATATCTTGGGAAGCATTTGCAACACTCACTAATTGTCCTGTGTAAATTCTATTTTGTATGAATTGGGTATTATTGAGCAGTCAAAAAGTTTAAGCCTATGAAATCAATAGAAATTGTACCGTACCGTCAGCATGGACATTGGTTCAGGTAATTCGTCTCCCTGATAAATCTTGATATATGCCTGTTAACAATCATCATAAAAATAATAATAATAATTTAATCTCTTGCTGATTAACTACAGGATGAACAGGCTTTTCAGTAAGATCATCTAGCTCAGTCACACATGAAAAAAATGTTGCAGTAACCCACATCATTTGTAACTAATATTGTATTTCTTTAATGTAAAATAATTTATTGTAACAATAATTAGATTAGTATTGCTATGGTAAGTGATTAAGTTCATGTTTTGTTTTTACGCAAGCTTTACTCAGACACTAAATGGACAGTAAATTAAACAAATAATTTAATTATTAGGACTAAAAAGAAAATGTGGAGTGAAATAAAATGAAAATTAGAAATACACGAACAGGTGAAAATGATAATGCCAGTAATGATGATGACAGTAATGAAGATGACGATGATGATGATTATGTTGATGACAATGACAATGACTATAACAATGACCAGGATGACAATGACACTAATGATCAAGACGATGATGATGACGTTGATGACGATGATGATGTTGATGACGATGATGATGATCATCATGATTGTGAAGACGATAATGATGATGACTACAATGGTAATGACAATGTTGATAACAATTGTCATGATCGAATTAGTGATGATGATGATTATGATGGTGATATAAGTAATGATGATGATGATATAAGATCCACCACTTACCTTAAAGTATTCAACCAGATCAGCACATTTAACCATATCCCCATTAATCTCCTTTACAGCTAAGTTTGCACTAGAGAGAAGGTGAGGTGCTAGAACTTTTAATTCATCGCGAAAATCATCTGATATATCTGTCAAACAAAAACAAAAAAAAAAAAACTTTTGAAGTTTCTCAAAGAAAATTATGAGAACTAAACAATAACTTCCTTCATTACACAAAGTAAGAAATTTAAATGTTTAAATATCCAAACTTTAAACTGTAAGGTTCCTCATGATTTTTGTTCCCTTTCTATATTATAATTTACTGAAAAATATTAGTTCATGTTTCGTTCACAGCAATAATTTACATTATAAAATGTCATTATTTTCCATCTTTAGCACAATACAGTATCGAACCTCCCAATTACCAACTCTCGATTTTATTAACTCAATTTGCGGCGGTGATGCCATTATAAACCATCTTTTATAACTACAAAAACACTTAAAATTGTATTCAAAATTCTTCAAAATAATATCAAAATGTTACATTACTAAGAAAGAAAAACTTTCAATCCAACAAACTGATGTAAATCTTTTAGAGCAAAAATCAAATTTAAATCAAGAATTATCAATCTTTTTCAGCAGACATAATTTTGATATGTGCATGCTTGTTCAGGCAGCTACTGTACAGAATGAGTAGAGAATCTCAATTTTTGTTCATTGGGGGCGCTATTCCAATGGATTTGCGATCGTTATGAAGAAAATAACACTAACACTTGTCATGACTTCACCCGGAAATTACCTAAATTGAATACTTCACAGTGAGAACAGATAACTTTGGCTTATGTACGGCATTACTTTGTTGCAGAAAAGAGGAATACTCAAGTCATATTTTGTGACAAAAATTTCCTGCATGGCAAGACTTAGGCCTACTTAGCCCTGTATACTGTGTAGCACAGGCTTACCCTCACCACTGAGTTTGTATGAATATTTGAACTCTCCCAATTACAAATTTTCTCCATTGCAAACTCTGTTCGAACAGAGGGGTACATAGTTTGGAAGATGTTACTGTAATCATATTTCAAATTACTGATAAATTAACAAACCTATCTGCTACCACCTGCTGTCGAAAATCACTACCCACAGCCTATTATAATAGCCTTTAATATGCAGACACAAAGTAGATTGTTGAAAGGGAATTATATATTCATACCTCTTAAACGACCATCAAATTTAGGATTACTAGCAACTTTAAGCCCAGGATGAGGCATAAGAAAACACTGAACTTCCTTAAACAAATCTTTTATATGTTTTCTTACTGTCTCTAGTTCTTTGTGTTGATTTTCTTTGATCTGCAAGACAGAGATATGGTTCAATTGTACCGTATACTAAAAATCTGATGAATAGAATATTAATGATTTAGGTGTTTGCTTCTCAATTCCAAAACACTAGGTTTGATCATCACTAGTGAGTTTCTCATAATTCATATCAAAATAATGGTCTTTCTCCAATTAAAGACCACTTTTGGGACATGGGTTCCCATGGTCTTTAGCAGCTTTGTTCTCTAATTAGAAGAATAAAGATAAATTACATTTGTTAATTTTGGACAACAGAAAAGTGGTCCTTAATAGAGGTGGTCTTTAATTGTAGGGTTCTTTAATTAGAAGGAGACCTGTATGTGGCAAAGACAAGCCAAACCAATCGCTCCTCACAAATCGTAAATAAATAATGGCCAAAACATGTTGGAATGTCAAAATTTTCGAAATCTTCTTTATTGCACTAAATTTCATATATTTATACACCATGCTATGCTGTTTATTTTCCCCATTTTCATTAAAACAACATTTTTTTTTACAATTTCGTGGTGGTCTCTGCCTCAGAAATATGTGAAATAGTAAACTTTGAAGGCTGTTTTCTCAAATATCGTTCTTTAAACAGCTTTATGTTTAAACACTTGTAACTTCATAACAAAATGACAGATTTGAATGATTGTTTTACCATTTTATACTGTAACTTTCACTTTACAGTTTAACCAAGTGTTAATAATTAAAAATTCATTTTTTGCGAGGAGTGACTGGTTTGGCTTGACTTTGCTACATATAATCTTAATAACATTTGCAAAAATTGGCACAATAGAGCTTTAATTAAATTCACAATAAATTGTTATTCAATCAAATTCCTTTATCATATATTTTTTTTTACAATTCCTAGTAATTCAAAGATTGATTGAAAAGGCATCAATTACAAGCAAGCTTTAAGTTTTGATGCCCTACAAAGAAAGAACAATAATAACTACAAAATAAAAATAAAAAGATAATAATAGAAGACGATTTATTTATAAATCAAGATTCTTAAAAAAAAGTGTAATGATAATATGACAATAATTAAATGATTTTTTTTAATTAAAGAGGCTAACCCCTGAGATAGTATTGGTTTCAAAAAAGACAAACTTGTAGACATATTCAATACAGATGACTGAAAAATATTCCAAATTTTCTCCAGAGTACAATTTATTATTATAACAGTATGTCAAAGCTCATACCTGTAAACGCTTATCAAGAATTTGTTGACCACCTGTAAGTCCATACTCTGCTTCGTATGGATAGCTCCAGTCTCGAACGAGGAACATCAAATTCTAGGTACACAGAACACACAATTATAATTATTTTTGTATTAGTTCATGCCTTGAATTTGGGGATTTTATGGGCAAGGGCAAATGGCCTCCAGTGTGACATGATTTTGAAAGGCACCAAGGCCAAATGGAAAGGCACCAAGGCCAAAATTTCAAATATAAAAGGGCACCCAAGGCAAAATTTGATTTAGCCTCAGTACTAATTTGTCGCGAGCGCCTTGATTCGTCGTAGCCAGGCTAGGCAAGCTAGGCCTAGCCAAGCCATAGTTGTCAATGGTAATGACTTTGTTTAGAGTATTAACTATTAGTCAGTATTAATTAACAGTCAAATTTCAAGAAGTTCTATATCTTTGTGTTGTTGCTCAGTGCGTCGTCATCGGAGAGAAAGCCACAACTCTAAACTGGCCGTCATGAACTAAATTAGCCGAGTGTCAACCAATTACGTTATTTCACACGCTTAAGCTGCGATGACGTAAGATCGCCCAAAGTTAGCTGTGCAGCAAGCACATGTTTACAACTAACAGTACATAGGCCGTATTCGACTGGTCGTTCTTCGTTAAACCACACCTACCTGCGCACAGCGCGGTAACGTCCTACTCAACGAAGACGAACAGTCGAATAAAAAACTTATAAATACTCGACAAAACAAAATGGCTGTATAGTTACCGCGATACACGTTGTGTAATCAAGATTGCTTCAACTTGTGGTAGTATGGGTTTTTCGTAAAAAAATATTTTCATCCAGTTTTTCTATTCTGTTTGCCTACAATTATTTTTTGACTCCATGTGGGTAAATATTATAATGATTATTTTATGAAATTTAATCTAAGTTATATTAATGCAAATGTTGTTTATAAACTCACCAATCGGCCATGTTTCTCTTTGGTCACGTGGATAACTTAACGCTGATTAAAAACGCACTCTGGTTTACGTTAATTTTCGTTGTCAACGAAGTCTACTTAACCATGGAGCCATGATTTAATGAACCAGTCGAATGAAAATAATACTCAACAAAAATTCGTTCCAACAAAATGAACCAGTCAAATAAGCCCATGTTTATTGTAATAACTGCTCGAGTAAGACGCATGCGCACACAATGGTAACCGCAAAAACGTATTAACACACATGGAAATTCTCTCATGTTCTGTCACTGCAACCTGGCCTAGGCTAGCTTAGGCGAACTACGTTTTTGGCTTTCGTGTTTCCTTTCAAGATTTAGACGTTCTTACTTAGATTTATTTTACATGTCAAACGATCTTAAGCATCGTGAGGGCACCGAGGCCAAGGCTTCAAAAGGGCAGGCAAGTAGTGGCCTCGTCGTGCTTCATTTTCAGGGGCACCAAGGCCAACTGGGAGGGCACCGCGGGCAATGGCCTAGGTAAAATTTGAGGCCTGTTAGTTAAGGCACTATTAAGCCACTTTCAGACAGACCTACCACCTCATTTATCAAATTCATCGTCATTTTTTTGACTGCATAAAGTAATATTGGGATAACACGGCAGGTAATATTGCGGTTACGGTTTGGTCTGATCATTTACATACATTACAGCACTTATATAGCACTATTTCAAGAAGATCAAAGCACTCGAAACGTGGACTAGATGGCTTATACGGTATCTTTCTTCTTGGTACCAGCTACTTTGTACATGACAGGGGCAGTACATCGGGATAACCCTCTACTTGTCTCGAAAGATGTACTGGATTCTTTATAGTGCACATGAGCTAATTCGATTTCATACAGAAAGCAATGCAGGGAACATTCCCGCACTATTGCGGTAACATAACTCTGTCTGAAAGTGGTTTTATACTGTTAATTGTAAATGTTCTAAAGAAATATGAAATAATAAAATAATTAAAAAAAAACATATTGCCTTAAAATTACCTTCGACACATTAAGCATTTTCCAAGTTTTTATGCAATACCGTATATATACACTATATTTTTCTATCACTACTTTGGATACTGATGCCAGTGGAAAGCATTTTTATGCATTATTTCACATCCATTCAACAAATGGAAAAAATAAATCATTTTACTTTCAATTGTAAGCTGTACATTTTCAACTATTATTACTTCATAGTTTGACTACAATACATACAATGATGTTGTCTAAGAGATTTACCTGAAATGGTTTAAAATCGTTGTCTTCCATTGCAAGTCTTCCATACTCTGTGAACAGTTGAAGATGCTGAAGATCATCCTCTTGAATATTCATGCTCAAGTTGTAAACCTATGAATAAAGTGAAGAATATTCATAAAACTATAAAGTATATGAATATTCAAGCTGAGGTTATCTACGGTGAATAAATTAATAGTATTAACAAGTATATGAATATTCATATTCACCTATAAACACATTAAAGATCTATTATGAGTTTGTAAAACTGTGAATAAATTAAGTATATCGATACTCTGGCTGTAAACCTACAAATAACTTATTGATAATGAATATGTATGAAAAGGTTGTAAACATATGAAGACATTAAATATGATATGTACTTCTTGGTGTGGTTAAGAAATGGTTAGTAGTACATATTTAATTGATCAACCAATATTGATTTAGCCTCAATAGCCGTGGCACAATGCAATGTTCAATGGTTATTGAGTAAGAGATTAACCATACGATGTGCACATTATTAGAATTCTAATCGTGCAAAGTTATTCATGAGGTCTATTAGACTCAACCACTGATATGTATAGGAAAATGTTTATTCAAATAATAAAATAATAGTACTGTAACAATGAAAATAATAAAATAGTAACAATGAAAATAATAATAATAATAATTATAATAATAATATATTAATAATATTGCATTTAATCTGAATTAGAGCTTTTACTGATTAGTTCCAACTAATTATTAATGTTAGCATACTGTATTTTTGGCTGCTTGCTTGGTTTTCTGTGGTGTGAAACACATCAGATCAAGATACATAATGTTAAGGTTAAATCAATACAACCAAGTTCAAAGGTCATTCTGCAATATCATCATCATTCAAATTTCTCACTTCCAAGCAATACTGCATTTAAGCATTATAATCTCATTTCATTAAATGCACCTTATTAATTCATTACTAAGGAGGTCACATGAATAATTAATGAGCATGCTGACCTCTACACAATTTTGGATTATTAGATATTTTATTATATTAGACAATTAAATATTGAGACAGTTCTAGAAATAATAAAATCTTTTGTAAATCTTCAAAATGCAGAAAACATTTTGTTTAGATTTTGTTATATTGTTCATTTTCACAAATTATCGGAAAAACTTGTCTGACCTGTACAGAGCTAAGCATAGTGCTAAGAGCAAAGACGGTGGCACAATCCTTCACTGTTGACTCGGTGTCAAAGGCACCTTGGGTATCCATCAGAAGTACTGCAACCTAGCAAGAGAGAAATTTAATTTTGTACAGTACTTGACTATATTTTAAATGATAGTTCCAAGTCTGCAACAGATGAACACGTCTTTTCTGGAAACTAGCAATGGCCTCTACCGCAAAAAGCCTCACAGAAACTAACCCATCTCTTGCAAATTCATGACATTTGAATGTTTTTAACTACATTATCATATATACAGTATGTTGATATATGCAGTACACCAAGTAATACTCTTTTAATACATTATTATCAACTGTCTCCCTGAAAGCCATTTTAAACTAGACAAATTTATACACGCGAATCAAAAATTTGTCCCCATAATTGAGAATCTCGTGATGAATATTAAACAGCGCATGCTTATAGGCAAAAAATTTTGGTTCACGCGAATGAATTCGTCAAGTGGAAAACAACTTTCTTTCAGAATAACTGTCGAAAGGTGTCACCACATGCAGCAAAAAAAAATGTATGTGTGAAGAGCGCTTTTAACAAGAATTTAGAACTCCTGCTGTAGTACAGTAGAAATAATAAAAGGTATTTTTAGTTACTCTTATTAAAACATTGCCCTGTGAGTATTTTTGTATACACAAATGTGGGGGGGGGGGGTGGAGGGGCATCCTGACATGTCATCAGAGGCACCCCCAGTTTTACTAGACAGTATATTGATTTAACTTTGTTTATTTTTATGCTTTGGGACTAAAAAAAAGATTCTTGATCTCATGAGCTATGGACTGTCTCTTATACACATCTAGATGTGTATAAGAGACAGGAATTTTGTGATGAATATTAAACAGCGCATGCTTATAGGCAAAAAATTTTGGTTCACTCGAATGAATTCGTCAAGTGGAAAACAACTTTCTTTCAGAATAACTGTCGAAAGGTGTCACCACATGCAGCAAAAAAAAATGTATGTGTGAAGAGCGCTTTTAACAAGAATTTAGAACTCCTGCTGTAGTACAGTAGAAATAATAAAAGGTATTTTTAGTTACTCTTATTAAAACATTGCCCTGTGAGTATTTTTGTATACACAAATGTGGGGGGGGGGGTGGAGGGTCATCCTGACATGTCATCAGAGGCACCCCCAGTTTTACTAGACAGTATATTGATTTAACTTTGTTTATTTTTATGCTTTGGGACTAAAAAAAAGATTCTTGATCTCATGAGCTATGGATTGCCATATGTATTCACATAGTGAAACAATTACGATCTCAATTACTGAAACAGATAAAACAAATAATAATTAATAAGATACAAACCAAACACATTTTTCAAATACATACATTTGCAAATCAAACAATATATCAATCATTTAGTTTTGTTTAATATTTGAATATTTGTTTATCTACACCTGTTGTTACCATTTACATTTATAAGCATTTTACTGTAAGTTTTCATTATTACTACACAATGTTTTTACCTTTGATAAATGTAACACCAGTTCAAAGCAAATAATCACTGAATAGTGACCATATGACTAAATATATGATGGTATTTTTCAATTATTTAACCCTTTGAACCCGAAAGGCAGGAAAAACGGCCGCGCGCTTGCACTGCAATAACCCTAAAGGCCGGTATACCGGCTTTGCGGGTCAGGTGACGTTATTCGGGCTAATCACCTGACCAGTATAAGTAGTATGACGTAATTTTGTGACATCATCATTCCCAAGTCGTTCTGACAGCCTTGTACGTGTTGATTTTTTTGGAAAAAAAAAATTTATATTGAATAATTTGACAATAAATGCCAACATGCTTTACGATTGATACTTTATGACTCCAAAGAATGTATTGATGATGATGACGATTATCCAGGAAGTGATTTGGAAAGTGATAGTGAGGTAACAGTGTAGTTTCTAGCCCTAGGCTAGGCCAATCGCGATAGTGCTAGTGCCAGCAGTGGTAGTGATGATAGTTGTCCGTCGGGTTGATGGATGGCTATGATAGTGGTACAGGGCCTAAGGAGGTGGTGATGATTGTAATAAAAAATAATCATATTTTGTCCAAATAACTCATGGTGAGTGTGCCGCAAAATGTAAATAATGCGGGGTTCAAAGGGTTAAAACAATGGCAAACATTGTCATCTGACAGTGATGGAAACAAAATCTTGCAAACTGCAGAAGGATATTTAACACACAATAATTGAAAAATGTCCCTCTTGTAAAATACTTACATCTTTATCATTTGGCCCAGGACAAATGAATACATCACTCCACATCCAGATACCTGTGGTTTCACGGTCTGAACCACCACGCCATGAGAAACCGGTCAAGGGTTCATCGTTACTTCCCATCCAATCCTCTGAGCCCTGCAAAAGTTCACACTAAATATAATATAATAATATTTATTTGGCAAAGTAAGAGTACAATCTTGCCAGGAGCAAGGAATAGGCATGAGCCCAAACAGTAAACTGCCCTTGCTCCATCATCAAAATATACAGTAACGGCAAAAGAGAAACATAAAAAAAAGTAAAACTGATTTAAAATAACTTAATTAACAAAATTAAAAACTTAACCAAATTTAAAAATCCTTATTTGAACTTTTAGTACTGTAAAAAAGGTACTGAATTTGTAAAAACAAGGAATATTTAAAAACAGAAAAACACAAATCAGTATATTGTGATCAAATATTTAGTTAGTTAAGCTTTGAAATCAGAAATGGTTGAGGATTGCTGAATTAAATTACCAAAACATTTTACTTATTTTACATATAATTCTATTTTTTAAAACAAAAACATATAATTAAAAATAATGTGATTGTAAAAAAAAAAATATGCATATGTTTAATACAGTAACAAAATTTTTCCATGAACAAAATACTTTAAAAAAAATAGTCGCTACGAACCCCACCCCCACCCCCTTCTATAAAATCGATAGGCCTATCCAGTTATCCAGTATGTTTTTAATTTATAGGAGAGCAGGTAGGGTGAAGATCTAGTGAAAAAGCAACGAGTGGGGATATCATTTTCTTTCCTCTCTTCCCTCATCCATTAAACCATAATTGATATTCTTTACCAAACTCCAACGATAGCTTCAAATAGCTAGGACTACTAACCTATTTAGAAAAAAGATCAGTTAGTAAATAATGTAGGCCTTAGACCATGCATAATAATCGTATTTCGCGATAGTAAGTCGTGATCTTGGGACGATCGGGACAAGAACTACAGTATGCTAAATTGAAGATGCTTCAATAAGTTTTTTGGATGCAGACAGTGAGGAGATATGGGAATCTTGAGCGTTGCAGTTGGATTGGGTGCCTTACACTACAGTATGCGATTGAAGCATATAGAGCCATAGAAACATTGTGGAACTGCTTACAGTGCCACACTTCGGTAGTTTCTTAGTAATAATGTTTTGAATAAAATTTACTGTACATATTTTTTTTTGCATGGCGCCGATATTTTAAGCGTGGTGTAGTCTTAGTTATTTTTCCCTAAGTGTGGTGGTTATTTCATTTTTTTCACCCAAGCTGGTGGTCCCTCCGTGCTTAAGCATAGCTGGCGAGACCACTGCGCTTAGAATGGTAAATGACTGGCTCTTGATAATAAAGATTTATTACGCTTTTTAGAACTTGTCATGGGTTTTGATTATTACGTAATTGTCTCCTAAACTCCAAAGATTAAAATTGGAGTGGATTGGATTTACTCGGTGTAAACACCAAGGATAGTCCATGAAAATCTAGAAGATTTATTTCCAGTGGGGTCCTTCTGGTGGTGATTGGGCAGTACACCGGGAGACAATCCCCTACTCTTTTCCAAAGAGTGTACTGCATTCTTTAACGTGCACATGGACCATAATGCACACAGGACCAACGGCTTAAACGTCTCATCCGAAAAACGGCGCGCTATTGTAACTTGTATTTCAGCTCTCTAGCTGAAACACCAGGAGAGGCAGCAATGGGAATTGAACCGGGGACCTAGAGATCTTCACAGTTTAGTGCACACACAGTGGCTACCACCAGATTAGCCAACTGAGCTAAGCTGCTCTCTCAAACAATAAAAAAAAAAGACAAGACGTTACACTATAATACTGACCTACGATTTCTTAGATTTTGGTGCAGTCTGGGTCCAGCCAACACAAGTACCCCCCTCCCCAGTGATTACTTACCCTTTCTGACAGGTATCTGAGAAAAAAATCCAACAGGAAAGATTTCCCCTTGCGGAAGGCACCGGCAACCGACAGAACAACCACTTTCTTGCCCTTTACGTGATCCTGCAGTAGAATGCTCTCCAGAACATCTTCACACAGTTCAAACGTATGGTCATCTGTCACCTTGACAACCTGAAGGGGAACTCCAGATGCTGCTACTTCCTGTAAGGCAGGCATGTTTAATCTGTATAAAAAAACAAAAGTAGAATTAATGATCTGGACGAAAAAAAAGGCAATAATCATTTTTTATTTTTTTATGTAAATAGCAAATAAAAGAAGATAAAAAAAAGTACAATTAACATTCTGTAGGAAAAAGGGGCATAATATTTCTTTTCTTTAGTAAATATAATGAGCAAATTAAAAAAATAATGGCTCAGACAATGAAACTGCAGGTAAGTTACCTTCTTCAACAGATACTGTCAAAGAATTTCTGCAGTATCATAACATAGACAATAAATCAATTAACTGTATTTTAAAAACATGTTCATGTAACAAAATATGTTATTCTGTAGGCCTACAATGAAAAGACAATCAGACAAAGTAAATAAAGAGGAAAAAAAATGATCAATGAAGCATTTAACTAACTTGGTCCATCCTAAAGATACAGTACAATAAAAAAAAAGACACATATGTCATCATGTACAAGGGCAACAGTTGTTACTCTGACTGTACATACATTGGGGACAGCAGACGATCATTAAAAACATGTATCACTGTACATAAAAAAAAAGAAACTAACAGAGCATTGCAAAATGGTATCTACCAGAACAAACAAACTCCCAGCCTCAACATCGTTCATAACTCAACCATTACATCCGGGGCAGATTTAAAGGGATCCCGGCCCTCCCCCTGTTTGAAGGTAAAAAAATAAAAATAAAAAAATAAAGAAAAAAAAAGAAAGAGAAATTATTGATTGCCCAAAATGCCTCAAAGGCTATTTCGGGGCGTTTATAAAACCTAGGGTAGTGTTGACTTAATTGATGGTAAAGTTTACAGTCATGGTTTATCGGAGCCAATCAGATAACCCATAATTGTCATACTGTATGACCAAGCCTTGCTGAAAGCAGGTAAAATGTCAAGCCATATTATTGATCAGGTATTCAAGAAATGGTACGGACTGCAGATATCTCAGTTATTTAAAATGAATTTTAAGATATGTAATTTTGAAATTCGCAATACATATATTTAAAGGATAATGTAGATGTCAATTATTAGCAGATTGATCAGCCTCGAAAGAAACCAAGCAATTCTACCAGTGGTTACATAATGTTGGTGGACACTGTCCATTAGGCCTGGCTTACCACTACTGTACTTGCGGCCTACTGCAAGCTAAGTATAGTACTCAAAGCTCTTAAAAATACTTGTATATTTATACAGCAGTCGGAGGGAAATTGGTGTTGTTACTATTAAAGTCATATCCCTTTACTGCTGATTTTTACCTGAACTCTGGTATGTTTAATGGCACTGCCATTATTAGTGCAAAAATTAAATAAAAATAAGAATAAAATTTAATGGCGCTTAAAGAAATAAACTGAAGAGTAATAAATAAGAAGCCACTTGAGGTCCTTAGAGTAAAACTTTTATTTTCGCTGATTCAATCAAACTTATTGTGAATAGGCCCTACAGTTTTAAATAATCACAGTCTAAAAGCTGTAAAAAAAATATCAGTGGCGTAGCTGGGATGGGGGAAGAGCACAATGGTGAAGTTTGGGGACTCGATGATCAAGTGAGGGAGGTTGTGAGGTCGCATAATAAGGTCTTATTCGGTTATAATCAACTACTTGAGCTTGATTTTTTTACTTCGTGCATTTCCAATTTGGGGGGGGGGGAGGGCAGCAACAGGGGTGAAATTATTTTTGTGTGCCTTCCCCCACCCCCAACTACCAATGCAGTATAGGCCTACAAGGTGTACTATTTAAACCTGTTATAAATGTAAATTTATTACTCACATACCCTTAAGTTTATACCAGCAAATGTAAGGATTTTCATAAATCATTGAAAAAACCATAATTTTTTATGACTTAGGACTTAATAATAAAAGCTGATAACTTTTGTGATACTTAAATTATTTTTCTCAGTTGGGTACAAATTATGTATTATTGAATACAAGCTTTTTACTTCATGAATTTGTTTACATTTAATTAATTAAAAGAAAAAAGGAGCTGGTGGTATGTTAGTAGGCAGCCTGCTGTAGCCCTAATTCCAGGGTAAGATAATGTCATAAAAAATGCAACAGATGCTTGAGAGACAACAGGAGAGTAAAAAAATATGTCTAGAGAGATGGCAAATGGAAATCCTGACAATGGATGCCTTGGGAAATAACCATAAGAATTAAAAGGTATAAGGTAGCCTGTATTCGAATCACTAACAATTGTAAAATGGCAATGAGCTGTTAGCCCATTGTATTAAGCCTTGGTATGTGTTACAGTAGGGTAGCCAGTTCCTTTCCACACCTCCTTTTTTCCTTCCCAGTAATGAGCCACAAGATACCCATTTATATTACTCCTGGGTGGGGAGAGACACGCGTAGGTAAATTGCCTTCTCCAAGAACACAAACGCAAATGCAGAGAGACGGTTCGAATCACCGACCCCGAGGTTGAGAGACTGAAACGCAACCGCTGTGCCAACCACTTATGAAACGTAATTAGGTTAATATAGGTTTCCCCCAAATTAAAGACCAGGGTTTTCATAGTCTTTAGCAGCAGCTTTGGTCTTGAACACGTTGACTGCCAGAACTTGTTTTAATGTTCCTTCCCGTGTGCCAAAAAAACATACTTTTTTTAAACTTTATCTTGTCATATATCATCAAAATGATGTGTCTAATAAATTGGCGGGAAAATATTAGGTGGCGAGTAAACTCGTCGACGGCACTGTGATAGCACTTTTTATTGACTATGCCAAGTGCGAGTTTTCTCGTCCGCTTTTTGCATGGGTTGGTATATGTTCAAAGGGAGCCCCCACTTGTGCCGCTCGAGTGTACTATCGGCAACATAACACAACAAACATACATACTGTAGATCATTTGCATGTTACCATCCCCGAACTACTAGCCGTTGCATCTGCAGTTCTACAATGTATAACAAAGAAGTTATAAATGCTAGAACGTTACCCCGATTTTGACAAAATACAGTATTTGTCCCAGGCGCTCGCAGCAACACCCTGTAGGCGAGTATACTCGTTGCTGGCAGCCAACGTGTTAAGTATTAAACTAGAAATATTATATAAAGAAAAGAGATAAATATTCATTTGGAACTGTAGAAAGACAAGTCTTTAATATAGCGATTTGGAGATGGTTGTTTACAGGCGGTCACGTGACCTAAATTGGGTATACATGAAAAACAATACAGTGTGATAGCATTGGAAAAGATAATGTTATGGTTCGAAAACAACCACCCACTGTTAACATGAGAAGTAAATGGCTAGGAAAAGCAATATAGTCTTTATTTACTTATCCTAGCTTTGACCTTGGACTGTATGCTTTGAAATTTAAGTAATATTTCATCAACCTTAACTGGCCCTAACATCGCAGCCTAGATCTCGGGTCGAAGACCATCATGCATAACTGACCATGCCGTAGATGTGCAAGGGCCTAGGCCTAACATTTGTCGAAAAATCTGAATGTTTACGGCCAGTATCTTTTACAGCATTTAGCAAACCATTAAAGCAAAATTCTTAAGTTGATTGATTGATTGAATGCAAGTAAACCATCCAGAAATATTGCTGATCATTCAGGACTCTCAAAAACTAATATTATTTAGCAATAATACATGGGCTCAGGATGGACTATATAAATATATATTTAATTATTTACTAATAAAAATATTATATAATAAAGAATACTACACCAATAATAGCAAAAAATTTAATAATTTACAAATACTTTAGAAACGAATTAAAAATATTAATTTGGATCTGGAGCTTTTTAGTTTTAGTTTTTAGTAGTAGTAGGCCTATGATTCACATTTGGCTATTGACAAATACTACACAAGGACAGTTTCTAGCCTTGACTCGACTGTCCTGCACTAGACTAAAATAAGACCTGCGTAGGGAATACAGTATATCACTACACAAAATTTAGGCCTAGAGAAATCTGTTAGAACACAATTTCCACTCACTTTTTCCAGAAAATTAGGGCATGGCTTACCTCTCAATAAACAACCAGTAACCTATACACAGTATTAAGGATACAAAATTTCAGGGAGATGGATGCCACCTCTGCCTCACCATGGTTGGGGCTAAAAATACATGGCATCCATATTTGTATAATTGGAGTCCAAAGTTGAAAGAATAAAGTACTACAGTGTTATGTCACGATACCATGTGATACTACTCCATTGATCCCAATTTCTAACATAATTATTAAGATGTTGTATCTTAATTTTTCTTTGTAAATGTTAATTGATGATTAAATGTGTGTTCGATAACTAATATAATGCAAGCTTTTTGTGTTTTCAGTACATTTTAATGGTAAATTATTAGGTTTTAAAATGCCTATTCCAGAAAGCCTATTCTAAACCATTAAGATTATGAAGTCATTCAGGCGTAATGAACGGTAACCAACGTCCAGAGGGCGGCACATGGTGCTGTGACAACACGACAGTGATACTCTATAGTATATGTCTGGAAGATCTGTTTAAATGAACTTTCTTTCCACATCTGATTACATTTTGCTGTTAAAGTATGGTGAATTCGGGAGAGAATTGATAACAGTATTAAATATTGGCAAAAACTAAATAATTTGAATTTGCAAATTAGATGGGTTATTTTTCGTGAGATTCTTGCTTGCTCAAGGGAAACCTTCCGGATTTCTGGGAGACTCCTGCGAGTGGAGAACACATTCTACTCATTTTGCTTGCAGGAGCCCTACAGTATGCAGTAAACAATACTCATCAAAGCCTGTGCAGCATCTACAGTACTGTAGACGGGACTTTTATCTTCATTTAACAAATGTGAGCAGGACCGTCGATATTATGCACAAATATGAGGTCGTATTTCACGCAATAAAATACTTTACCATGTGGGCCTGCAATATCATCAGTGAAAAAATGAGAAAGAGTCTGGGCCTGGGCTCAGCCTTCCAACTAGATCTAGGACCTAGGCCTAGTTAGATTCACACTTACAAGAGTACAATAAATGTTTCATATCAAATCAGAGAAGACATCATCAATCAATAACCAAATTCTATGAGCTGGCCTAGACGGCTTTGGTATGGTTTCGCATCTGGCCGTAAAAACGATTCTCAAATAATTTAACACCTACAATTAATCAACACTTAATACATTCTTTGATGATTTGACTTTCATTTAAAATCCACATTTCATCATCCAATGGTTTCTAGGGTAGAATTTACTACTTAGCTTGGCTGATAATATTAATACAGTAATAATAGCTAGGAACTAGGCCTACACTAACCTAGGCACTAGGCTACTTCAACTTCACTTTCTGTTTCCTTTTCTTTTAGTCCAAACGACATGCACTTGGCTAGGTCCTGGACCTGGTTGGTTAACCTCCCACGTTAGAGAGTACACTAGAAAGTAAATGGGCCATACGTACGTAACTTATACGTACATAGGCTAGACCAAGACTAGCCTTGGCAAGTCACTTAGCTAGTAGTAGTAGCTACTGTAGGCTCCTCTAGCTAGAAATTTTGGTTAGGCCCTAGGCCAAGCTAGGCCTAGAGTTACACTAGCAGTAGTAGGCGGCAAGCCAGGCCTAACACATTGCTGCCTAGTCCTAGGCTTAGCTTAGAAGTTCGAATTTACCAAACTCACAACGTAAATCATAAGGTTAAATTAAGATTTATATTCCATACATACCATGTATGTTATTCTTTAACAATTTTTACAAAAGGATTTATTTAATCACAGTTATTCAATAAACATAAGACCAGCCAAATTTCGAAACTTTCATCACCATGTCCAATGTGTTGCGCATAAATCGACGATGAAAATGAACTCGGATGTTTTAGTGTATGGAACGCCATCAGGATACTGTACTAAAATAATTCGGAATGTGTGCGTTCACCATGGCGTTCACAGACTTGTAAGATCTTTGCCTCCCGGTGTTGGGTATCTTGCACGTGGGAGGCGTATGTTCCTTATACGCGTATAGCGCGGAAATACGTGTAGGCCTACGTCATAATAATGAAGCACATAGCAACAACCAAACCAAAAAAAACACAAAAAAACAAAGACTTGATGCTCGTAGTTGGTTATAATATCACTCTGCTCAAAAATTCACTGATTTCACCAGTCGGAATCGATTTTAATACGAGTTCTACTACTCATTAATTGTAGTGTAAAACGAACATGACGAGATTAGACAAAAAGTAGATTGAAAACCATTTAAAATGTTAACAGAACTTAAAATATGACAATATTCTAGGCCAACAAGTCAGACCATTGCCAAGACCTGCGCGCGGTGGCTTATGGTCGCCCATCTGAAGGCATTAGAAAAAAAAAAAGAAAGCAAACAAATTAAAAAAAAAAAACAATCAAAATGAAACATTTTAAACGTATTTAAAAGTACCGTTAAATCCATGTACAGCTATCACACAGTGCATACATCGAAGTAAACTCATGGGTTTTTTTTTTCTAAAATCCATCCTTATTTAGTGTAAGTAAGAATTGTCTTTTAAAGATAACTATGATTAATGTGAATTTTGTGCTGTCAAAGGACGGCCTTTTAACTGAACTCCATCTATGCATGGAGATTATACTGTACCTCCATGATCTATGTAATAATGCCGCAACTTATATAAAAAAAAAGAAGTTAAATCAGAATTATGTTTGGCCACCATTAATAAAAACATATGTAAGAATAATTGAACATAAAAAATTACCATTCAGTTGTTTAATAAAGACGACTTTATTAGGTTATTAAAAAGCATATATATTTCTTTTATATAAATTCTCATTAAAATGCATGGTATACTTTTTTGTACTTTTTGCACAAATTCATATGTTTAATTCAGGGGTGGGCATCCGCAAACAGGGGCGGGCCGCAAAAAAAAAAAAATCGCTGTCGGGCCGCATGCGGTCCGCGGACCGCACTTTGCCCATCTGTGGTTTAATATATTTCTTATTACTTTATACGAGACCGGTCTATATGGATTAAGTATTTATTTAAACTCACATTAATTATTTTTATAAATTCATCTCAGTGTTTATGGTGCAACTCCCTGGTTACTGTATGTTATTAGACACGATCTTATATTTAACCCAAGTTAACATTTACATAATGATTAATATTGGATGAACAATCCTAAAAGATAAAATCGTGATGTGTACTTTAATATCTACAGTATTTGAACTGATCGAAATTAAAGAGTAATGAATGCAAAAATAAATATGACAATTATTCTTTTTAGGCCAAGATGGCTGCTGGTTTTGGCAATTAATTGCCTCACCAAAAATGTCATTTATCTCATATATTCTAATATTTGTGGTAAACAATATGTCGGAGAAACAAAAAACACTCTCCATATGAGAATGACACAACATAGATCAGCTATCAGAAAATTTAAGCTTGATCAACCAGTAGCCGAACATTTCAATTTAGCTGGTCATTCAATTTCAAATTTCAGGGTGATTGCAATTGACCACAATGCCAGTTGGAGCGACAAAAATCGCAAAGATAAAGAGAATCACTGGGAACTTTTACTTAAAACAACCACACCATTTGGACTCAATATTAGGAACGTTCTCCCAGTACACTAAATTAAACCAATTCTGGATAAATCATTTGGCCTATTTATTGAGGCTTGCCTCTAAAGTTTAGTTTTGGCCTTCCTGTGTACTTGTTTAGGCTGTTTATTCTAATCTCACCCAGCCTATTGTTTCCAATCATGCTTGCATGAAATTCTCACTATATCAAATATGCATATTTACATTCACATAGGTTGCCAAAAATAGCACATGCTTGTTCCACTCTTTGACTGGATATGAATTTAAATAATAAAGCAAGAGATATTGGGTAACACATATGAATGCTTTGAATACCATATTTAATATTCGAATAAATGCCCCACTTTGAATAAACTCCCCCTCTAGAGCTTTATTTGGAAAAAACCCTCCCTCGAATAAACAAACGCTCCCAGGCAAATCAAATGGAAGCAATCATTCTTAACGCATTCTGTTAATGTACAATATTCTATTGCAGTAGAATTACATTTTTCCAACCTGGTTTGGATTAATATGTCATTATGAGAAGACAAGTGACACATTTTGATTTTAATTGTGTTGCAGTTCCACATTTACAGTGAAATTAAGGGCTTTTTTGTTGGAGTATATTATACGTATCCATTAAAAATAAACGCCTCCGCATAAACTCTTAACTGGCCACTGGCTACATTTTCAGCTATTTTTCCTGTTCTTAAATTTTTTATAAAATATTGTTATAATATTTGGTCAATTAAAAAGCAAATTTTGGACTCTCACCCCAATGTCGACTGATCAAAGTATTTTTATTTGATTTTTAATTGTGATTTTGGACTTATAAGCAAAACAGAGTGATATAACAATGAATTATAACTTCCATAATTGGTAATTATTTATAATAAATTATTATAAATAGACAATTGTTGTTGGTAACTTTTGATCTTTTACTCTGATATCGGCTGATAAAATTATCTTGATATTGTTATGCTGATCAGGTACCTAAAGCGCAACACAAAGATATGACACTGAATTGTATGTTATGATTGGTTATTAGCAGTAATTAATAGCCCTCACGGACCGTTATTGATCGCTGTTTAATGTTGTTCAACAAACATCGGTAGCGAGTAATAGAGACTACTATCCAACGCAATTCAAATTCGAATGAGCCAAGTATCTAGGCATATACAAATAATGGCAGTAATTACGCAGTATTCATGGATAGTGGTTATGCTTATTTTTTTCTTCGTGAAAAACAATTATCGAGCATTGCAAAAGCGTATTCGAAGTTTGTACATTTGGTATGGAATTACTGCGGAGCGGCCATTCAATCGAACGAAAGTGTTAATTCTTGGTGACGAGGGCGCTGGGAAAACGTCAACACGAAAACGTTTATGTGGAGAGGGATTTCATCAGGACATGCCTAGAACGGAGGGCATCGAAATCACCAACGTAACTTCCAACTGGAAAAAGGCCGGGTCATCGGATGATGATTTTGAGAAAATTGCTTCTCATGTGACTATTAAGGAACATTTTGATACTGAAAACAAGAAATTTATTCAAATTTCCATGCGCTACAGAGTCCTGTATTCTGTGTTAATCAACGTGTCCATTATTTCACTGGAATTGTTTTTAACAATACACGTTTCCCCTATCGATTTTATGCTGTTGAATTTTGCACTGCCCATATTTGTGCTATATTATCACGCTTGTAATGTGAGTGGGGGAATTTCTGTTTTCCGAATGTTAACCCATTTGGTAATTGCCATTGTTGCATCAGTGGCCGAGGTCGAAAGAACCTTTTATGGGCAACTGGTAGAACAGGTGACATTTAATATGGTAATTTTATTACTGTATGATGGCATTTTCGTCAGCAATGCTTTACGCATGTTTGGTTTTTACAGGGGAATCTTACTTGAAAGATTTGTTATGATTAGCAGGGGAATTTTACTTGGAATTGTTCTCATGGTTCATCAAGTTAGGCATCGACTACCTGACCACGAATTTAGTCAAGAGTATGAATATTACATATTGAATATGCGTTTGTGGGTTTCAATCATATTTTTATTATTTGAATGTTTATTCCGCCGTTTTCTAAGACATTACTTCTCAAATATGGCACATACTATTTACCTAATGGTCTTCATGATTCTAATAATCGTAATTAAATGTGACATTGTTGTTCTAAGTTTAGAGCTTACTATAGTTCTTCTTCATAATTTATACATATACTCCTGGATGAATACACATGTCATTCAGCTGAATTCACTCCGGCGCCCATCGATATTTTTTTTGCGGATGTTAGGTTTGAATATTTTAGTGGGAATCGGAATACTCCTCGGGATTTTCGTTTTCTAGATTTGTACAATTAATTGTAAAATAAAAGTATTAGAAATTATTCTCAGTATCATAGTGTTTATGGCTATAGAGATATATTTATGGATGGAAGTAGAAACTGACATTCCCTTGTCTCATTTAAATATTACCGCTGCAGCATATAAGTTTGGTGATTGTCCTCCTGATAAGCGATGGATTATTTGCGATTTTGCAGGCCAAAAAATATATTACGATACTCATCACATATTTATACCGAGACAAGGAGTCTTCCTTGTGGTTTTTGACGCCAGTGAATTCATAGTAAACGGTATTGAAGATTCTCGTGGTCTTGTTGAACGTGTTGAATTTTGGGTTCAGTCTGTAGCAGTTCATGCAGATAAAGAAAATTCTGTTGTATTTGTAATTGGAACGCGTAAAAACCTTTTAAATGATAATCAACTCACAGTACTATCTAAGGTACTTGAAGACAAACTTTATTCACAATACAGCCGTCTATTAAAGTTCAACGGATCCACGAAGAGAATGGTATTTTTTTTATTGAAAACAAAGATGAGGCAGACCAAGAAAGTGCATTCCTCCGAACTGCGATTGCAGAGGAAGCAGGCCAACTTCCATTTGTAAATAAAAAATGGCCAGTTAGATACCATCTATTCCAACGAATTATCCAAACGTCAACTAAATGAATATGTTATCAAAAAAAGTTCACTAAGAGAGGACATTGTTAAACAGTGCAAACTGGAAGGGAAAAAAGAGAAGTAAATTTTACTTCTCTTTTTTATTTACTTCTTTCTTTTTTTTAAAGCAGTAAAACAGATAGAAGAACCGCAGGAAGCAATAGAGGGAGAAATGACAAGAGAACAGAATAATGCAATGGAAAGAGTAATGGAAGGAAAATGTGAAGAAAAAAAATTGGCACATGAAGGAAAACACGGAGAAAGCAAGGAAAACATAGAAGAGGAAAACAGAATAGAAGTCGATAACATTCTTGAATTTTTCAATCGCTCTGGTGACATATTTTATGAACCTATAGGAACTGACTACAACGAAGATGTAATCATTGATCTTCAAATACTTGTGGATGTGGTTAGAATGTTGGTGAATATACCCCCACGATATGAAAGAAAACAGTACTTTGCTGAACAATGGCATGTCTTGGAAGAAAAGGGTATCGTCGAAAGGATGTTTTTAATGTATATCTTCAATCAGCATCACCTTGAGGACAAACATACTGACATGATGATAGATGTTTTGATAAGAAAAGAGATCTTGTTTGCATGTGGTGAGCATAAGTTCCGTCTTCTGTGTAAACTTCCTTCATGTGAAGTATCTGAATCGGTTGTATTTTATGTAACATTTAAAGTCTTTCTTGCTCAGTACGTCTTCTTGCATCTCCTTCCTAGGTTAGACAGCATACAACATGATAGGACCTTTTACAATGCTGCAGAGTTTAAAGAAAGTAGCAAGTGTCGATATGTCATACGTGTACGCAAAGCACACGAAGAAGGTCCCAGATTCAACATATTTGAAAGTGATGTGCTAAAAATATTGATAAAATGCGAAGACTCTTTTGGTGCACTAGATGTAGCATTCAAAATCAAAGCAGAAATAGAGCAGATTTTTGTTTCGACTCGTGGTACAAAGGAAAATGAGAATCTACTCGATTTTGGACACTTGTGTATGGATTGTGGTGCCTTGCTTACCACCTCTCTTGATCTTGGTAAAGAAGTACGAAAAATATTTCCAGACATCTTCCATACTGTTGAAGTAACCGAAGAAAAGGTAACAGGACATCCACTGTAGATTCCTTTTGTAATAGTCTTTGATACCTGAAATACTCATCAATTATTCATTTATTACATTCAACTTACGCAAATCAAATCATCTAATCATATTTAATACCAAAGAGTATAGAACTGCAAGTCCGACTCTCTCGTTGGGATCTTATTTCAAAAAGTACTGCCTTGCTGCCACGAAGGGCAGGCGAACTCTATTCTAATTCTAGTAGGGCGCCCCTATACTCGTAGCAGGACTTTTTAACGTCACATTGCGTGCATAAAAATCAGCGAAGTCGGATCCCTTGCAGTTCTATACTCTTTGCCAATGCTAATACACGTCCAACACAATGCATGACATCATTATTTTTTCACCAGTTGTTGCTAAAGTGGATACACATATGTTGTATAACGATGTGTGTAACTTTCTTTCTCTCCGTAAAACTTCCATGTAAATCAGTGGCGGAAATTTTCTTTTTATTTTGTTTTGTTTTTTTATTTTTATTATTTTTTTTTTAATTGTTTTTTTTTTTTACAATTTTGAAAAATTTGAATCCGCCACTTTAATACATACTTTGTTCAGGTTTTGTATATTATTTTTATTTTTCATAGTTATAGTTTAATATTGTAGACAATTTGTTGTCATCTCTAGTTGAGAAAAATAAAATTATGGATTATGGAATAATTTTCTCATTATAGATAATTGCGACATGTAGTGTTTAATGAAGGCAAAACAAGACTAGATGTCCGTGAAATGAATGATGACATGGTAGTCACACTACCATTTGCATGGCGATCAACACTGAGTGTGACTAGCTTTAATTTCTTCAGTTTTTCGTTGTGGAATGATGTGAACTTGTAGCTAGCACGAAGCGCCTCTTTACGGCTGCTTAGGTAGTCACGGACCACGCCCATACGCAATTCAGCACAATGACGCTGCAAGTTATGGGTTATTTCTCCTATCTTTAACTTTACCTTTACCGTTTTGTCCACACAACGCTTGTCAGAACATAGTGGCGGATCCCGGGGTGGCGAAAGGAGCGCTTTCACCGGCACAGCTAACAACATCCTTTTAACGAAGTGTGAAATCATCTAGATAAGCAATTTTATATCACTAAAACTCCGAACGCCAACACTCAACTCTTCCTTCTTATTTGCATTTTATGCCAATCCCCACCCCGGCATTAAACGTTCAGGATTCGGCTCTGCTAAAGCACAAGCTGATATTAGAGTTATATGTAAAACTCATGCAATGTGGTTAATCATTAATTTTACTTATTTGTAATTAACCACATACAGTATTTTGTATCTTTAGTTAATATTAATACTTTCTGTCCCTTCAGTCAATAAAAATCCCTGTTCAAGTGATACCTTCAATTTATCTGTGCTATCATTAGTCGACGCCATGTTTTATTTAGAAAATAATAACTGTTGCCAGGTATAAATACCTCCTGTTGCGACTCCAGTCGGGTGGCAGCCAATGACATAATCTATTGTGTAATAAGTGTTTATTTTCGTTTCTACCTTGATTGAACGGAAGTATACCTCTATGGTAATTGTATTGCTATATTCTTTATGAATAATATATATTTTAATCTTAACTTAAGTAATTTATAATTCTCTGAAAATTACTGCAATTTTAATCACAAAGGTTTTAGTTATATTTTTGGTTTTCACAAGCGCCTTGAGCACTTTAGTGGAGATGTGCGCTTAATAAATCTTATTATTATTATTATTTTTAGAATGGAAGAGTTTTTTTTAATTGTCGTAGGGGAATTCCCCACTGTTTGACTGCAGTAGTCTATTTTTAGGCGTCAGTCGTCGCCACACATCATATGTTTTTGATTTATAATACGGTACTTAATAGAGATTTTCATCTTGTAAAATTGTGTTAATTAACCCAGAATCAACCTCATGTTTCATAACTTTAACCACTATTCATAAGGTAAGTTTTACTAGGTCTATACGTTTATACATAATTCAAAACACAGAGGATATTTGAAACTTGTGAAAAAGGAAGTGGAAGGATTGGCATTACCATGTGACATGCTTCGAATTAGGCCAATATCGGCCGCTACTGATAGCGGCCGCCCTCTACAACGGCCGCCAATGTGTGTATATGTATGGAGCGCCGATGACGCATTCACAATGCAGTACAGTGTAGTTGTTAAATGGTTTGGCATAGGCTTAGGTCAAGTAGGTTTGGCATAGGTATGTATACATTACCATATGTGTTCCAGCATCGATCCTGTAGGCACCTCCTAGTCCGAAATCTTGTGCTCTTCGGTACACAGCCTGCAAAAACGATTAACAGTAATTAATTGCCAGTAATATAAATGAAAACATAAATTTTATAGTTTGTAACATTTGCAAGAGTGATTAACAAATTAGCTTTCACAAATTCACATTGTTATATTAATCCAAAAAACACTTTTTTTATATATTCGCATCTTGTAGAAAGTGTAAACATACCTGCCTGTAGTGAAAGAGACAGCCCGTCACTTGCACATCCGGCAACACATCTCGCAGAGCCTGCCAAATTGATGATTCAAAGTCTGTCACCACCTTCTGTACATTAGTCACAGGCAAAATGCGAAGAATCGACCTTAACACTGTGGCGTAGTCTACAATCCTCTTCCCTGACATTATAGCAAACGCCAAGGGCACCTGCTTCTCCGTTGTTCCTGATCTAATAAAGCTGTGGACTGAGAATAGTTGGTAGAATGGTTCTCTCACACATTTAAAAGTCCCATCAAGAAACC
>NW_022757233.1:2477470-2489033 GCF_011630105.1 Anneissia japonica
TTTATTTCTTTCAATGGTTATTTTTTAAGTTTTTAAGTAATTTTATACCGTATGTAGGCCTATATATAAAATGAAAAAAAGGGCCGAGTTGACCTGCCGGGCCGAGTTGACTCGAAAGCTTTGTATTTAGCGAGCGGGCAGGTATTGTATTATTAATTGCGAGCGGTATTGTATTACTAATTGTGAATGCGTCATCGGCGCTCCATACATATACACACATTGGCGGCCGTTGTAGAGGGCGGCCGCTATCAGTAGCGGCCGATATTGGCCTAGTAGAGATCAGTGATCAGTGGGTTTTTCCCCGTGTTTTGTACACGTAGCCGGTAGTAGCAGAAAGTTTGATGCGTAATTTAAGGATGCTGCTGCTTGTTTTTCATTTATTATTATAGTATACTTGTTATTTAAGGTAAAGGTACGGTACTCTATACGATCTAGGCTAGGCCTAAATAAAAGACTTTCTAACTAGGCTAGGCCTAGCCTAGCTAGGGCTAGGCCTACAGTAACCTACCTAGCTAGGCCTATCCTAGGCTAGATCTAGCCTAGGCCCTTATACTAGGCCTAACTGGGGGAGGGGGAAGGGCACATAATTTAATGTGTAGGCCTAGCCTAGGCACCTGATTCTGCAAGAGTTATAATTAAACTAATGGTGAAGAAGTCATGCACGTATGTACTTTCTAACGGTGAACAAGTCGTCCGTAAGGACGACCGTTGCATGTTGTATGTACATGAAGATATTATCTTCAGTATAAAGAATATGCCATTCAATTGGGCACACAATGCTAGTCAATTTTCGTGCTTTGATGTTTAGGCATCACGAAACGTATTCCAATTCCTTATTATATATTCAATGCGGTATTTATTCACATATTTCAGATATACTACCAAGTTAAAATTTTACAGTATAAATTTAAAAAAAACGTTTTTGTTGACGTAAAATAACAAACACGTCGCTAGTAGTGAATTTGAATTAGGCCTAGGCCCCTAGTAACAGTTTTTGATAACAACGAACAAGGCTATTGGATTGACAGCAATAAAATGCCTATTCAGTATGCTAGGTAAGTGTTGACGTTATTTTTGAAATTTTTGCTTGATTATTCCCCATAAATTAATATTTGTCCTACGGCGTTACTTTGTATGATCTTGTGGTACCCCACAAAATTTTATGTTGATCTACCTAGACCTAGGCTAGACCTAGGGCCTAGGGGATGGATTGCAGGTCTCAGTACATACTACAGGCCTAGGTAGTAGGGCCTAGCTAGGCCCGTACCGCGCCTAAGCTTGGCCTAGGATTAACATTGACCTTGTGCAAATCCACCTCGCTTCGGATTTTTATAAGACTTCGATTAGAAGACCAACATGATTAAGAGATCAAGAAATCTGGCCAATAATAGATAGGCCTAGGCCTAATGTTTGTATTTTTTTCTTAATTTTTTTTTACGGCTGAATTGTAGGCCTCTCTATGTTTCTGGCCTACTATAGCTTCTGTACTCACAGCTATTGTACAGTTCCTAATAAAATTAAGCATATTTTAATCGATGTCCTACCATTACTGAGGTTAGGGTAGGGTACTGCTGCCTATTTTATTATTTTTCTTGAAAATTACTATTAAAAAAATTAACTAGATTTGAACTCATCACTGAGGACGAATTAGGTGATCCGCCGGACTTTGACCCACGAGGAAGTGTGCACGGTGCGGATTGAACAATATTTAAATGCTGATAATGGCAAAATACGGAAATTTAGTTTGTTAAAAAAGAATTTGGAGCATTTTAAAAGATTTACTCATGCGTACGCGCACGTCATGACTCACATGCGCATCTTAATGTCACTGTTGTCTCCTGATATGAGATATATATGTATCAACTTTCATTGACAAACGCCTGTTGGTGAAGGAGTAATGATCATTCATAGTATTTATCATATATAAAAATTCAGTTTTTTGAATTCAGATGGCAATACGGTGACGTCACAATGTCCGATCAGCTATTATGATATATAAAATCATATCTACAGCTCATGTGATTTCAGAATATGTAATAAAAGTTGGGGTCACCTTTCATCCTAATGAGCTATAACTGATTTAAAAAAAGACATGATATGTTATTACGCGCGCACAAAAATATTATGTACATTATAACATTTAACCATGACCGGAAGTTTATATCCACTTAATATGATTCAGAAATCACGACTGATTAAGGTGATTATGGGGTCATCAAAGGCTTGACGAAAGAAAATGAGGGGGAGAAGCAAAACCCTATAATTTGACCATGATGCCGTCATCAAAATGTAAAAAAATGTCACATATATGAAAGAGAATTGCCTCAGCTACAACATACTCAAAGTTGGAAGACAATCGATCAAGAATAAGCGAGATACGCTCAAATGCGCATTTGTTAAAATGAGGTCATCGATAATATTCAGTTTGTTGAATTCAGATGGCAATATGATGACGTCATAATGTCCGATCAGCCATTATGACCTATAAATTTATATTAACAACTTATGTGCTTTCAGAATATGTAATAAAAATTGGGGGTCACCTTTCATCCTAAAGAGCTGTAACTGTTTAAAATTAGGCCTGATTTCAGCAAAATTTCACTGTATATCGGCACAAATGCGCACAAAGTTAACTATGTTTGATGCGTGCGTACGGCATTGTTATTGGCCATAGAGTGATTGAAAAGATTGGAAACTTGTCAAAACAATGTCAGGAACCCAAAATGTGACAAAAAAAAATATTTTCTAGCTTCCATACGTGCTGCATGCGTAAAAATGTGTACACGTAGTGGTAAATTTAAAAAAACTGTGAAATGCTCAAAATGGCCTGAAACGTGCTCTAATTTAATCTAAATGTGATTTTGAGCATTTTAAAATTTTGACGCACGCGTACGCGCCCGTTATGACGCGCACCTGTAAAATTAGGGTAAATTACATTTAACATTGACTTGAAGTTAATGGTCACTTAATACGATTTTGAAATGGAATTTGTTTAGGCTGATATGATCAATAATGAAAAAAAACTCAAAAATGCGCGTAGATGACGTCACGCATAACTGCGCACTTTGAAATAGGAAAAAAATAAAGAAGATCTCTGACAATAACAATAGGTGATCCGCTAGCGGAGCGGATCACCAATAACATTATGTTTGTAGTACAGTATTCATTACTAATAAGAATAAAACTGAATAAAACATTTTAATCCCATATCAAATTGGTCATAGTAGAAAATACTTGAATAATTGGTGTTAAGCTGGCAGAAGGAAGGAACACAAAAGAGCTTATGGAACGTCTAGGTCTAAGTGAAACAATTGTGGAGGTTGTTATGAGGAGTTGCTTGAGATGCATGGGTCATGTGCTAAGAAAAGACAAAGGTGATCCAGTAAAGAGAGCCTGGCATCTAGAAGTTGAAGGTAGAAGAGTAAGGAGGCGGCCAAAGGTGACGTGGAAAGATATGGTGAAGAAAGAAAGTGACGATAGTGAAAGTGTGCATAACACTAGCACCAACGACAGTGACAGTGACAACTTTCTTATAATTAGACAGAGAAGGTCTCAAGGATAAAGAATATATATACTTTTGTATATTTTTGAAAGCCAATTAAAAACTTTTAACGCTTTTTCTATATATCTCCTATTTTCCCCAAATTTCCTGCATTTTATTCCGTCCAGATATGGGAAATATCATCTCCAGTGATGATGAGTCTTGGGTGTTTTTGTATGCACTGAATTGAGAGAGGTGACTGTTGTACAGTAGCACGGTAAACCTTTTTTTCGGGTGCAAAAAGTACAAACAACAAGCATTCACACCAAGTTCTACAAATGCAGCATTTATTCATAAATATTTCTTCATAATTTCAACATTCTGTAATAAATGCAAACAATTCTTTTCCAACAAATATGATAATATCAAACTATGAAAGTAGAAGTCTGCATTTTTTTTTTAATTTTTGAAAAATTTAGGCCGCTTGCCCACCTCCTCAACACATTGAATCCACCACTGTTTATTTATATAACAATATTTTACAATATTGGAAGTAAACCAAAACTATATATTATTTTGATAAATTTGAAGAAAGAGAGATGAGAAGGCTCCAAAAATTCATTCTTTTTGATCATGATGACGTCTTCAAAATGAAAAATAAAGGGACACTACCGAAAGGGAATTGTCTCAGCTATAACATACTCACAGGTAAGAGAGGGCATGTCCCATTTGATATGCAACACAATTATTATTATTATTATTATTTTTATTAAATTATTGTTAATTTGTGGTTGAATGAATATAAAAACAAGTAATATTAGGCAAGGCTGCAGTTGACAAGCATAATTCGTTTATTCTTTTCACTCTTTTATGATGTATAAATTTTTTTTCTTTCAGCTTTTAAAGCTTTGAAACCAAGCCTTATTATGTCAAATGGAATTGATGTTTGACCTAATGATGGGATTTAATTTACCAACCTTGGATTAAAACTTACCTTTTTAGTAAATGCAGTCAACTGTAGACTGTTTAGTTTAATTACTGTGTGAAGAGAATGATCTACAGTATGCTTCAATAACAGATAGTGAATTAAAGTCTAAAATTGCTTTGTAAAAATGTTCTGCTGGTCAAGATTTACTGTATGTTATTTATTCATTATATACTGTACAGTGTCCTGTAATCCCAGTATTTTTAGGGAAATCCAGCATTGTTTTTACGATCATGGATTTAGTTAGAAGAAAGGGGGAAGCAATTGGTAGTACTAGGTATAAATAGGAGATACTGTATGTCATTCACAGAAAAAAAAAGAATTATGGTATTGCAACAATTGCGACAAAATTGCAACATTTAAACACCATTAAATTCCCTCTAAAGATCATAATTTTCTATTTTTTCCCTTATGTTTTGGAGGGGCATGACCCGAGTGGGCGTGGCCTGCCCATCCGCTCAGGGCCACGTCCACTGGCTTCCAACTCCCTGGCCTACCTTAACTGAATTAGGAATCCTGTTTCTTCTACAATACGGATATTTCCCATTATTTGATAATTAACTACAATCTCTTATAAAACAGTTCAATATTGTTAGTTCTTCCGTGTTACGATTACGAAGTCGTGTGCCATGCCACATGTGAAAATGTGTGCTGGGGCTATTGACACTGCTGTATAGTGCAAAAAAAAAAAGCTGCTGTTTTCTACGTTGAAAAGCTGCTGTTTTATGATTTAATTATCAAAATGGATGTTTTGATCAAGATAACATTATTGTATCAATAATTTATTAGGTCTAGCCAATAAAAAAAATGAAAAGATTGTTTTATTGATGACAATATTGATTGGAAGTCATGATGGTTTTTATAAAATATGTATAAAATGAAGGACAAAAAAAATTAGCCCAGTTCACTTACAAGGTCTTACACAGGATTTTGCCAACTAATAAAAGATTACATATATGGAAACTAAAAGATACTGACAAATGTTATAAATGTAAAGAAAACGTTGAAGATGAAAACCACATGCTTTTCAATTGTAGGCCTACGTTTATCAAAAAACCTTTTTGGATGAAAGTTAAAAATACATTAAGAGGTATTGGGCAAGAAGATATATCCTTTAAGCAACTAGTTCTTGGAACAGAAAATGTAATCGTAGATTATATTTACACTGCTGCAGCTTTTACTATTTACAAATAAAAAATTCTATGTGAATTAAAAAAGTTAAGATTTACTGATCTATGGAGTGCCTTTAAACATCACATCATGTTCAGAATTTAATTTATCGACAGAGTAAAAGGTTACCATGGAAAAAACATACTTTGTAAAAAAAAGGCTTTAATTTCGACAAAAGTATTATACATGTATATATTAGTTACCCGTATTTCATTTGAAATTTAATATAGATTAAAGATGGAAAATGAATGAAAACAATGAAAAAAGAGTGACAATAAAAATGGGTGACTCCCACGAAAGACAAAAAATAAAGGTCTAGCCTGTATACAGATACAGAAAACTTTATTTCATCCTTCACAGGAAATTCACATATCTATATATGTATTTATATTTATGTTTATATATTATTGTTATTGTTCATTGAAGACCAAGCTGCTAAAGACCATAAAATCCCTGGAACCTTAAGTGGTTTTTAATTGCTGTACTTTGTTTATGTACATTCTTTTGGACCCTGATTGAAACAAAGAAATTGTTTTCTTATTTTATAGATACTGCATGTTATAAAAATTCTATCACCAGATTATATGTGCTGACTTATAAAGAATCAACATGGATTCCAGCCAAGGTAACAATTAACATAAAATTTTCTTTTTTCTTTTTTTTTTTGGTTGTAAATGTTTGGTGATAAATATGTAAATTTAATCTGTATTAAGTAACGTTTTCTTTTTTGTTTTGTACGTCTTTGTCACCTCAAACTTTTTTGTTTTGTTTTTGTTTAATAATAATAATACCTAATAATAATAATAATAATAATAATAATTTTTATTTGGCATTCAAGATATATATCATTCGTCAGGAAAGAGAATAGGCAATTGGTCTGAACAAAACGATTTCCTAGCTAACAATATTACGTTATAATAACGTTACAGTTTGGTAATAAAAACATTATTTTATAGAACCATATGTATGTACTTATAACCTAATTTCACAAAGTCAAAACTTTTGAACGTTCTTACAACGTTGTGTGAACGTTATTTTGTTACATATCAACTATTCGCGAATGTTATACAGTAAGAACTTTTTTGTGTTTGCTGGGTTCTTTAATTCACTATACAAATACAAACCTTAAACCATAGGGCAAAGAATCTATGTTTAAAAAGGTCATAAATAAACGGTAAATAAAAGTAAGGAAATAAAAACAGTTAATAAATGGAAATCAGACAAAAACCACCCAGGGCAATAACCACCTGGACATAAACCACCCAAAATGGACTTTACCATTGTTAAAGTGTGATGAGCTGTGGGATAGACAATGTTGGGTGGGCTTGTTTTTACAGTATCTAGCTTTACAAGCGTTAGACGTACAAGTCCTTTACAGTATGCTGACCATTCTATACCCGACTGGTCGGGTGAAGTCAAAATAGTGTTTGACATGTTAATGAAGAGTTATGACCCATTAAACAACTGATCATCCTTGAATGACACATGGTCATTGTGAAGGCTGCTTTACAGTATGCTGCTTTACAGTATGGGTGCGTTCGAGCCATACACGCCTATTAAATTCCGTGTATATGACAGGTAAACGCACGGCTTTACACCATGGGGGGTCCCCGCATTCGAGCACAAACTTATCTTGTCTAACTGTGTAAAAATTTACCTCGGAAATACTCGTTTGAGGTCAGCGAGGCAATAGTATATCCCATCATGCCACGCAATATTTACGTTTCTAACCACGCTTCACGCACTTGTACTGTACTCCCTGCGCAAATACTTCAGTTTATTAGTGACCTGTGTCACCGTCAGCTTTCCCCTGAATTTTTCTTCAATCTTTGCAGTTATTTCTTTGTAAATACCGCTGTTTCGGCGGGTGCCGTCCAGTTGTCTTTGTATTCTGTCTCCCCCCACAATGAGAGAAGGTAACGTATCATAGGTTCGGTCCACACAGACATGTTGAAATGATGAAGATGATGCTATAACATTAACAACAGGTCTGCGAATGCATTTGTTTTTGTAAAACTGGACAGGCCTATGGTATGAATTGAATTCATGTTGACCGCCAGACAGTAGAGTCATTAAAACATGATTAATGGTCGCGATAATGGCCTTTGACAGCGATACACGGTTCTATAACCCTAAATTTGGTGGTCAAAATAGGCGAGCGTNGTCAAAATAGGCGAGCGTGTTCCAGATGTTTTTTACATCTTACCCCCGTTCGAGCCACGCACGGCATTTAACTTCCGTGTAAATACACGGACCTCGCACGGATATTTTTCTGGCTCGAACGCACCCTATGAAAGCTCCATGGTGTAATAAATCATTTTATTACTTAACTGTCATTGACTGTTTACACAGTGTAATTAAGAAGGTCACACACTGCAAAAAACATTGGGGCTACGGTCACACTAGAGTCTCAAACCTGGCTTGACTCACCGTGGGTGAGATATTCGTAATGTGACCGCAACTGGATCGACTCGCGCCTGGCGTGACCTCGATCTCAATCTACCTATCTCGATCCCGGATCAGTACCCAGATTGACCCTGGATTGACCCTGGCGATGCAAGTTAATGAGAAATCCAGTGAAGGTCGCATCAAATTTTATCATATGTCTACACGAGAGTTATAGCGGATAGTTATAGCATTTTAACACTGATATAAAAAAAAGTTGAAAATTAAAATTATTTGTATTGATCTCATGATGATGTTTTATTAAAATGATAACGACAAAACAGAAATTACATTCGGCGAGGGCCTGTCTGGGCTAGGCCTGCTTTGAATTTGGTAGGCATTAGGCCATCCCAACTATCGACAAATAAAAGGCAAAATATGTTTAACATCCAATTTTTTCATCTTCACTTGGTAAAGCATTCCGAAAAAGCGAAATAAAACTCTTTGAGTTTTTTTTCTCACCTACCCTAAGCCTACCTATTAACATTTAGGAGATTTTCAGCAGGATTTATAATCTGAGCCTCCAAATGTAGTATGAGATTATGAACGTTTGTTTGTGGTTCTTCTTGCTAGAATGTGTGAATTGCAGTGGCTTTAGAAAAGGCTACCGTATTAGCTGTAATTTCAGAATTATGTACGTACAGTATCTCACTGGCGTTCACTGTATCTTGTTCAGCTGTATCTTTAGACACAGCGAACGTACTACCACAGTAATTTGCGGATTTCCCCAAAAAAGACATGAAAATTTACATGAAGTTTACAAGGAATGGTAATAATATAAATTTGTCCTGTAATGTTTTATTTAGATTACTTTTGACAATTATGAAGTTAAAAACAACTCAAAAAGGTAATTTTAAAGATGCTTTGATATTATGAACCAACTAGGCCTAGTAGAATTGCCTCAAAAATGAGACCATGGTCAAGCTACAGATTGCAATCAACATGTGGCAAGTCAATTAACAGAAAGATCTATCAGATGAGAGCCTTGCCATGTCTGGTAATTTGTCGGTGTTAGCTTAAAGCGCTTGTTTCTATCAGGTGACCCCTTTCATACGGTCAATGTCAGCCTCGTAACAAGCGCTTGTTCAATAACTACAATATTACCGGTGTAACTTACACCATCGGAACAATGCTATTGTGACTTACACACCTTTAATTCATTCAACTCCTTTGGCAACATGCATGTAGGTTAATAAGAAGTAGATTTTAGTCACTGTGCTTAAAGTTTGCCATTTGTTTTCATGATTTTAACACAACACTTAACTAACAAACTTTAAGGAAATTCAAATGTAAAATTTGTAGTAAATTTTGAAATACATTAATACCGTACTCGCTCGAATAAGCACCCCGTTAGAATAATCGCCCCTCTCGAATAAACTCCCCACGAAACGTGAAAATTTCCTTAAATGCCCCGTTTGAATATTAGTGCCCCCTCAATAAAATCATGTAATTTTTTTTTAGCAAGTCAATAATCCAATCAATCCTGGGACTGTGGATGTTGGCATCATTTGAGCTGCAGAGTGGAATCACATTCTCTTTAGGTCAATATCAAAATGAGGATATTTCTCTTAAACAGATGAGATCTCCCAGGACAGACAGTTATTTTTTTTCTTTTCTAACAATTTGCACCTTTAACACATTCTCATCTGAGTTTTCAAGAAAACCTGCAATGATCATGTCATCCTGCAAATCTCAATCGACCGATGGCCAACAAGCTAACCACCGCCACTAATTTCATCTGCTATTCTGTTATACTCACAACATTCTTGTCAAGACTTGGACGATTATCTTTCCGCCACACCACCATTCGTAATTTTTGGTTTTCCGATGTCCTTATATAATCATTTTTCATTAAAAAAGTACCTCTTTAATTTAATAAGTTCTCATAAGAACTCCTCGATTTTCATCTATTTCAATAAGCGCCCCACTCTGTTTTCATATGCACCATAAGCACCCCATTTGAATAAACGCCCCTCAAAAAGTACAAAAAAATATTTTAAGAGCTTGGGCGCTTATTTGCGCGAATACGGTAACGTTTTTTGCCTTTATGGTATTTGACTAATATTTTAGTATTTAATATTTGATCTTGTTTTGATTGAATTGTCACTATGATAATTAATATTTCTTCTCGTATTAATGACAGCCATAAAGAGACATTAATTTCAGTAATTTACAGTAACTTAGTTGCAGTTTATTTCCAGAATAGTGAAAACATTAATGAAAACAGAATATTTATTTTTACTACAAATATTTACATTTACAGTACATATTTTCATCAAAATAATGATTGTGAATGTATTGCTGTATAGCGCATAATGTGAATAATTATGCGCTTTACAGCAGGGAGTGAGATAAATTATTTAAATAGTTTCCTTAAATTTTGAATGGTTTAGCGTGTACCACATGTTTCATTTAATGCTAGGTTTACGGTATGTTCACAGTGGCCACGGCAGCCCTGTTTGCCTAAAATGTAGTGCGCCGTGGGATTTTGGCAATTTTTTCTCGGTTTCAAGTTTCCGTCTTGGCTTTTTCAGTGGCATAGCTTTGCCTTCTTTCACAGCTTGGTCTTCGTCGACTGCTTCTTCTTGTTTTATTTGTGGTGTTTTTCCTATTTATGCTTTCTGTACCACTACGGACCACCTCCAATTTTTTCAAGTTTTGTACAAAACAAGGTAAAAAGATAAAATATTAATATCTTATTAGCTTACATAAATTAAAGAATATGACTGTTTTCATTCAAATTATTATTATTAAAGGGAAGTATTTAATTGAAAGTAATTTTAAGCCCACTCAGAGAGGGCTTATGATGATTCTGAGCGAATTTTGAAGTAATTTGTTTTTCTATCTCTTCCTTCGTTTGTGACGCGATTAGGCCGATCTTGCAATAATATGGAAGATAAGGACTGGGGAATTTAAAGTATGAAGAGTTTTTGCGAAAATTTTGTAGCAATGTGTAGCATATATGTTTCTTAATCATATGCAGTTTAAATAAAATTAATCCGACAATTATTAACGTCACTGGAGGTCAAAAGGTCATCGACCTTTTTCTAAAATGCAATTTAGATTTGATACCAATTAGTATTTTCCATTATCAATAAGCATATGGAATATCAAAAATGATATTAACAAGAAAAATGTATAAATTGATTAAATGTATTACTGTCATTTTTTATTACTTGTGTAATCAATGGCGATGTTTGGGGTAGGGGTTAACATTTAGGTTCACAACTCATGATTATATATGGAAATATATATTGGTGAAAGTTATGTTAAAAGTTTCCCACACGAATAAAATAAACGAGCGGTACTGGATAAAGACAACTTGGTTTCTTGCTTCAAACAAGGTATCCATTCATAGAAGTCTTATGAAGATGAGCCTAACCAAGTGATGAACCTAAAAGGGTCGGGGACCAGGATAAACTGTACATTCGACTTCAGATTGACAAAGATTGAAATATGTTAAGTACAGACACGATATATAT
>NW_022757233.1:2491486-2494544 GCF_011630105.1 Anneissia japonica
TGTATATATCGTGTCTGTATTTAACATATTTCAATCTTTGTCCTGGTCCCCGACCCTTTTAGGGTCACCTTCATAAGACTTCTATGAATGGATACCTTGTTTGTAGCAAGAAACCAAGTTGTCTTTATCCAGTACCGCTCGTTTATTTTATTCGTGTGGGAAACTTTTAACATAACTTTCACCAATATATATTTCCATATATTGCCATAAAGAATATCTGCCATGGTTTTTGGGAAGAATTTGCATTTTTCTACAGAGGTCAACAAATTTTGACCTTTAGATACGTCAATTTCTGCACACGTTTTAAATTTGAATGGCTGGAAAATCTACAGGCTACATGTTAATACCAACATCATGCAAATCTATCCAATAAATCATGAGTTATGAAGCTAAATGTTAACCCCTACCCCAAACATCGCCATTGATTACACAAGTAATCAAAAATGACAGTAATACATTTAATCAATTTATACATTTTTCTTGTTAATATCATTTTTGATATTCCATATGCTTATTAATAATGGAAAATACTAATTAGTATCAAATCTACTCACAACTGTAGATTTGTAAGCATTTGTGAGGGAATTGGGAATAACTTTACAACTTTTCTGTGGAGGTCAGGTCAATGACCTTTTGACCTCTAGCTACGTCAATTTCTGCCTGTTTCAAAATTTTTTCAATTTGAATGACTGACCAATCTATAAGCTAAATGTTGATACCAACATCATACAAATCCATTGACTAAATCAAGGGTTATGAGCATAAATGTTACCCCCTACCCCAAAAACTGTTGATTACAAATTTCTCAGATCATAAACATTGACAATAGTACATAATGCATTTTAATTTTTTTCTTGTTAACCTCAATTTTTGTATTCCATATGTTAATAACTACAAGAAAAACACAATTTGTATCAAATACATACAAAATTAGACATATGACACTTTATTGATATTTTATGAAAAAATTTGCATTTTAGAAAAAGGTCGATAACCTTTTGACCTCTAGTGACGTTAATAATTGTCAGATTAATTTTATTTAAACTGCATATGATTAAGAAACATATACTATATGCTACACATTGCTACCAAAATAACATTGATGGGATTTTTAATTCACAGGTTATGGGCATAAATGTTACCCTCCCCCCCAAAAAAGTATTGACCATAAAACACTAACGACCATTACAAATGACGCGAGTACATACAATGCATCCCTATATTTTTCTTGTTAACATCAATTTCTAACAAAATGATACCAAGGAAGCTTAACTGTGGGGGGGGTGCACTGTGACACCCCCCCCCCCCTCCAGCCCATGGCATATTAACACTACGGTGGGTTTCCTACGAAAGCGATTTCGTCATTGATCAGATTGCAAATCGCCTGGATATTCCACATTGTGTTTATCAACCAATCACGGCCTGGAATGGTAAACTTTGCAGCTAATAAATGCGTCTGCACGAGTCTAGTTGGTAGTGAAGAATGAGCCGTTTTGTGGTGCTTGCAAGGGTGGGTGGTCTCTCCTCTGAGAGATAAACAATGTACACTACTGTAATGCAGGCTGGCCTAGAGCTAGAGGAAGACGAACTAGGCCTATAGGCTGGCTGGGTAGTACGTGTGTGTAATAGATCAGATAACAGGAAATGTAGGCTGCAAGTTGCTTTTATGTGTATTAAACCACATAATATTCAAATTAGTAGCGATGAGTGTATGTTTGCAGCACATTTCGTGTCAATGTACTGTAATGCAGGCTGGCCTGACGAAGACGAATAGGCTGGCTGGGTACGTACGTGTGTGTAGGCCGAGGCCCTAGTCTAGATCAGATACTACAGGAAATAAATGTAGGCTACAAGTTGCTTTTATGTGTATTAAACCACACATTCAAATCAGTCAGTAGCGATGAGTGACAGCACATTTCGTGTTGCCACACTGTGGTGTGGTTGATGACGAGGACGTTGCTGTTAGATACATGATAGCATGCAAGGTCCCACATGGAATTTTGTTCTGTTGAGACGGTAGCTTTTCAGCATTGCTCTAGGATGATTTTGCTTTACATATGAATTTTTTAGCTTTTCGTACTCTACACTTGGCTATCCGTAGCCAACCATATAGGTCTAGGTACGTAATATATTAGATTTAAATCAGATGTTAATTACATAAAATGTAGGCCGACAGTCGTATTTAATGGGGCCCCCCCCCATTAAATAGACAGCGCGGAGTGGATTTCTTTTTTCGCGATTTACCCCATGGTATCCTGGCCAATAATAATGAAGTAAAACGTTATATTGGTATGACTGGGGGGGGGGGGGTTGTTTTGTACGGATGGAAAACATATTTTTGTTCGTATTTTTATCTAATAAACATTCGCATTGCTACAAAAGAAATCATTCAATAATAAATCATACGAAAAGGAATCTGAATTGTCTAAATATGTATGAAATACATAACATGTATAAAATACTAAATGAAATATGTATGAAATACTTATATCATAAACATCTACATAAATACCTTCATAATTACATATGTATGAAATAGTTTCAATGGGAATTTTTACCTGGGACGTGCGCGGAGTGGATTTCTTTTTTCGCGATTTACCCCATGGTATGCTGGCCAATAATAATGAAGTAAAACGTTATATTGGTATGACTGGGGGGGGGGAATTTAAGACAAGGTTTAACAACCACAAGAAATCATTCAATAATAAATCATACGAAAAGGAATCTGAATTGTCTAAATATGTATGGAAACTAAAAAATCAGAATACCAAATTTAAAATAGAGTGGAACATAGTAAAGCGCTCATCCGTAAAAAGCGCAGCGTTTGGTAATTGCAAACTTTGCATGGACGAAAAATTAGCTATCCTTAATGCTAATAAGACAACCCTACTTAATAGAAGGTCAGAACTGGTATCTAAATGTAGGCATACAAAATTTCCACCTGATCGTGGCTAATATGCAAAACACCTTTGTATGTAAGAGTATGTGCTAACAATCAGTCTATCTGAGGATCGTGATAGCGTGAAACGTGCATCATAGACTCCCGTCCATCGTCCAG
>NW_022757233.1:2494555-2498728 GCF_011630105.1 Anneissia japonica
TATATATGTGTATATATGTATATATGTATATATATATAATATATATATATGTATATGTATATATATGTATGTATATATATATATGTATATATATATATGTGTATATATATATGTATATGTATATTATATATATGTATATATATATATATATATGTATATGTGTATGTATGTGTATACACATACATATACAGTATATACATATATTCATATATAAATATGTATATATACATATATACTCATACTGTACATTTATACATATACATATAAATATAAATATACATATATATATACATATATATACCTATATGTATAAACATATACATACATCAAGATCTGATGTCAGCCAAGAAGTTATTTAGCCTTTCGCAAACAAAGCTGCATGTTTAACTAACAAACAAAGACAAATGATATACGTAATTATAATGCACCTTTGGAAAAATATTTCTTTGCAATGAAATACTTCTATGCAACAAATTCCATTCACTCACCAAACTGTCTACTTATATCATAAACATCTACATAAATACCTTCATAATTACAGTACAAAATATTTCAAAAAGTTGGGTACACAATAAACATTACAACAACCATATTTCCTTTAATATCACTGTACACGACATCACACCTTTCCTAACTGTTAAGTGAACATAACAAAAAAGGTCTATGATGATGCATACAACAACTGTAACTTTAAAAGTTTTTCTTTATGCTCAATACACATAAACAACACTCCACACAACCTCCATCTACCGACAGCACTTAAACATTGCCAGCTATTGTCAAGTGGGCTATTGCATCATTGATGTTCTCGTTAAATGAAGAAAGACAAATATTTTAGAAATTTAAATAAATTTATAATACTAAAATATTATACAAATATTGTAAAGATTAAGAAAAAGTTAATATTTAAAAATTCTAATACAAAGTTACGATTTAAGTGTTGTGTTAAAATCATTAAAGGCGAACTTTTGCTGAAATCTACAATGCTTCTTAACCTACATATGCATGTTGTCAAAAGAGTGGGTTTAATTAAGGTGTATAATAGGAAGTCAGAATATAAACTATCTTTATTGAAAAGCTAGATAAAAGTCCAACCAACATTGCGCACCCCACTGCCCACCCCACTTTAACAATGATAGTCTATTATGGTGGTTTATAATAATAATATTAAAAACTTTTTTTAACTACGGAAACACTTGTTCACCGCAATGGTGTTTTTCAACAAGGCCGTAAAGGCATTGTACAACAACAAAACAGAAATTAAAACAAAAAGGTAAAAATAGACTTATTAAAAAAAAAAAGAATATCACATTAGGGCCTACTGAAAGAAACTTAACTACATTAACTAAACTGAATTATCGTGAATAAACTTACATCATTAACTATAATACTCTAATTGATTTTTATTTTCATTTTAAAATTGGAAATTGTATTTGAGTTTTTGAGGTCATCACTAAGTTTATTCCATAATTTAGCACCTCTGTATGATAAGTTACGTTTTTTATAATCTGTTCTTGGTTTGGGTAGTGTTAAATGATTTTCAGATCTGGTGTCATAGGGACATTCTTTAATATGGAATCTGCTTATTAGGTAAGTTGGTGCTAAATTATTGGTAATTTTGAACATAGTGATGGCCTCATTCTGATACAGCCTCCTCTCAAGGTTATCTAAGTTAAGGCTCTGTAAGGCACTCACTCCTAGTCCTCCTAGTTATTATTTTGGCAGCTCTGTTTTGCATGACCTGAAGTTTGTAACTTTGAGATGCATTTGAGCGCCCCCAGACAACATGACAATATTCAAAATAGGGAGCAAATAGTGATTTATACATTGTGCATTGAATATCTTTTGGTAAAATAGAATTTGCTTTTTTCAGGTAGTAGAGTCCTTGCAGAGCCTTACCTTTTACATATTCAGTATGGTAATTCCAAGAGAGGTTATCATCAATTATGATACCAAGGTGTTTGCAATGCTTAACAGTTTGATCTTTTGCCCATCAATATTTAAATTTAACTCCAAATCATTAATTTGTACAAGTTTCTGAGAAGTACCTATGACCATATACTCAGTTTTCTCTACATTTAAGGTAAGTTTATTTCTAATGAGCCAGTTCTAATGTTATTTAGGTTTAACATTGAGAGTTTCAGCTACAGCATTTATATTGTCAGATGTTTATGTCCTGATGGTTAATTGTCCTAGGTGGTTTTTGTCCTACACACATTTACATTATGCATTATAAAACTTCACAATCACTGTTATTTATTATTTGTAATTGAAATTAGGGACAAGCCCAGAAATTAAAACTGTTTCAATTAACAAATTTGTAATGAAAATATATACTGTAATTGTTATGTAATTGTAGTAAAAGTGTACTCTATTAATGTAATGTAGTGTTTAATAAATTTTGTTAGAATAATAAAAATACTACAATATATTTTTAAAATTGAATGCAAATAAATAATATAAAATATTAAAAAATAATATCATTATCATTAAAAATAATAACAACAATAATGGTAAGAACACAAGCTAAAAACAAGTCTATGTGGTAGGCCTAGGCCTACACCAAATTATATATTACACTTTCTACATTTCTAATGTAGAGTACTGTTTAGTATGCCTTTTTATTATTTTAATCCTTTTACCGCAATGTAAATAACTTTGTGGTTATTGTTATACCAGTCGTAAACCAATTCCTGTAACTGTAGGCTGATATTTTTATGTTTATGTGTCATACCATAAAAGAAATGCATTGATGAAGATGATACACCTTTCTCAAAAATACATTAATTTATTAATTTTGGAAATAAAAACTAGTCATAATTTAAACATGTTGCTTTGCTTTTTATTGGAAATATTTCTTGTTAATTCTTCCATTGAACTTAGTCTTTAGCCAAATTACAACCTCCGCATTTGTGGAGATTTGTTTTTTAATTATTCCATTATTTATTTAGGAATCACTGGTGAGGATTTCAGAGGAATATTATCCTCTATGTCAGGATGGTTTGATCGCCATGGTTACATCAATATGCTGAAAGTTTTGTACAGAGATCTCATAACTGTACCTGATAAGCTACATGCTGCCACCAGTGTGATGGAATTGTTTGAATTACTATGTACCAATGGACATCTGAGTTCTTCCAATCTAACTGTCCTATATGATACTATCAACCTAACTAAGCCATTTGGTTTAGAACCAGAAATAAGAAAGTTGTCAATGGCAACACTCTTTAATATCAGGATAATCAATATATCAAAATTTACAAGTAACAGACAAAGCTTGATAAAGGTTGTTGAAAGTCTCAGTGACAGTGATGTCAAGAAGATCTCAAAACTATACAATTGTTCAGAAGATGCTGACAAGTGGGAATTATTGGTGGAGTTGGAACAAAGTGGCAATATTTGTGAAGAAAACTTGGATGACTTTATGAAAACAATAACGACATATCTAATTAAACATTCGAACAAGGATCCTCTAGATTTGAGAAACAAGAATGTAGCTACAAGAGAAGCTAGTTTAAGAACATCCACAGGTAAGCATTCTTAATACATAGGTTGGATGTTTACATGCACCTGGTCTTTGTTTAATTGTGAAACATTGGATATCATAATGTCAGCATTTTTGTAAGTTTACTTTAATTGATATTGTTTAGTAAGTAATTACCAGTTTAGTAAGTAATCCAGGCTTTAGAGTATTTTTTTTACATATATTTCTATTATTAGCTGTAATGGAAAATTTTCTCAAAAAATTACCAGGAAAAAATTTATTACCAAAAAAGCCCTGTTTTTTTTGGACAAAATACATCATTTTTTAATTTGAAGGCCATAAAATGTTTTAATACTTGCAAATGGGCTAAGATGTCATTAGAAATCACAAACAAATATATATGTTTTTTTACTTAATTTTACTTTAAAAACAATGGTTTTGGTAAACTTTCTTTGCAAAAATAAGGAAATAATCCATTGCTCCTTTTAGCCCACTCTCTGAGAGAGAGGGCTTATATGATGATTCTGAGCGAATTTTGAAGTCATTTGTTTTTCTATCTCCTCCTTTGTTTGTGACGCGATTAGGCCGATCTTGCAATAATATGGAAGATAAGGCGTGGGGAATTTAAAGTATGAAGAGTTTTTGCGAAAATATTGTCGGGAAATATGTGAAAAGTATGTTTTTTTAAT
>NW_022757233.1:2498741-2513072 GCF_011630105.1 Anneissia japonica
TGTTTTTTTAATCATATTTCTTAACACTACGGTGGGTTTCCTATGAAAGCGTGTTCGTCATTGATCAGATTACAAATCGCCTGATTCCACATTGTGTTTATCAACCAATCACGGCCTGGAATATGGTAAGCTTTGCGGCTAATAAATACGTCTGCACGAGTCTAGTTGGCAGCGAAGAATAAGCCGTTTTGTGGTGCTTGCAAGGGTGGGTGGTCTCTCCCCTGAGAGATAAACAATGTACACTACTGTAATGAAGGCTGGCCTAGAGCTAGAGGAAGACGAACTAGGCCTATAGGTTGGCTGGGTAGTACGTGTGTGTAATAGATCAGATAACAGGAAATGTAGGCTACAAGTTGCTTTTATGTGTATTAAACCACATAATATTCAAATTAGTTAGTAGCGATGAGTGTATGTGTGCAGCACATTTCGTGTCAATGTACTGTAATGCAGGCTGGCCTGACGAAGACGAATAGGCTGGGTACGTACGTGTGTGTAGGCATAGGCCCTAGTCTAGATCAGATACTACTGGAAATAAATGTATATGTGTATATGTATATATATATATGTGTATATGTATATGTATATATACAGTGTATATGTGTATATGTATATATATATATGTGTATATATATGTATGTATATATATATGTGTGTGTATGTATATATACATACAGTATATATATATATATTTATCGTATATGTATATATGTATGTATATACAGTATGTGTGTGTATGTATGTGTATACACACACATATATATATATATATATATATATAGATATATACATATATAAATATGTACATATACATATATACACATAATGTATATATATATATATATATATGTATATACGTATATATATATATATGTATATATGTATATACGTATATATATGTATATATATATATGTATATGTCCTCTATGTATATACGTATATATATATATGTATATATATATATATATGTATGTATATAGTACTGTACTGTATATATGTATACGTATACGCCGATACGTATACGCGTATATATATACACGTATATATACATATATATACACATATATACATATATATACATATATATACATACATATATATATATGGGCGAAAACAATTTGAATTGGCGAAACAAAAATCAACTACTTTAGCCATTTTGGCGAAAGCTTAAAAAAAATAATAATGTTTTTTTAAATACTTGCTGAAATACATTGTTTCTTTCGTCCGACTTCTCTATGGAAATATTTTCCCGTCGGCACGATCAAGGCCAAGATCTCCATTTTACGCTAGGCCTACTCCATTGCCAGTGCCATCATGCGACGTTTATGTGTGTTCTATTAGTGTGACTACAAACGTCACTGTGTGCATCGCAAATTATTTGTTATTTTAAAGTGGGCAGCGTAACAATCAGTGGCTGGATGGTAACGACTACAGTACCGACACAAAAGACTAAGATATCTCTATTAAAAACTAAGATATCTTTATTTTCATTGTTAATAGAGATATCATAGTTTTTAATAGAGATATCTTAATTTTAAATAGAGATATCTTAGTTTTTAATAAAGATATCTTAGTTTTTAATATAGATATCTCTATTAATAAAGATATCTTTATTAATAGAGATATCTCTATTTAAAACTAAGATATCTCTCTTTAAAACTAAGATATCTATTTAAAACTAAGATATTTCTATTAACAGAGATATCTCTGTTAATAAAGATATCTTAGTTTTGTTTCCTGCTGCAATGTCGGATGGGATAGCGTATACCTTAGAATGTGGTAGGAATCTGTTTTGGCAGCAACGGATTGATTCCAGATGTGATTAGGTTTATATATGCGCAGAGCTGTGTGTGTCCAAGGACTCTGGCTATCAATTAGTTAAAACATACTCCCACCATCCACTGTCATACTATATTTATGCTATATTTAACGAAATTATTTTGTAACAGATGTAATAACGATCAATAAAAGCTAAATATAACATTCACATGCAAATAATGATTTAGCCTTTACATCTTCATTTATTCATTTGCTATGTCAGATCATTTGTTTTGATTTTATAGATCTATACTTTTTGGATCTGTTAAATTTGTTTAATCCTACATTTCATCATATTAATCATTTTATTAATTTATATTATTTCCACTCCAATTAATTAGGTTTATATCCCAACATTGAGGTCAGTCAGGGGTTCTCGCGCTGGAAGTACTGTAGCTTGTGTCCTTGAGCAAGGTACTTTATCTACGTTTGTCTCTTTCTACCTAGGAATATTAATGGGTAACTGGTAGGTTGTTGTGGCATTAAATAATTGTACTAGTTTCGTGTGCTAAAGAATAGTGAACGACTAGATACACTTCCTAGGGAACAGAGAAAGTTGGTGCTGGTTTGCCAATGTATGCCATCCAGGGTCCAGGGGACGACTTTATCATTCACTTTTAAATAATAATAATAATAATAATAATAATTATAATAATAATAGTCGTTGTCGTCGTCAACATCATCATCATCATCATCATCATCATCATCATCATCATCATCATTCAATGCACCTTAGAAGACCACCTCCGATTAATGGTGTTGTAGTTGGTAACACCAATGTCCACCAAAACACCAAACACCAACGGCAGCTCGTTTAGTCTCTGGAGTTTCCAGGCGTGAACATATTTCACCTGTTCTCCATCATCTACACTGGTTACCAATTGACAAGCACATCACATTCAAGATTCTGCTCATTACGTACAAAGCCCAGCACAACAAGACTCCTGAATACATTTCTCAACTTCTAACGTCGCGTTCTGTAACTTGTAGTAGGTCTTTGAGATCAACGACCAATAGATTCATACTATCCGTTCCAGCATCGCGACTAAAAACTTACGGTGATAGGGCTTTTTCTGTCGCTGCACCAAGACCCTACCAGCCTCTATCCGTGAAGCAACTTCCGTTCATACATTTAAGAAGAAATTAAAAACCCACCTTTTTTAAAGTTTATCTTTATACAATAATTGTAGTTTTAGAGTTTTTAAGTGTTCTAGAGTACTTAATTCGAGTGTTTTAGAGTATTTAAGTGTTCCTTAAAGTCGCTACTCCCTTACTTGAGCCGGCGTTGCCACCTCAACAGTGAACGGTAGTAGAGCCGAGGCTTATCCAAGGTGGAAGCTACCGGAGCCCAGCATACTGTCGCCGGAGTACCTGCATGTGCCCGGTAGTGGTGGTGTCGCCGTCTCAACAACAGGAGTGCGTTTTTTCGTGCTGCAGCTTGGTTTTTTTCCTTCCCTGGTCTGCCTGTTTTTGAAGGCTTTTTTTTTTACTTATTTTTATTTATTTATTTATTTTTTATTTAATTTTATATTTGTTTACTTTATTAATTTATTTATTTACTTTATTTATTTATTATTTATTTAACTTATAACAAATATAAAAAAAATATTCTGATTAATATCTAATTAATTTAAGATATATTAATATTATTTTATTTTTTATAATTTATGGTCTTACCTTTTCTTCATCGCCTTTTGACGATTTTATTGTGGAAGGCGCACTACAAATATCCCACCATTACTATTACCATGAAAAGGCACAATAAAATATTTTTTTAGGATTTTAGCTTGGGTATACCTTACTTGCCTTAATGGTCTGCCAATGTTAAGAAGTTGCTATTTTAAGGAATTCAAATTTAACCATGGATATTATTGTCTTGTTTTATTCAATCGTCCACCCAAAATGTACCTGCCTGTAACGTTATGGGGGCCATTCACATGCATTGTGAATGTTAGTGCTCATTTTCACATGCCATTTGAACTAACTGTACCTGCATATATATGAGGTCAGCAAATACAAGCAACCTATTACTCTATGTTTTCATCCTCAACAGCCAATTTCAAAAATTATTAAAAAAAATATGGGTTCTGCTCTAAGAATTGGGTTTTTTTCTAATAAAATTTTTTACTACAGCTAATAGAGGTACATTATATCTATTCTGAGTAATATGAGACTAACTTCAACTTTCTTGCACATACACTACAAGCAGAGTTACAGAGTTGCGAGCCGAGTGACCGAGCGATAACCCAGGGTCGTTGCAGCTACAACCTTTACATTGGTGCTGGTTCCAGCCGCTCCTGCCCATGGTTTGGTTGGTAGAACCAAGTCTTCTCGGATAAGGACTTAAAATGGAGGTCCAGTGTATACACCTACAGTAGTTCGTGCGCACTTTAAAGAACCCATTGCATCTTTCGGAAGAGTAGGGAGTTACCCCGATGTTATGGTTCGTTTCAGCCCCTGTTGTTGTCTAATGATTTGAACATGTATCTACCATGAAGTGCCTCTTTACGGCTGCTAAGTAGTCACAGACCATGCCCATACGCAATTCAGCACCATGATGCTGCAATTTATGAGTATTCTCCCACCTCCTGCGGAGTTTACCTGATTTTTTGCAAAATTGTACCCAACCGGCCTTTTTTTAAGATAAATCAATTATATATTAAAGCACAACTTTGAAGATTCCTTGATAATTCGAATAGAAGCTTATAATTGGAACAGGCCCTCTGAAATCACATTTTAAAAGACCATAAACTACAAAATAATAACATTAACTTGACTATTACTGCCGAAGGTTGTTTTTAAAGCTTATATTATGTTTACATTTACGTGTTTACAGTACATCTTGCAACTGACTAACATGTCTGTCACTGCAAGGTTTCAGATATCTGTGCTGCAGGAGAATCCCAGAAAATTGCTTTGCTTAAACCAGACCATTTCAATTACACGGGGGTGTGTAGGCCTGTGTGGGTGTATGTGTGTGCCTGTACACCCATACCTTCCAATGATGTACGTGCAAATACACTCTTGTTTAGTGGTGACACACACGCAACCAATGCCGTTGCCAGTAGTCAAAATAGCTTTAAACAGTGGATTCCCTCGAAACCCTTGTGAAATATCAGAGTTTTTCATCGTGAGTCACCTATTGTTAGGAATTTTGTTCAAAGTTCATAGACACATGCTGTGTTTGTAAAAATGAACAGGGTATCATGTGAAATATTTGTCCTTGGTTATGCAGTGGCCTACACAACTTTATGGTAGTCTATAAATATCCTCTGCTTACTCACAGAAATAGCGCATTACACATATTTTTAATATAAATAAACACAGATTAACTATGTCACCACTTGTAAGGTTACATTATTAGAGTTAATATTCAAAATAAAGTATTTCTAGGAGCAATATTCAGGTGCAGATCCAGTAGGAGGAATTTTGCCACTAAATTGTTATAATTTCAATGCATATCAGCGTTATGTGCTTTCACTTATCTTTTCTGAAACTGCTGTGTCTCCCCCCCCCCCCCCCACTTTTTTGAAAAATTCTGGATCTGCCCCTGATGTAATATTTATGTCAAACAGGAAAACCCTAGAGAGCTGATGGTAACTGGTGACACCAATTATACAGTTGAATCCAAGCAACCTCAACGATAAACATAACAAGCTGCTGTTTAACCGTTTAAGCAAAGCAATTTTCTGGGATTCTCCTGCAGCACAGATATAATGATAAACATAACAAGCAAAAGAACAGCTTGGAAGAGATTTTACAGAAGAGGGGTGTGATGACATTTTGCCTTGATGATTATGTTTCTACAGCAGAAACGGACCCAAGTACATTTACTGGTAGCAATGCCATTCCAAAAGTTATCGTAGAGAATTATATTTATTTTTAGCATTCTTAAAGGAGCGACACTCCAGAAAGGCTATTTTTTACCTCCGCTTAAAGCGGTTATGTATTTTTTTGTTTGTGTGTTTGTCTGAGAACTAGCCTATAGGCCACAGTTTTTTTCAGAAACTCCTTTAACTTTGTCATAATGATTCATGACCAAGGATGTCGAGGTGATTTAGCTAGTTACCATGATAACTACATTTTTGGTAAGAGGTTGCTTACTTTTTCCAAAAAGAAACAACACTTGGGAATATGAACTGAAGTTCATGAAACGTCGGAAAGTTTATACAACAAAAAAAGAAAATTATCATAATACTATGGTAACTGATTTTTTTTTTCTTTGTAGCTGATCAGTTGGCCAACGCTATTAAGAATGTAATTCAAGATTCTCAAGGCTCAGCACGTAAGATGGCTCCCATTACTATTTAACATTTTGCAATATAACTTGTGTTTATGGAACAAATATCATCTGATCTCAGTGGAGTGGATGTGGTAGATCCTGCAAAACCATATGGTCCTAATACTTTTTAAAGCCCCAATTCCAGAATTTCTTTACAAAATATGCATATGCATTACTCTGATTATTATAAACCATTGAAAATTATTGGCATAAATTTTAGTTTGGCGCAAAAAGAGAAATAGAGACTATTGCTCATAGGAGATTACCATTTTCTCGACTACTTCGTTACTAGGCAATTCAGAGATTGTAGATCACATTCGCTGGAATGCTCTCGCTTTTGCGTATTACTGTACTTTATACAGTGAATAAAATGCGCCCTCTAATGAAATTAGATGTTGTACTTCGCATCTCGCACACTGATCGATTGAGTAGGCCTGACATGTTTGTTTAATTGTCAAAATCTCGGTCAGAATAATTTTTTAATAACTTCGAAATAATTCCAATGAAATATTATATTTCACAAGTGTCAATACAGTACAGCAATGGAAACTATATTCATATTTAGGAATGTCTAAATTCAGTTAATCTAGCAATTCCGTATTATTTCATTTCATTTATTCATCTCAAAACATTAACATTGACAATAAAGGAAACAGCAATAAGCACAAACAAATGTGAGACAGGACACCACGAAAGTAAACTTAATCACTGTCGAGTAGGGACCTTTCACAAGAAACTTTACCAAATGCATACCGTATATTTACATTAAAAAAAATATATAAACATTTAAAGTTAAAAATTTAAAACAAAATCTATAGTAAAATAGACATTATTTAAAGTTTTTGGCATTTAAAAAAATGAAAATTTCAGATGGTTCAATAAAATTTACTTTAAAATATCAAATTTAAAATGCTAGCATAAATATAAAACATATCAAAGCAATTAAGCTATTCATCGCCATAGTCAGGTCAGCTAAGAGAGAAGAAAGTTAACAATTCTATAGTAAAATAAACATTATTTAAAAGTTTGGCATTTAAAATATTAAAATTTTCAGATGATTCAATAAAATTCACTTTAAAATTTCAAATTTCAAATTTAAAATGCTAGCATAAATATAAAACATATCAAAGCAATTGGGAGAGCTATTCATATGCAAAAGTGTGGGATAAATAAATAAAACATATCAGTGATCAAAATGCACTTTGCAGTGGGGTAATTTTGTACACTACTGTACTTTTTGTACACTACTGTACTCAAAATTTTGTATCTTCACTGTTGAGGAATTAATTTTTTCAGTGAAATAAAATTAAAAAGCACTCAATCAGTTACTCGTTCAGTTATCCTAATTTGGATTTGGCAGTTAGCAGATTTTGGGGGGGAAAAAAACATAAAAACTGGATAGCCAGCACAGGGAACATGATGGCTGTTTTCAGGAGATAGCCATTCCAAAAAGGAAGGTCATCACATGCAAACAAAAATAAAAATCATGACACTCTGTGTTTCCTAAAGGAGTTAAGAACAAACTGAACATGTCAAGAGCTGGGACCCTTGTCTATGTTTACATTATTTCAAACCCTGGACTTTTTGCTGTCTGTGTAGATGCCTTTAACCAACTGTGCCATTGGGGCTTTTAGGAAGTCAAATCCGATTGTATATTCTCTTGACAGTTATTAATTTCTTTTCAGGTGATGTCCACATGGCAAACAGCATGATTATTCAAGGCGATAATGGTAATGCAAAAAAAGTCTTAACTCATGCTATTAGCAATAATTTTGATAATAGATGTTCTTGATTGCAACTTATAAAGTTGTCAACCTTGATTACTGATGATTAGGTACATCCCGTTCTTAAGCGATTGCTAAGCTGTTTGAACCAGGAGAAGGCCAACCTAATAATATTGTATTTCTGAATTTTTTTTTTTATCACAGCCCTACCTATTTCCTATCATAATATAGGCCTATAGAAAGCCTTTATTATAAAATAAAACTTCAAAATAAACTATGATGGACCTTGTTTTGGGATAGCATCTGATGAGGAGTGGGCTCCTGTTACAACCGCTAATGTAGAAAACAACAGCTAATGTAGAAACAACCGTTAATGTAGCACATTCCGCAGCTTATGTAGTAAAATTCCTCACTAATGTAGAAACACCAACAGCTTATGTAGTAAAAAGAAAGTCAACCCCAGCTAATGTAGAACGCTCAACAGCTAATGTAGAAACGAAACTTGCCTCACTCACAGCTAATGTAACTACTATCGCCAGCTAATGTAGAATATAAAATTTTTATATCAAAGGGGAACATATAATCGAGATTACCAGCTTTAAACTATTACTTTTTAAAAATTATTATCAACAGTACTACATTTCGTCTAAAATTAACCGACGTGACATTGTTTCGACAAAGTTCAGTTTGATGCCTGTTTGTTGTTTGCCATCGCACAGTATAGTCCTCAATGAATATTGTTCTATAAATAAATTACCGTATGAGATAAATTACCTCCAATGGGAATCGAACCTGTGACCTCTTGCTGTCAAGGTGAATGCCATAACCACTAAATTACCACCATTTTATAATATAGGCCCTATGTATTTTATATGGCTATATATTTTATATTTTGCTCTGACGAAGGGCTATTACCAAGTTGAGGCATTTCTCTGTGGCTGTTTACTTTAAATATAATAAGAACAGTGCCGGATTTGGGTTGTTTACTGGGGTGGGGAGGGGGGGGTGGTCAGCATCCAAAAAAAAAAGAAAAAAAGAAAGGGATAGGGTCCTCCCCCAGGAAAATTTTGATTGCTAGATGGCTTGAAATGAGCTTTCCCGACTTCTGAACAGTGTCTTTTAATTACTTTTAAGTTATTTAAAATTCAAGGTTTTATGCCCTCTTGAAACTTGAAAACGGTCAGGCAAATTTTTCTCATTCTTATTACAGTAAATAGGCCAATCATATGTGTACCAGTATAGGTCTATACAGAAAAAAAAAATGAGTACAGTAGTTGCATACGTGTTCTTTTTTTCCTTGAATCGATGAACCCCAAAGAAAGGGGTTCGGGTGTCCTCCCCGGGAAAATTTTGATTCCTAGATGGTGGGAAAGGTGTCTTTTAATTGCTTTTACGTTCTTAAAAATTCAAGGTTTTCCCCTCTTGAAAATGGTCAGGTAAACTGTATATACATAAAAAAAAATTGAGTAGTTGCATACGTATTCTTTTTGCCATGAATCGATGAGCCCCAAAGAGGACATGTGTAGGTAGAATTTTGATACTAGGTGGCGGAAAATTTCCCGACTTCTGAGGTGTCTTTTAATGACTTGTTAGTCATTAAAAGTTTAGGTTTCCTCCTTCCTGAAAACGATTTAATGAACCGATGAACCCCAAAGAGAAAGTGGGGTCCGGGTTCTACTCGGAAAATTTTTGATTCCTAGCTGGCGGAAAATGAGCTTTCCCACATCTGAAGTGTCTTTTAATGACTTTTAATTTCTTCAAAATTCAAGGTTTACCCCTCTTGAAAACGGTCAGGCAATTTTGTTCTCATTCCTATTACAGTAAGTAGGCCTATTGTGCGTGTACCGGTATATATACAGACAAAAATTTAGTATTTGCATACATATTTTTTTCTTCCATGAATCGCCCAAAAACCCCCAAAAAGAAAGGGGTTCGGTGGTCCTTCCCGGAAAAATTTTGATTCCTAGATGGTGGAAAATGAGCTTTCTCGACTTCTGATTTTCCTATTGTAACAACAAAAATTCAGCTTACGGGCCCTGAAAAAAGTAAGTCTAGAATTTTTAACATTTTTTTCCGCAAGATGGGAGGGGTGAGTGGGGTCAGGACCCCTGACCGTTCCAGATTCACCAATGCAAGATATATAAGACAGACTGGCAGACTGATGGAATGACTGACCGACCAACATTATTAGCTAGATTTGAACTTGTCACTGAGGACGAGTTAGGTGATCCGCCGCACTTTGACCCACGAGGAAGTGTGCGCGGTGCGGATTGAACAATATTTAAATGCTGATAATGGCAAAATACGCAAATTTAGTTTGTTAAAAAAGAATTTTGAGCATTTTAAAAGATTTACTCATGCGTACGCGCACGTCATGACGCACGTGCGCATCTTAATGTCACTGTTGTCTCCTGATATGAGATATATATGTATCAACTTTCATTGACAAACGCCTGTTGGTGAAGGAGTAATGATCATTCATACAGTAGTATTTATCATATATAAATATTCAGTTTTTTTACTTCAGATGGCAATATGCTGACGTCACAATGTCCGATCAGCTATTATGATATATAAAATCATATCTACAACTCATGTGCTTTTAGAATATGTAATAAAAATTGGGGGGTCACCTTTCATCCTAAGGAGCTATATTTGATTATAAATAGGCATAATTATAAGCATATGTAATTTTTGACGCACGTGTACGCGCACGTTAAGGCGCGCAAACAAAAAAGTAAGATACCTAACATTACACCTTGACCTGATGTATAACCCATTTAATATTATTCAGAAATGACGAATGGTTAAGATGATATGACGTCATCAACGTTTTGAGAAAAGAAATAATTATTTTTAAAAGAATTCAGATGGCAATATGATGACGTCACAATGTCCGATCAGCTATTATGATATATAAAATCATATCTACAGCTCATGTGCTTTCAGAATATGTAAGAAAAGTTAGGGGTCACCTTTCATCCTAAGGAGCTATAACTGATTTAAAAAAAGACATGATATAAAGCATATATTAATTTTGACGCACGCGAATGCTCGCATTATTACGCGCACACAAAAATATAATGTACATAACATTTAACCATGACCTGAAGTTTATACCCACTAAATATGATTCAGAAATAACGACTAATTAAGGTAATTATGGGGTCATCAAAGGCTTGATGAAATGAAGATGAGGGGGTAAGCAAATCCCTATATTTTGACTATGATGGCGTCATAAAAATGTAAAAAATGCTACATATATGAAAGAGAATTGCCTCAGCTACAACATACTCTAAGTTGGAAGACAATCGATCAAGAATAAGCGAGATACGCTCAAATGCGCATTTGTTAAAATGAGGTCATCGAAAATATTCAGTTTGTTGAATTCAGATGTCAATATGATGACGTCATAATGTCCGATCAGCCATTATGACCTATAAAATCATATTTACAGCTCATGTGCTTTCAGAATATGCGCACAAAGGTCACTGTTTGATGCGTGCGTACGGCATTGTTATTGGCCATAGAGTGATTGAAAAGATTGGAAACTTGTCAAAACAATGTCAGGAACCCAAAATGTGACAAAAAAAAAATTAATTTCTAGCTTCCATACGTGCTGCGCGCGTAAAAATGCGCATGCGTAGTGGTAAATTTCAAAAAATTTTGAAATGCTAAAAATGGCCTACAACGTGCTCTAATTTAATCTAAATGTGATTTCGAGCATTTTAAAATTTTGACGCATTTGTACGCGAGCGTTATGACGCACACACGTAAAATTAGGGTACATTACATTTAACATTGACTTGAAGTTAATGCTCACTTAATACGATTTCGAAATGGCAATTGGTTAGGCTGATAAGATCGATAATGTAAAAAACGCAAAATTGCGCGTAGATGACGTCACGCATAACTGCGCACTTTGAAAACCTTATTGTGACTATTCCAGGCCAAGCTAAATGTTCGTTGAAGCGTGCATGTATGAATCTCGTGCCAATTTTTAGATATCGTGCTAACAAGAAATGGGAAAAAAAGAAATCTCTGACAATAACAAGAGGTGATCCGCTAACGGAGCGGATCACCAATAAACCGCCTAGGCCTATACTACCAATAAGTATAATGCAGTGCACTCACTGCGTCGTACGACGAATCCGACTACGGTCCCTGTGAGCGATAGGACGACGCCACACCATGCTGCCTGCTGATTGTCTGTGGCAGTTTGAACGGATCGTGCCCGATAGAATAGCTTCGGCCGACAATGGTCGGGCGCAGTGAGTGCCCGGCTTAACTGAAATTGGGAAAACAGATGTTAAACGTAATGGGGACCTACCGACCGACCGCGACAAACCTACGCCATTGTCGATCTTATGAACAATACGATACCATTATTAAGCCTAATTGATTAGTGGTTACCGAGATGAGCACCCTATAATATAGGCATAGGTGCCTTTTTTAAAGTGCTTTCACAAGTTTATACACCATTATGAAATGTGCAGCCAATCTAATTTTAGTTCCTCCCATGATTTTCAGCCAATGGTATTGTAATATTGTAATATTCTGCATTAGCTGGCGATAGTAGTTACATTAGCTGTGAAGCAATTTTCTTTTCCACATTAGCTGTTGAGCGTTCTACATAAGCTGGGGTTGATTTTCTTTTTACTACATAAGCTGTTGGTGTTTCTACATTAGCGGGGAGTTTTACTACATAAGCTGTGGAGTGTGCTACATTAACAGTTGTTACTACATTACCTGTGGTTTTGTAACAGGCTCCATAAATACTTGGACCTTCATTTTTACCTGCTGCTGAGCAACACAAATCCACTGGAAGTACAGTAGTGAAAAACAGTGGAGGAACCATAAATGTACCAACAGGCACTCTGTAAAAATGTCCTTTTCAAAACAGTGTTTTCTATTAATGGAATGATTACTTTACATTTTCTACTGACAGGGGTCACTTCCAGGCATTTTCAACAGGGTTCTGTGTGACTGGATAATAGAATTACCTCATTGTAACCCTACTTCCTAAGTACCCCTCACTAAATTCTTGAGTCCCATTATACATCCCCCACCCATGTCAATACTCATAAATACTGTATGCCAGTAGATGCAGCTTGGCCAGAAAATGCTAATCCAAGAATCTATTTAATAGCACCAGGCTAGGCGGCACCCCATCAGTGTACCCATTATTATGTTTTCTGTAAATTAAAGAGAATAAGAGTAAGGCCATTACTTCATTAAACCTTTTCTACATGGGTTTTTTTAATGGCATTTAGTTAAAATATAACAAACTTCTTGTATATTCAAATCTGGACATAATCATGTTTTTTATTTTGCCAGTGACAACAAATTTAAAAATGGACACTGTAACAAACGTAACATTTTCTATATTTGGTGTCTTCGTAAAACACGTAAACTGAATTTTTTATATAGATTAATTAATTTAATACTTAGTGGAATTATTACAATAAAATTAATCATAAACACCTATTTTAACACTATAGCAGTTGTAATTTTTAAAGATTGTTTATGTAGTGTTACGTGCGTTACAAGTGTCTTTTTCCAAAAAATGTATTCTACCAGACTAATATCAGTGTGTTAGATATAACAAACAAGATTTAACACTAGCACTAAACATATTATTTTGAGCAATATGCACCATGTACTTTTACTTTTGAACAATACAGAGCAGATTACACCAGGCACATTACACAGAGTACTTCATGTTGTGAATTGTTACGTTTGTTACATCAGGACACCAAAATAATTAAATTAGTTAATTTTATCATTTTAAGGGGAACATTACTATTATTTATTTTTTTACTTTTACATTACAATATAATCAACAATTGAAATAAAAAAAAATGTTTACTGTGATTAATAAAGATATTTTTCAGACATTAGTATCAAGAATTGTCTCCTGGACACCAAATGTAACAAATGTAACATGTTTTTTTGTCTGACCATTCAAATTAAATGCGAATTGAAAATTTACAGTTTTACATTTTAGTTTTATCTATGTTGAACTCATTTTTAAAGAAGTATTATTAATGTGACTTTTTTTAAAATATTTTTAAAACTTTATTAAACCGTAATATTTTAAATGTCACAATTTTTTATGCTATTTTGGGTCAAATTTTCATCTAAATCACAAATTTTTTAAAATAAAAATATATATCTGGTATCATAATTCATATTAACTATCTCCCTACATATATATACATAATATTTCACAACAAAAACAACATTTAAATGATGTTAATTGTAGATGTAGTCTGATTAACTACAGGCACCCCTAGAATGCCCAGTACTGTAGCCTTGCACTTAAGCATAAGTAATCCTAATTCATTCTTAAAGAGAAAAATTACATTGCTCATCTTAATAATTAAAATATAATGTTAAAATACAGGCAAAAAAAGTTAATAAAAATAATTATTAAATATAAAAATATAAGTATATGTAAACACATACACCCACACACAAAAACACACACACACACACACACATATATAT
>NW_022757233.1:2513750-2528692 GCF_011630105.1 Anneissia japonica
AAAACATCCCTATACCAACAGCCAATGCTTACAAGAAGAAACTCATCGAAAAAGTGGAAAGCCTTCTTAAACGCATGAGATGGAAAGCATTTTTCTCACTAAACGGACGCAGCAACGACTCCGACTATGACGACACTGAAACGATGCGACCTATGTATATCAGAGAAGCTTGCCATCATCAATGCGGAAAGGACGGGACTCCTAAACAGAAGGTCAGAACTTGTATCGAAATGCCGCCACGAAAACAAGCACTACCTCCGAACAGCAACTCCGACGTCCGCAACAACCTAACTTCATACTACGTCCGCACAAGCAAGTCACATCACCTCACAACGTTCACCTTTCATCAGTTGCCTGACGATCGCAATAGCGTGAAACTCCGAGTAGCAACATTCTGTTCCAGCGACCTCCAGTTCTATATATATATATATATATATATATTCTCGAATTAATTTTCTTCATTACATAATCAATGTGGTTACTCCACGTTAATTTATTGTTAAGTTCAACCCCTAAATACTTATACATTTCCACCCTCTCAATTTCCCTACCATTTATCTAGACCAGTTCACAATCATTTGTCTTCGGTCCTTCAAAAGTCTATGACCATTTTTTTTTTTTTTTGATGTTTAATACTAAAAAAAAGTATCTCTGCTATACTTAACAAAATTATCAATTTCAATTTCAAAGTACTCAGTGTGCTTTCTTAATCAAACCAATCATCACAGAAAGACACTTAACTCATTTGCATATTCTCTGTCAATCTTTGGAAGTCTTACTGATTTATGTTTGTCATTGTGTAACTACTTATTAATTTTTTGGTTATCCAAGGTTTATTATGTAACTCTTTTTGTTGGGATGATAGAATTAGTACAGAAATTAATGTACATACAAACAGATTCCGCTAGTTCATTTAAGTCCTTAGAACTACTAACAAAAACCTCCCAGTTGGTATCATCAAAGCATCTTGTAGTTGTTCTATTGCTTCTTTTGTCCATGTTTTAACAGTGATGACCCTTGGTTTCTCTCGCTCCACTAATGGTATGTATTTAGGGCTCAATAGAATTAAATTATGATCTCCGAGGCACGGCAATTGGGTTGATAAATGGGCATTTTTGACATTTGAATAACACAAAAAAAATACAAAATCATTAGAATTAACAAGACTAAAAAACATTCAAAAAAGTATATTTAATTCTCTAATCTATAGTTTAAGAAACGTTTGAAAATAATATATTCAATGTCACCAAGAATGCTCTATGCAATTCAATTTGAATATAACAAGCACGTAGCCAGGGGGGTTCGTAGGGTTCGAATGAACTCCCCTTTTTCCTGAAGTGCCCTTTTTTGACTAAAAGTGCTAGCCTCTACAACACAAGAAAGTTTTCCTTTTCACCCCAAAGAAGTAAGGCTTAGCTAAGTTGGTACAAAACAACATTCAAAAGGAGGCAAATTTACTATTTATGATTACAATTTGGAGATTGTACCATACCATGTAATTTTGCCAGTAACTATAAATAATTTGCTCTTTTTGTTGTTGCTGATGGGTGTATATTAGAGCAATTAAATAAGGTGTGTATATGTAAAGAATGCTGTAGCTTCCGGGGGCTTCGCCCCTGGACCCCCACCAGGGGCTTAGCCCCTGGACCCCACAGGGGGGCCCTAGGCTGCTCCCCCCTGTCCCTCAGCCTGGTGTGCTTGCTTCGCTCGCAAGTGCCCTTTTATCTAAAAAAGAACCCCCCTCTTTAATTTCTGGCTACGGGCTTGTATAATTGTATCCATTTTCAACACAGTGCTGTGTTACCCACTTCGCCTCCTCTATCATCTAAAGTCAAAATGCAATGCAGTCAGTCTCGTGCACACTTATATAGGGTGATGTATGCAAATTAGGCTTCCAGTGTGCCTTAAGCAATGGCCTTCATTTTGATTGGTTGGACCTAAGCAAACTTCCCGCTTACAAACCATACACTGTAGGCCTGCCATAATTGGCTAGTGGTATTTGTAACGACAGACTTTCAATACAAACCCCTTGAATGATATTTGCTACACTATTAAGTACTGTACTGTATAATAAAGAATCGTGAGGAGACAATACCACACTGATGCCTCCAAAAACAATATCTCAACAGTGCTTTGCTATATATTTTATTCTAACTGTCACATCTTTCGGACCACTTTCAAGTGATTTTGAGCGAATTTGCTCTCTTTGGAGGCTCCACCGCCCACCCTCTATTTCAGATGCGTGTATTCGCAATGTAAATTAATACCTTAATTATTCAAATAACAATAATAAATTATTATTATTATTTATTATTTTTATTATTAATATTATTATTATTATAAATCGTCGTCGTCGTCACATTTGCAATGCACAGTCGGAAAAGTAAAGTGACTTGTGATTTTTTTCAATGTAAATTAGCTTTTACATATTTTTACTGATTGTTTATGCTGCTGTGAAGATAAGTTGAACATAAGGTACATGCTCGATTGTATAAACTTTATTTTTTTTAAATGAATACATAGACATATTTAATAATTGTTTACCCCTTAATTTTACAGACCTACTTTTATAAATATTATCAATGGTACAAGCTGTTTAGATGTCTTAAAAGAATGTTACTTTTTTTTTATATCACAAAACAGAACAGGTTGCTAGGCCCTACACCCTGGTACCGTACCCTCGTTCAATAAATAAGTAAATAAATAATGGTCCAAAAAAAGTGAATAGAAAATAAGTCGTGACAACGGTCGTACATGCTACTCAGCCAAAACCACAAAAAAAGGAAGCTGTATGTTTACAGGGGCGGATCCAGAAGTTTTGGTTAGGGGGGGGGGGCGCTATAGGTATATGTGTACTATTCTATATATATATATATATAAGTGCAAGTGGATTTGAATAATTATTCATTGAGGAATTGAATAATATAATTGTACAAGACTAGACAAGAACGACTTGCTCGACACGAAAATTTTAGTTTATTATTTGTTTATTTACAAACATTCAAATACCTCTGACTGCAAGCAATCGAGGAAAGACTAGACAAGAACAAACCCGCGCGACACGAAACGTTTAGTGTATTATACAAACGTTGAAACCGCTTTGTTTCGAGATTTGAGCATGAAGGCAAGGCAAAAGCAGCTTTCTTAGCTACGTTTTTTGTCCGCTGATCGGTTAAAAAACGTATTTTATTTTCATTTATCACTGAAAAACAACTACTGTAAAATGTTTAGCCCATAAATATGATGTGTGTGAAGAAAACATTAAACAATATTTTAATTTGGACCTTCAAAAAGCAGTTAAAAAGAAATGGCTATGAAATTCTAGGGGGGGGGGGGCTAAAGCCTGTTTAGCTCCCCTCTAAATCCGCCCCTGGTTTACACATAGGTCTATAATACTACACGCAAATTCAAGGTAAAACCAATTAATAGCTTTACAAAACATTTAAGCGAACTAACAGTTGAGCATAAGGTACATGCTCGATTGTATAAGTTACTTTATTTTTTTAATGAATACATAGACATATTTAATAATTGTTTACCCCGGAAGAAAGTGTTGCAAATTTATACAACTTTTGAGTCTGTTTGTAATAGTAGGTTTGGTCGACCACAACATCTAGTTCGGATGTAATCTTCTGAACTGCGTCGTGCTAGGTAGGAACGTTTGATTTGAGCTCCGCATTTTCTTTCTAATTGGTGATCCGCTCCGCTAGCGGATCACATCTTGTTATTGTCAGAGATCTTTTTTTTTTCCCATTTCTTGTTAGCACAATATCTAAAAATTGGCACGAGATGCATACATGCACGATTCCTCCTCCTTTCTCCTTACCAGTCTCACCAGTTCTATCCCCTCTGAGTATATTGAAACCAACAATTTTAGATTGAGAATTATCATGTTTTTCTTGAAGCCTGGTTTCAGTGAACAACATAAAGCTGACATCGCTTAATTCATAAAATTTGACATTACTGTAGCTCTAAGTTTGTTCATTTTATTCAAAATTGACTGCAAATTTCCCATTATTATTATTGAGGGAATATATGGTCTGGATTTGCGAGCTCCTAATCTTTTCCTAACTCCCAGCCATACCTCGTTTCCTCCTTCTAACCCCTTTCGGTAAGTCCATAGGTGGTCTGTGCAGCCAACGTCCGCATTTTATTTGCTGAGTAGCAAGCCTAGTGCCTTGCCCGATTCCATGATTTACACAGGCATTATCACAATTAAAAACATCACCAAACTATTCAAATGAATGAACAATACAATTCTCAACAACAGTTACAAAAGTTTAAACATCAAAAATATGTACAGAAAAATCGAAAACTGACCTCACAATAAAGAAAAAAGTGCAAGCAGCGTCGACCACACGTGCAGCGACACAATATTCTTAGGAATAGGCCTACAATATCTGAGATTAGGTCATGTTCTTTGCCCATGAAAAAATTGTCTTCGCAAAGTCTCATTCATTCTCTTCAACTAAAAACAAACAAAAAGTATTTGTTTTTGAGCAGTGCTGCAGACCGGATTAACGTTACTTGGCGGGCATCAAAATGTAGTTTATACTTTCCTATGGCTTGTAACATCTAAAGACCTACAATTGTGTTTTAATAATTGATTTTATTGATTTTGCGGGGAGGGGCTTAATCAGGTAGGTGGGGTAATAATGCCCCAGAATAGATTAAATAGCCAAAAAATGCTGAGTTTCTCTGAGCCTCAACTGCTTTGCTCTAAATTGTCAGACTCCTACTGGCCTTAGCTCTCTTCCTCCATTCATACAATAATAAAATCCAATGTAAAAATAATGTAACGACTGTATGCTTTTCTTGTACTTAGGCTCTGCAACAGGGTGTCAGTTCACTGACTGCAATGTTACTGGAACAATTATCAGTAATACGTTTCAAATTCCTATACAAGGTAATTAATAAATATGGATCTAATTTGTATATTTGTTTTCAACCTTGATCTGTCAATATATAATTTGTAATGCTGTTATTAATAATATGAATTTTACGTATTTGAAAATTTGTAACACTATTATAAAAAAGAATTGTAACAACTACAACAATAAACATTGTAAGTTTAAAATAAATTTATTTTATTTTTATATATTGTTACTGAATTTTCTGGAAAATCCTAGCATATTTTATATGTTTTGATTCTCATGTTTTTGCTTACTTTTCAATTTTGATGTTTAGTAATTATTTCAATGATTTTCTAAATAAAAACTGAAATTATGATCTAATGATGTATGGTGATTTTCTTTTTAACTTCTTTTGGTTTAGTTGACTGAAATGTGTTATTGTATAGAATGTGTAGTGAAATATGTTACTTAATTTTTCTTTACAGTTATTCAGAATGACACTGAACATGGGGCTTCATCACCCAGTACATACTACGAGGAGGAATTAAGAGGTACAGTACAACTAATATGTTGCATGACACTCTCTTTCATTTATAGAGGAACTAAAAGTCAAGTGGATTAACTTTGTAAGATTCATTGTGTATACTTGTACAGTATCTTGTTAAATGAATGCAAGTGACTGAATTAGTGTTACATTTATTATGATTATATATTCGAAAATAGAGCGCACATAATTTTTTTGTCAACTTGCTAAAGCACGTATAACAGGGTTCTCAAATGGTGTGCCTGTATCCCATTAGAACAAGCCTAAAAAGGTTTTTCTTTTTGTGAAAAAAAAAAAATCACTTTTTTTGTCAGAATTGTATAAAATAATATGTAAACATTCTATAAAAGTAGAGGTACTGTATACATTTATTGTACTAAAAGAGATAATAAAATACAAATGTGCTAAATAAAAGGAATATACATGAATAAAGCTCTCTCAGTACATGCTTAAAAGGGCCAGTTCCCACACACAAATAATTTCACACTACGTTACCATTTCTTTATGTAGCCACACCCTTCTCTAGACCTTGCATTGCAGACTTGCATGTTCATTGAATTTTCAAATTGATTCCATCTACAAACTTGGCGCCTGGAATACAGTTGAGAACACTTGAGCGGTTAAGGCAGGGGTACCGTGATCATAGCCAACAATATCGGCACGGGTTCGGGGCCGGCTCGCTCCTATAGTTCTGGTGGTGGACAAAGTCTTCTCAGATAAGGACTATAAACCGTAGGCCCAGTGTACACAAATGCTCATGTGCACTTTAAAGAACCCAGTACATCTTTTGAGATGAGTAGGGAGTTACCCCGGTGTACTGGTTCATTCGGACCCTGTCGTGGACAGATAAACGTGCGCCGGTTTACTGGCTGCAGAGGACATGAAGTGACCCTCAGGGGAGGAGAATGTTATTGAAAAGTGCAACATCTAATCCCGAGCGCATAGAGACCTCGTTTATTTGCGCTTTATAAATTCATCTATTATTATTATTATTGTTATATATTTTGAATTGATGGACAAAATTTATTTTGAGATTTTAATCGATGTTGGATCATTAAACATTACTTTCTACATTAGTTTACCAGTTTGATAATATTAATATTGATGATGAATGATAATAATGATGGATAGCAGAATAACTATGTTTCATTCTTGAATTTAGGCAGCTAAAGAAGATATAAATAATTAAACAAATACTTTTTTTAGATTCAGTTATCAGAAATTGCTTGAAAGCATTACAGAAAAAAATGTATCGGGATATGAACCGCATGACACCAGCAACCTGGAATATGGAACACCACATAGACATCGCACAGCTATTCACTGACCTCATTCTAGTGGAATCTGAAAGAGATGATGAACAAGTCAATTGGGCAATTAGAGGACGTGAAATTAGGACAGAAACATGTCATGATAGTGAGCCCGAAATATTAAACTTGCCATTCGTATTGAGTATTATAAGTTCTACAGATTCATGTAAAGTTCTAATAACAGGAAAAGGAGGTATGGGTAAAACTACTCTCCTTAGATATATTGCTTATAATTGGGCTACTGATGTTGACAATATTTTTGCTGGTAAAATACTGTTTCTAATAAATATCAGGGATATAAAATCCAATACTACTTTTTTTGATGTAATTATGAATCAAATAAATTTGAAAGAAATAACTCTGAAAAACAATTTGTCAAAAGATTCTATTGAAAGTTTTCTTATTTACCATGCTGATGAAATAGTAATTTTATTAGATGGATATGATGAGTTAGAACAAAATGCTAGTGACCCAATCATATTATTCAAAGGCTTTGAATTTGGAGAAAGCATTATCGTGATAGCATCTCGACCTGAAAATACAGCTTGTTTGGCTAAAAGCTGTGATGTACATGTTGAAGTGAATGGATTTAGTCCAAAAAACATTTTGAAGTATATTCGTAAATATTTTTATTCAGTCAATAAAATTAAATTGGGTGAATCACTAATTAATGAATTAATGCTTGATTCAGAGTATACTTGCGAAGTAAATGATGACTGGGAAGTAAATGATGATCACAAACATGCATTTGAATTGTGCTCTTCTCCACTGCTATTGCTTAAGATCTGTAACATATGGGAACAAAAAAAGAATCTTCCCAAAGACTTGACAGATCTTTTTAAAGAACTGTTTTGTTGCATTTTAAATCAGTACATAAGAAAGGGTTACAATTATACTGCTATTTCACAATTTGACAGAATTCCTGAGCAGTTCAAAAGTGCCATTCTAGCATTAGGAAAATGTATGTATGAAGGCCTACAAAAAAATACATTGTCGATAGACAAATATGTATTGACAAAGATGACAAAGAATGAAGATTGGGTAGATTTAGCACTAAAAGCTGGATTTGTATATAAGGATAGCCCTGTTGCTCCAGATGATTTAAGAGAGATATACACTCCTCCACACAAGCTACTAACAGAAGCTCTAGTAGGGTTTTACCTATCTGAGCAGTGTCAGCTAGGAAAGTTGGAAGCTGATGAATGTGAGATGATAAGATCTAATGAATATTTATATATGACAGGAGTGTTCACAGTAGGATTTCTAGGTGCTGATGCTGATAAATTTCTAAAATATTGGTTGATAAACAGGGCGTCTAATTATTACTCACTAGCAAAATATTTCAAATATATAAAGGAGGAAAATAAAGAACCTGTACTGGAGGCATTGGATGAACACTTGCCAACTGAAATGAAAGCACATTGTGAATCTATGTGTAAATCATTTGGAAATTTTCTGTGTGGGTCTGATGGTGTCTTTGATCAAAGATCAGATGGTAAACATGGCATACAATTTCTGCAGCTTATGAGCCAGTGTTTTCTAAAGTATGAAGGTAGCTCTATGAAGCTTGAAGATGATATGATATCAATGATTAAAACACAAACAGAACTTTCAATAGAACACGTTTGTGGAATGATAGTTCATATCTTAATTCTATTGCAAGATCTTCATCGACAAGACAACAAATTCAATGCTGTTCTAAAATATCTTTCAATGTGGGAAATTAAATATGTTGATGCCTTTTTAACTACAATAGATGATCTTCAATTTAAATACAGTTTTTCTGATTTATATATGGAGTACAGCGTCTATCCCACATTCTTAATTCATTTTTTGAAAACTGCTCCGAGACTGACAAAATTATATTTAGTAGGTAGTGTAACAGGAGCTGTGTTGAATCAGGTTTTCAATGAGCTTCATGATTGTCATGTTTTCTTGGAACTAAACAGACTGGTACTCTTCAAAAATGATTTAAGTAATCTTACTGCAATAGCAATGGTAAATTTTCTTAAAATTGCTCCAAAATTGAAAGTGCTAGAAATGATAGAGTGCAAATTATCACACACAATTATTAGAAACATAACAGAGTGCCAGAGCCATGACATTAAATTGGAACTAAAAAGTCTTTACATCGGTAGAAACTGTTTTAGAGGAATTGATGCAATATCCTTTGCAAATGTTCTGAAAGTTTTTCCAACATTGAGATGTCTAGATATCAGTTATTGTTATTTAGACAGGTTTGTGTGTGACTTGCTATATCAGAATTCTAAGGTTGGTGCATTGCAAATACTGATACTGGAAGGCAATGACATTTCTGATATTGATAGCGTATCTCTTGTTAAATTAGTAAATATGAATTGTAAAAATGATAATTTTAGACAGAGGTCTTTCAGATGGAGTAATTATTGTCTTTCATCTCGTAACCTACAAGATCTAATTGATTCATGTAGTGAGTATTTTATATTGCAATGGGAAATATTGGATTTAAGTGGAATAAATCTAGCTTCAGTCAGTGGAATAACATTAGCTTCTTTAATCAAAATGTCTCCAAATCTACGACATCTTGATATGAGGAATTGTAATCTGTCAGGCAGTAGTGTAAGGAATTTAAATGAATGCATTCAGATCGCTTTCAACCACGTTAGTTTAAAAGGCAATGTTCTCTCTGATATTGATGGCCCATCACTTGTTAACTTAATACAGACATATTTCAGATATTGTTATTTCAAATGGAGTGATTATTGTCTGTCATCTGATAACCTACAAGATCTTATATATTGCTGTGATGTTCAGTTGTTTTGGAAAATCTTAGATTTAAGTGGGATTAACCTATCTGCAATTAATGGAGGAGCATTAGCTAAGTTATTTAAATTCTCTCCAAAACTGGAACGACTTGATATGAGGGATTGTAATCTGTCAGGTAGTATTATGCAAAGTATGTTCAGTGAATGCGATAGGATTGGTGTACATTTAAACAAGCTTAGTCTAAAGGGCAATGACCTTTCAGATATGGATGGCTTATATCTTCCTAAGTTAGCAAGAGTCGTTGGTGAATATGAATATTGTAGGACAAATAAGAGGAGGAGGAGGTGGATAAAGAAAGGGAGGGGGAGCTATTTTATAAAATGGAGTGATTATTGCCTTACTTCAGTTAACCTAGAAGACCTAACAAGATCATGTGCTGGTATTAGATTATCATGGAGAAGGTTGGACTTAAGTGGAATCAATCTAGCTTCAGTTAGTGGAATAACTATAGCTAGGTTATTTATAATCTCTCCACAGCTGACCTATCTTGACATGAGAAATTGTTGCTTGTCGGGCATTAGTATATCACGTATGTTAAATGAATTAAATAGAATGTGTGTGGTATTGAAAGATAAAAGTTTCAGACTAGAGGGCAATGATCTTTCCCATATTGATGGTCAATCACTTCTTACTTTGGTGAAGATGATTTGTACATATGATTATTACTGGAAGAGTTCTTTCAAATGGAGTGATTACTATCTTTCATCTGATAACCTTAAAAGTCTTATAAATGTATGTGGTAAATATGACAAATTGGCATGGGAAAGGTTGGATTGTAGTGGGACAGACCTAACTTCAGTCAGTGGAGTATCATTAGCTGTTTTACTCAAAATCTCACCACATCTTAAACATCTTGATATGAGGAATTGTAATCTGACAGGAAATATTATACGGAATATGCTGAAAGAATGTGATAGGATTGGTGTGATTTTGAAAAATAATATGCTTGGTCTAATGGGCAATAAACTCTCAGATATTGATGGTCTATCACTCACTAAATTAGGAAGGATGATTTGCGAATTTGATGATTTCATGTGTTGGTTGAGGAATAAAAAAAGGAGTGAACTTTGTCTTTCATCCGGTAAGGGCGGAAATGATAATTTCATGATTTGGTGGAATAAGGGGAAGTTCTCTTTAAAATGGAGTAATTATTGTCTTTCATCTAATAACCTACAAGAGTTTATTAATTTATGTGTTGAAGATGTTAAATTCCATTGTGAAAGGTTGGATTTAAGTGGTACTAACCTATCTAAAATAAATGGAGTGACTTTAGCATGTTTGTTTAAAATGTCCCCAGAACTAAACCATGTTGATATGAGAAATTGTAATCTGTCAGGCGGGATTATAGGGGATATATTAAATGTATGTGACAAAGTATTGAAGAAGCTTAGTCTGAAAGGTAATGACCTTTCTGATATTGATGGCATATCACTTGCTAAGTTCATAAAGATGTACAATTATGCTAGGAAGAAGTCTTTCACATGGAACGATTATTGCCTTTCATTGGATAACCTACAGGATCTTACTAGTTTATGTTGTGATAATATCACATTACCATGGGAAATATTGGATTTATGTTGGGTAAATCTAGATTCATTAAATGGAATAACATTAGATAGTTTATTCAATATCTCTCCACAACTGAAATATATTAATATGATGAATTGTAATCTGTCAGGTAGAATTATGAGGAACGTATTAAATACATGTGACAGCATTGGGGTGGCATTTAAAAATAATATCCTTAGCTTAAAGGACAATGATCTCTCTGAAATTGATGGTGTATCACTTGCTAAATTAGTAAGGATAGTTGGCGTGTATAAACATTCCAAAAAAGAGATTTTCACATGGCGTGATTATCGTCTTTCAGCAGACAACCTATCTGATCTCATAAATGCATGTAGGGAAGATGCTAGACTGCCCTGGAAAGGTTTGGATTTAAGTGGGATGAATCTGTCTTCAATTAATGAAGTAACATTAGCTAGACTATTTAAATTCTCCCCACAACTGACTTATATTGATATGAGCGATTGTGATTTGTCAGGCAGTATTATGAGAAAAGTATTTGATGAATGTGATAAGATTGGTGTGGTATTAAAAGACAGTGTGCTTAGACTGAAGTGCAATAACCTTTCAGATATTGATGGCCCCTCACTGGTGAAGTTAGTAAGGATGGTGTGTGATTTTAGTATTAGATCTTTCACACAGACTGATGAAGAATATTTTACTTGGAGTGATTATTGTCTTTCATCTCGTAATCTTCAAGATCTTGTAAATTCATGCCCTAAATCTGTGCGATTGCCATGGAAAAGGTTGAATTTAAGTCATATCAACTTATCTTCAATAGATGAAATAACATTAGCTTGTTTATTTAACATATCTCCACAACTGTACCATCTTGATATGAACAATTGTGATCTGTCCGTCGGTTGCATAAGGAATTTATTGAATGAGTGTCGTAACAGAGGTGTGGTATTAAGAGACAATATTCTTGGCCTTAAAAACAACGATTTGTCTAAAATTGATGGTGTATCACTTGTTAAGCTAGTAAAGGTGATTGGTGTGTATAATTACTCCAGGAAAAGGACTTTCAAATGCATTAGATCTTTCAAATGGCATGATTATCATCTTTCAGCTAATAACCTACAAGATTTTTTTAATGCATGTAGTGAGGATGTTAGATTGCCATGGAAAAGTTTGGACCTAAGTGGGACCAATCTATCTTCAATAAATGAATCAACATTGGCTAGTTTATTCAAAATTGTTCCAAGAATGAAACATCTTGATTTGAGCAATTGTAATCTGTCAGGCAGTAGTATACACAATTTATTGAAGGAATTTGAGAGGATTGATGTGGTATTAAAACAAAACATGCTTTGTGTAAATGGCAATAACCTTTCTGATATTGATCGTCAATCACTTGTCAAGTTAGCAAAGATAATTTCTGTGTATGATTTCAAATGGAGTGATTGTTCCCTTACATTTGATAACTTTAAAGGTCTTTTAAATTCATTTGGTCAAGATGTTGAGCTGCCATGGAGAAAGTTGGATCTAAGTGGGATAAATCTAGCTTTAATCAATGTAAAGACAATAGATTATTTATTCAAAATCTCTCCAAACCTAAAACATATTGTTGTGTTGCCCAAGCACAGTGACATTGGCAAATCATGGCCGGTCACATGGACAGTTATTTGGATTTTTTTTGTTTTTATTTTATTTGTTTTTTCCCTTATATACCTAACTCAGGTGTTTATTGCCAATGATCACTCATCTAGGGAAGAGTTGTAATCACTTCTCTCCCTTTTATTCTCATATGCGAATTCAAGGGGTGTAGGGGCCCATAATAAAAATAAGACTCCGATTTAAGTTAGAAAGTGCCATTTCCAGCTATCTAGAGGAATGATAACCATAAACTTTTGTGGTTAGGCTGAGGTGGTCTAGTTTCAACTTGGACCCTTTGTTTTGAATTCCTGGATTCACCTCTGATTTTGATTGGTAAATCGGCAACTACATCTAAATTCCCTAGCTGGCAATTTTTTTTATTCTTGGTAAAGAAATACCTTTTAGACTTTCAAAATTTTTGGGTTCATCAATTTGCTAGTACAGTACTGTATAAAAAATAAAGAAAGATATTGTTCAGCATTATGTTTGTGGTGTATTCACTATTAGTAATGTTTAGCCCATACGCGTAAATAATCAGAATATAAAATAACTGTAATGCAAGTTCTTACTGAGAATTAATATATTAATACAACAAATGTATGATTTTACATGTGGTGATAATGGAATAGGTAGTCAAAATGTATGTTAATAAAATTATCCTATATATTTCTTTTTTTAAAATGTTCGTGTCCTTTTTTTTTTTTATCTTAGTTGTATTTTATAGATTAATAATAATGATGTTTTCTAAAGTTTATATTGTTTTTCAAGTTATTGTTGGTGCTGTATAGTTGGTGTTATATAATTAAGGTTCATATTGAGATTTAATTTTTACAAAACACTGTATAATTATAAATAATAATAGATTAAAGTATATTGGATTTGGTAGACAAAATATATGTAAATATATATTAATGATTTTATGTACTGTATTTTAAATAATTTGTGTCTGAGCCAATGTTGTTTGATATACTATGCAATATAAATGTTTTCATTATTTTAAGGCATATTAATTGAATCGCTATAACTCAGAAATTTATATGTAATTATATCAGTTACTCGCTATTTCACATAAAAAGAAGCTAGCTTCAAAAGGTAAAAATACATATTGTACTAGCAACTATTTTTTTTATTGTAAATTTATACAAATTTTGTGAATGCTGGATTAGGTAGTCAAAATGTATATAAATATATATTGATGATTGTACTGTATATGTTTAGATAATTATGTATCTGTAGAGTAATGTGCCTATGAGCAAATGTTTTTTGGATATACTGTGCAATACAAACGTTTTATGATTGTTGTTATAATTATAATAATACTAATTATTATTATTATTATTATTATTATTATTACATTGAAAATAACAAAAAAAATGTGTATACAGGTATTATTATTATTATTATTATTATTATTTAAAATAAAAAAGTTAATTGATTAAATTTACTTCTCACAAATGCTGTGGTAAATAGGTCTTATTCATAAAGTAAATAGTACTGTACCTTTCAAGGTGCAGTACTATTCATGGGTAAAGTAAATAGTACTGCACCTTGGAAGGTAGCTACTGATATTTTTCCAGCTGCTACCTAAAATAAGCGAATACATAGCTTAAAAATGAAGTTCGGTCAAAGAGTATATAACAGAAGAGAGTCCACTGCTATTCTTAATACACGCGAGTCAGAGTGACGGCCGATCGCGATTTTTTTCCCCGTACGAAACATTTGTATGAAACTTCACTCGGGCCATCTCGGATTGACTCGAGTGAGTACGATACGAGGAACAAGAGCAGACACTCGAGTTTTACTATTATTGTTCTTTCTATGTTTACCTACGGTAGGCCTATGAAATTTCACGGACTTATGTGATGTACGTCACTGTGTAACTAACTGTGACCTTCTTGGATGTTATTAAATGTTAGTATATTATCTACAACAACAACAGCTAGTACCTCCTGTTATACAGTGTAGATAGGTACAGTTATACCAAAGGCTAGAGAGAAAGGGGATAAATTATAGGCCTAACTACAGGCTGAGTCTTACCTAGGCCCCTCCTTAAACTAGGCCTAGGGTCATAGGCTGACACAACAGTCATGCTTCACATACTGACATGGACTGAAATTTTTTTTTGTGGGGAGGGGGGAAATGGGACAAAATTGAAGCATGAAATGAAAAATATAGCGCATAAGAGAAATATTAAATACCGTAAATAATATACCATTCCGGCGTTATTGAACTTGTTCAAACTATCATTGTAATGTAATTAATGCTAAA
>NW_022757233.1:2529228-2545021 GCF_011630105.1 Anneissia japonica
GATAGCGTTCTCCGCGATTTACGCGTAACAAATAGAAGCGTCGGTCAAGGTTCAAAAGTTTCCCATTTAGCAAGAGGGCGCCATTCATGCGCTATTACCGAAGAGAAAAAGTATTAAGTTTTGGAAGAGGGCGTCCTATTTGTTGCCATGGATCTGAGATGGTTCCTGTTCTGCTGTTCACAGGCGGTGTACTGTATGGTCAGACAAGAGCGGTCAAGGGTCAAAAGTTTCCAATTTAGCAAGAGGGCGCCATTCATGCCTTATTACAGAATTTGCACGCGTAAATCCCGGAGAACGCTATCTTGTGTTTATAAGATCTTTGATAGAAATATAATAAGAATACTAGAGCGCTAACAGCAATGTATTCGATGTTCGAAATACGCAGAGCTGTGTGTGTGTGTACCATCCAAGATGGCTGGCATAGATTCAGCCAATCAAATTTCCCCTGAGCGCTATTATTTTCAATTGCGCCCTCAATTTACACAGAAAGTTCAGTACAGCTAGTTACCCGTATTTTGAAACTCGAGCGTTGCGGTGTATGGGTGTAATGTACACAATTTTTAATTCTTTTTAATATTTGGATAAGATGCTCTACTTGGCCTCTTTTTGGCTACGACAATTTAATAATTTGTCATTATCAATACTAATTATCATTAATGAAATAATATTCAGCCAGAGGGCTTATTTATGGTAATAATATGTATACTAAGCCTGAAGGTGGCGCTTTCCTACGGCAGCCATCTTGGATGGTACACATACACAACTCTGCATTGCTCCGCCATCTTGTCAGCACTCTAGTTGTTTAATAGCTCTATGCTTTTTCTCTTCGGTAAGAGCGCATGAATGGCGCCCTCTTGCTAAATGGGAAACTTTTTAACCTTGACCGACGCTTCTATTTGTTACGCGTAAATCGCGGAGAACGCTATCTTGTGTTTATAAGATCTTTGGGATGCATGAGTTGCGCCGAGTGATGGCAGCATATAAATACAGTGATTTAAGACCTGTATTTGGAAAAGAGTGCATAAAGTCAAATTATTATATCCGTTTTTCAACGAAATATAAAGGCAAGGCTTTATAAGAATAACATTATTGGAAAATATGCTATGTATTGTGGGTTTTTTGAAAGTTTACTTTAAATCACAATAGTAATTTGAATTTGATAAAAGAAATAGCCTGATGGGAGTATATAAGATAACTAATATTTAATAGGCCTCACTATACTAGAAGATGACTATTCACTATAAACAATCATCCGTCCATGCATTGGTATTCGATATATATAATTCTTATTAATTGAGAACATATAGTTAATGATGTGTTCGCTTTGACTCTGACTATGTTCCCCAGCCCTTCCTCAGTCTGGTATGTAAATATAACGTTTTCTCTTCAGTCAAACAAATTAATGTATAAAAAAGTAGTCAAAAAAATAGTCGGAAACACCAAAGTAACTTTCAAAATATTGTACTTTATTTAGTATTTTTCCACACGAACTTCAAGTACTTTCACAAGCCAATGAGAGTTAGGTAATGATGAGGAAAACATCCATCTTGATATACCTTAAAATCCCGGATTTATGATGATAAATGAGAAAAGAGAAAAAAAAAATCATCCATCCATGGACCTATTAATAAGATCCATCCAACATTTTTTACACAACGATAATTAAGTGGCGGCCGCCAGATAATTAGGTGGCGGCCGCCATTTATTTATTGGTCCCCAGGTTGCAGTACAGCATTATCTCGATGTAGAACGGGACATTAAAGCGCACGATCGTAGTAGGCCTAGCTAGTCATTTTAGCTACAGTTTGTCATAGCTTATAATAGCCGTCATATAGCCATTTTACAAAATACATCTATATCTTTGCTGTAGCACATCAAAATGTCCTACATTTGCTTTTTTTGTGATATTGTCTGTTATAGCTGAGTTAAAGGGCATTAAGTGATTAAAAGCATACTAGTAGCTGGTCACCAGCTATACCTTATAATGGCAGTCATATAGCACCAATTTCAAAAAAATATTAGCAATTACAGGGTTAAGTATTAAATAGCGATTAAAATTAAGCATTAAATACATGGTAGCTGGTCACTATCTAGCTATAATATCAATTATATTATAGCACCAATATCACAAAATATAGCAATCACTGATTAAAAGCATGTTAGTAGCTGCCACAATGGTTTAACTGCATTTTTTACACAACGTTTGCGATGATAGGCGTTAGAGTTAAGCACGCCAGCAGTTTACCATTTACCATTGAAGGCTTTTGCGCCTATAGGGTTAGGTACGTCAGCAGATTACCGTTAACCAGACGTTTGCAAATGATATTCGTTATAGTTAAACACGTCAAGCGTTGGCGCCGATAGGCGTTACCGTTAAGCAATTTAGCACATTACCATTTAAAAGGCGTTTGCAACGATAGGCATTAGGGTTAATCACGCCAGCAGTTTATCATTGAATAGGCGTTTGCGATGATAGGCATTAGGGTTAAGCACGTCAGGCGTTTGCGCCGATAGATTATATGGTTATTTTGTGGATTAAGTTCGGAGCACGTCAGTATTTTACCATTGAATAGACGTTTGCGACGATAACAAATAGGAAAAATAACATATTCAATTGCAAATGACCGGTGAAAATGCCTATACATTAGCGTACACAGTTCCTACTGGCGACTCAGTCTGAAAATCTTATCAACCCTAATTCCTCTTCATTAATGCAATGGCTGGTGCGAACACCTCGTCGCTCACATCACGAACTAACACAATTAAATTCAATTGTGTTAGTTCGTGAAATAAAAAAAGCGCGTCAAAATACGTGCTGTTGTTGTTAAGGACTTTTTGTGTGGTAAAGAATACAAAATTGCTTGACAACCAATACGCGCTCGTTTTGACGCGCTACTGTGATTTCACGAACTAACACAATCTACTTTGATTGTGTTAGTTCGTGATGTGAGCGACGACCTATTTATTAGCGGACATGGTAAAATGGCTGACATGTTTATCCTTAAAGCCTATCGTCGTAAACGCCTGATGACGTGCTTAAACCTAACGCCTATCATGTCAAACGCCTATTTAATGACATTCTTTTAATCGCTATTTAATGCTTCCTAGTGATGTTATATTTTGTGAAATGGGTGCTATATGACTGCTATTATAAGCTATAGCTATTGTATAACAGCTACGAATATGCTTTTAATCGCTATTTAATACCTAACCATGTAATTGCTAACACTCTTTGAAATGGGTGCTATATGATTTCCATTATAAGGTATAGCTGGTGACTAATTGTATACTTTTAATCACTTAAATATTTAACCCAGCTATAACAGACAATATCACACTCACATAAACAGCAAAATAGAACATATAATACATTTGATGTGCTACAGCAAAAATATAGATATATTTTGTGAATGGCTATATGACTACCATTAGGCCTATAAGCTATTACAAGCTGTAGCTAAAATTAATAGCTAGTACCGTATATTAAATGCTAGGCCAATCATGCGCTTTAATGGCCTGTTCTACATCAAGATAATGCTATACCGCAACCTGGGTAAACATAAATAAGTGGCGGCCGCCGGATAATTATGTGGCGGCCGCCGGATAATTATCTGGCGGCCGCCACATATTATCTGGAGGCCGCCAGTTATCTGATTTGAAATTTTTATTCACTGTTGACACTAACGGGCTTCCGTAGTTTGGTCTTGTTAATGCTTCAAATTGCGTCCGCGAAGACTACGACGCTGACCTAATTCTCTTCACTGCTACAACAGCAGTGCGAAGATTGTCCTTGTTACCGCTTATTCGCAGCCAGGCTTTGCATCGCGACGTTGAGTGCTCTTCCATTTTCAGCCAATCAGAGTAGATACATGCCCAGAGTGGGAAAACAAAATATGAAAAAGATCCTCCATGGTTACTGCATGGACCTATTAATAAGATTATTAACAGGTCCATGCTTATACGACTCCCGTCACGACTCAAGGAAAACCTGGAGTATTATAAATGACATATTTGGTAAAACCAAAACTAAAGTTGTTATCCCAGATACCGACAACAGTGCCCACACCCCTAATATCGCTGATGCATTCAACAACCACTTTAGTACAATTGGTGTCAAACTCGCTGAAGAAAGAATTAATTGTAATAGGAATGCTAACTGTAATGATTATTTAAATGGAAACTATGTTAATTCAGAAGAAAATAATCTAAATTGTATCTAAAATGAAAATACTTAAATTCTGAAAGTGCAGCTATTGCTTATTTTATAAGTCATATGTTTAATAAGATTTTTGAGCAAATAGTTTATAACAGACATTACGCGTTTGTTGAAAAATATAACATCAGTGACTGCAAATATGGCTTTCTTAAGGACGTTATCTTTATCTTATATGGCTGTACTCAATCTCATTAAGAAAATTCATATTGCCATTAAAAATGATGAAACACCCATTGGTATCTTCATTTATCTTACCAAGGCATAAACAATTATTAAATATGTCTATGTATTCTTTAAAAAAAAATAAAGTAACTAAAGTTTATACAATCAAGCATGTACCTTATGTTCAACTTAACTTCACAGCAGGATAAACAATCAGTAAAAATATGTAAAAGCTAATTTACTTTGAAAAAAATCACAAGTCACTTTACTTTTCCGATTGTGCATTGAAAATGTGACGACGACGGTTTATAATAATAATAATATTAATAATAATAATAAATAATAATAATGTATTATTGTTATTTGAATAATTAATTTACATTACGAATACACGCATCTGAAATAGAGGATGGGTGGTGGATCCTCTAAAGAGAGCAAATTCGCTCAAAATCACTTGAAAGTGGTCCGAAAGAAGTGTTAATGTAAAATAAACTAAATTCGGAATTCGTCATAGACGAATTCGGTGATACGCTGGGACTGATGATAGTTATTTTAATGATTTTTGAATGATTGAACATGAAGGAGACTTTTGGTATCAATAAAAAAGGCATTTAACAAGACATGGAAATTTGTTAATACAATGTCAGTATGTCGACTCAAAAGTGTACTAATTCGTATATTTGATGCTTAATCCGTAATAAAAGTACGAGCATTCAATCCCTTTCCAACTGTTCGGGACTCAAAAACATCCACCGTATACATATTTATTGATTTATTCATGTATTTCCCGACTGCAGAAGCCATTCTTCTTGTAACAAGGCGAATCATACAGGTTTTTTAACTAAAACTATGGCTGTTTTCACCCATTTTATGTTGTGTTAGGACCCAATTCCAGCCTGCATCTGCCATGGGTCTTCAATTTATGAAGAATATTATTATGTTTTCGTCACTATTAAGGACGAGTTAGGTGATCCGCCGGATATCGACCCCAGAAGTGTACTGAAAATGACCTGAAACGTGCTTTAAATTACTGTATTTAAAAGGTGATATTTGATTGTAGTTTGCGTACGCATCTTCCCGTGCGCGTATGTGTGCGCCAAAGTTTTTAACATTCTAAATATCACCTTTTAGATGCAGTAATTTAAAGCACGTTTCAAGTCATTTTCAGCACACTTCTGGGTCAAGTCGGGCGGATCACCTAACTCGTCCTCAGTGACGTGTTCAAATCTAGTCTTCTTTTTCTTATTCTTCTTTCTTTCTCCCCATTTCTGTTCGCACGATATCTCAAAATTGCCGCGAGCTACGCACATGCCAGTCACGCGTGACGTCATCTACGCACAATTCTGATACCTGTTCGTCGTAACGATACGAATACGAATTTTCCCTTCATATGAACTACAGTATATAATCAGTCTGATAGCGTCAAAATACAGTCTGCCGCCCTCTGTTGGTCTGTCCAATACATTATTTCTAAATAATTGAAGATGAAGAGGTCCAAAAATCATTCATTTTGACCATGATGACGTCATCAAAATGAAAATGAAGGACATGATTCCGAAAGAGAATTGTCTCAGCTATAACTTAATTGGAAGATGAGAAACGAATAACTAACAATAAGTAAGATACGCTTAAATAAATATGTTAATAAATGAGGAAATTAAAGGAAAACGTTTTTTTAATTCAGATGGCAAAATGATGACGTCACAATTTCCGATCAGCCATTATGATCTATAAAATCATATTTACAACTCATGTGCTTTCAGAATATGTAATAAAAAATGGGTGTTACCGATCATTCTAAGGAGCTATAACTGATTGAAAATATGTATGATTTTGAGCACTTAAATTTTCGACGCACGCGTACGCGCATGTTATGATGCGCGCACGGAAAATTTGCGCACATTACATTCATACTTGACTTGAAGTTTTATGCCAATTGAATATGATTTAGAAATTTCAATTATTTATGATGATATAGGCGATTTTAATGATTTGAGGAAAGAAAGATGAATGGTCAGAAAAAAAAATTATGTAAAAAATGATGACGTCATCAAAATGTAAAAAGTCGTGACATTTACGAAAGAGAATTGTCTCAGTTATAATCTTCCTCGAAGTTTGGAGAAAATCGATCAAGGATAAGGAAGATACGCTCAAATGCGCATTTTAGCAAATGACGCTATAGATTTTTTTTTTAAATCAGTTTTTTGAATTCAGATCGCAATATGATGACGTCACAATGTCCTATCAGCCATTAAGATCTATAAAATCATATCTACAACTTATGTGCTTTCAGATTGAAAATAGGCATGATTTTGGCCTATTTCCACTCTAAGTCGACAAAAACGCTTACATGGATTCGTATATTTTATGCGCGCGTACAGCATTGCTATTGACTGTAAATGACCGAAGAAGAAAATTTGTAAATACAGTGTCAGGAACCTAAAACATGTCAAAAAAAAAAAAACGATTCTGTACGTGCGCTCGCGTCAAAATGCGCGCGGGACGAAAAATTTGAAAAATTACGAAATGCTCAAAATGACCTAAAATAATTATGCTCTAATTTAGTCAAAAAGTGAATTTGAGCATTTTTAAATTTTGACGCACGCGCACGCACGTACTTTACTGTCGATGCGCAGACGGTAATGGTGCAGGAAGTTGACACTTGATGTGAAGTATACTTGTTCAATTCAATTCACTTTATTGCTTCATAAGCCATCGAGGGCTACTATCCGCTTAAACTATACATATATTATAGGCCTACACATAAATACATTGAAAAGAAAAACATAAAATAAAGCACATGCAACTACTTCATAGAAAGGGCATTCCGGATGGAACCAAAGTTTAATTCATCAGGGGCAAGATTAAGAGATAAAAGAAGACTTGTGTCAAGTTTCATTGAAAAATACCTGTTAGTAAAGAAGTTATGGTCAATGATAGAATTTCACAAAATGGCGCGTAGATGACGTCACATAACTGTGACGTCATCCACAAAGTAAGGTGCACAACTTCAGATGTAGATCTATATGCTACGTAAGTAGCAAAGATCAAGCATGTGCCGTTTTTGAGAAAATCGACCAACAAAAAGGTGGGAAAGAATAAAAAAAAGAAATATACTAGATTTGAACTCGTCACTGAGGACGAGTTTGGTGATCCGCCGTACTTTGACCCTCACGAAGCACGCGCGGTTCTGATTGAAAAGTATTATATGCTAAAACATGCTCTATTTAGTTTTTAAAAAGAGTAAATTTTAAGCATTTTAAAGACTTACGAATGTGTACACATACGTCTTAACGTGCGTGCGCACGGAAATGATATTAATACAGTGTCACAAACCCAAAACATGTATCCGAAACGTAATTTCCAGTTTCAGTACGTGGAAATGAGCGTACGGAGCGTAAATTATGGAAAGTTTTGGAATACTGAAAATGACCTGAAACGTGTTTTAAATTATCTGAAAAGTGATATTAACAATTTTAAAAAAGTACGAATACCTTATACGACGTGCCCGAGGACGGTAATGGCACATGAATTTTAACCTTGTCAAGTTTAATAAAAAAAAAAATCACTGTTGGTTGGTAATGCCACACGAAATTTTCTTTTAGAGTATCGGTCTGATAGCGTCGAAATACAGTCTGCCGCCCTCTATTTTAAAAATGTTTAATCTTTTAAGAAAAAAAGATAAGAAGGCTCCAAGAAAGCATTCTTTTTTACCATGATGACGTCATCAAGGGACACTTCTGAGAGAGAATTGTCTCAGCTATAACATACTCACAGGTGGAAGACAATCGATCAAGAATAAGCAAGATACTTTTAAATAAATTGAATAAATACGTCATAAATAAAATTTCAGTTTTTTTAAAATTAGATATCAATATGATGACGTCACAATGTCCGATCAGCCAAAATGATCTATAAAATCATATCTATAATTCATGTGCTTTGAGAATATGTAATAAAAATTAGGGGTTACCTTTCATCCTAAGGAGCTATAACTGTTTAAAAATAGGCATAATTTTAAGTATACATAATCGTTGACGCACGCGTACGCGCACGTTAAGTCGCGCGAACGGAAAATTAAGGTACCTGACATTCAACCTTGACCTGAAGATTATGCTCACTTAATATGATTTATAAATGTCGAATGGTTAAGATGATATGGGTTCATCAACGTTTTGAGGAAAGAAAGATATGGGGGTCAGAAAAAACATTTTTTTGACCATGATGACGTCATCAAAATGTAAAAAGAAATCAAATATATGAAAGAGAATTGTCTCAGCTATAACATACTCAAAGTTGGAAGGCGATCGATCAAGGATAAGCGAGATACGTTCAAATGCGTATTTAAAAAAATGAGGTCATAGCTATAATTCACTTTTTTTTAATTCAGATGTCAATATGATGACGTGACAATGTCCGATCAGCCATTATGATCTATAAAATCAAATTTACAACTTATGTGCTTTCAGAATATGTAATAAAAATTGAGGGGGGGGGGGTCACCTTTTATCCTAAGGAGCTATATTTGATTATAAATAGGCATAATTATAAGCATATGTAATTTTTTGACGCACGCGTACGCACACGTTAAGATGCGCAAACAAAAAAGTAAGATACCTAACATTACACCTTGACCTGATGTATAACCCATTTAATATTATTTAGAAATGACGAATGGTTAAGATGATATGACGTCATCAACGTTTTGAGAAAAGAAATAATTATTAAAAAAAAAAATTCAGATGGCAATATGATGGCGTCACAATATCCGATCATCTATTATGATATATAAAATCATATCTACAGCACATGTGCTTTCACAATATGTTAGAAAAGTTAGGGGTCACCTTTAATCCTAAGGAGCTATAACTGATTTAAAAAAAGACTTGATATAAAGCATATATTAATTTTGACGCACGCGAACACTCGCGTTATTACGCGCGCACAAAAATATAATGTACATAACATTTAACTATGACCTGAAGTTTATACCCACTAAATATGATTCAGAAATCACGACTAATTAAGGTGATTATGGGGTCATCAAAGGCTTGATGAAAGAGAGATGAGGGGGGTAAGCAAAGCCCTATATTTTGACCATGATGTCATCAAAATGCAAAATGCCACATATATGAAAGAGAATTGCCTCAGCTACAACATAATCTAAGTTGGAAGACAATCGATCAAGAATAAGCGAGATACGCTCAAATGCGCATTTGTTAAAAAGAGGTAATCGAAAATATTCAGTTTGTTGAATTCAGATGGCAATATGATGACGTCATAATGTCCGATCAGCCATTATGACCTATAAAATCATATTGTGACTATTCCAGGCCAAGCTAAATGTTCGTTGAATCGTGCATGTATGAATCTCGTGCCAATGTTTAGATATCGTGCTAACAAGAAATGTGAAAAAAAAAATCTCTGACAATAACAAGAGGTAAAGAAGAAAAATCCGAACGAAAACAAAGGTGATACGCTCACGGAAGCGTATCACCAATAAAACTAGAGATACCATGTTCAATAGAACATGAACCCAGTCATTTTTTAAAAGATAACTACTGTGACCTTTAACCTCAACCTGTGTACATCCCATGTTTGGTAGGAGTCTGTCTAATGTCAAAATCATAGTTTTTAAGATATTGAGCAAAACGCGTTTCTTGTTAGCCTTTTGTTATGGAAATGAATTATATTGAATTTTTTGTGTAAATGTACTAATTACACAAAAGAAAAACATACTGAAGTACTTTTTCTGTATATTTTTTTCTATAACCCAGTCAAAATGGACATAATGCGCTTTTCCAAATTAAAACAAAAGCCAATGAAGCATGAAAAATCTGATGTTAGGCATTATATCCAGTTTTGCCAGTAGAATGCATGCATTATTCTTTACTTAAGGAACAAATTAAAGTGAATTTTCACCAGGACTTTAGAGGTTTTTGTTTATATTATTTAGCAACATTATCGCATTCACTCTCATAAAATATTTACAAAATGTGTCTGATCTGATTTATTAGATTTTGTATTTCCCCTAAAATTTGGTATGGTACATGTAAAATTTTAATTAAATACTATCGTTAACCACTACAGAAAGAACAAGCAACAACACTGTTAGTAAGTTTTTTACAACATAAATAATCAGTTTATTTAAATTCACTATGAAGAATACCCCATTTCAATTTAATAAACAAAAAAATAAATAACAACTTCTAACTAAACACGCTTCTGCAGGCCCATTTATAATTTTTTGTTTCCTTATATTATAAGGAAGTGTACTCATTTTAATATAGCTAAATATTTATAATTTAAATTTAGCATAGGTATTGTATCTAAATTCCAAGCATTGGCTTAATTGGAAAGTCTAAGTAAAACATTTTGAAGTTTGATATGTATGTATTTTATTTTGTTTGTTGAATGGTCTTAGTTACAATAATAATTATTAATATTATAGACTAAAATTTATATTATGTCTATTAATTGTACTCTAATCAAAAACAAACTTGGTATTTTGCCTTATTATGCCCTTCCACCAGCAAGGGAACTAATTAAATATGCATCATTGTCTTCTGTGATTGGTTGATTGCTCGCTTTTCAATGCTTGGTGGACATAATGCACTCTTCCGGATTTTTTTGCTTTGGTGGATGGATATAATGGGTAATTCTCATATTAATTTCATATTTATAAACATTTTTTAGGGTATATGATCAATTCACATGATAGATTACATCCATAGGATGCCACTAAGCCAAAAATCTCAAAATTCTTAAAAATCGATATAATGCGTTTTTCCGAATCACGGCAGTATAGGTGAAGAGTGTTTTTACATGTTTAGAAGGTCCTAAGGATCATTCCTGGTAAATTCAATGCACCCAAGGATGTATAGGGCCAAAGTGATTCATGAGGCTATAAAAGCCAGCCCATACATATTCACAATAAATTGGCCTAGTTATATAACCTTTAAAAACACATTGTAGAGGTAGTGATCTACAAAATAAAGTTAAAGTACTTACAAGATGTTGTAAAATCCTAAATTTGATGGGTTTTTTTGTGTTCTTATAATTAATATTATGACCATCAGTTAAAATCAGTTGTAGCCTATAATGGAATGTTGTACAATTTTAGGACACTACACATGTCTCTTATGGGACATTCACCAGTTGACATTTCCGTGCAAAAACGGCTGTGATTTACAGCATCAATCGGAATCGCTTTATTTTGGTGACAGATTGTATTTGTGCTTTGATTGAACTGTACTACTACTACATTGATCCTGCCGACAGATCAAATTTTGTAGCATAGCATAGTACAGTACTACTATATGTTTAGACAAAGAATATAGGTTGAGGTTTTATGTACAGGTCTACCATCACTTAACTTGGCACTGAGCAAGAGGAAGATTTTGCGATTATGTACCGAAGGATATAAAGGGCCAAAATGATTCATGAGGCTAAAGCCTAGCCCATACATATTTACAATACATTGGCCTAGTTAATTAACTTATACAAAAGCACATTATAAATAAAGGTATCTACAAAAGTATAAATTAAAGTAATTACAAGATGTTGTAAAATCCTAAATCTGATGATTTTGTGTTCTTATATAATTAATAATATGACCATCAGTTAAAAACATTAGTAGCATATGAGAATGGATTGTTGTACAAAGAAATGGGACACTAATTTTCTATGGGACATTCACCAGTTGAAATTTTTCCTGCAAAAAAACATCTGTGATTTACAGCATCAATCGGAATGGCTTTATTTTGGTGACAGATTATATTTGTGCTTTGATTAAACTGAAACTCTTATTACATTGGCTTGGCCGACAGATCAAATTTACCTTTAGCATAGTACAGAGTATGTATGTTTAGACAAAGATATATAGGTTTAAGTTTTAACTATAGGTCTACTAGTACTTTTTTTAATATGGCAAATATGATTTTTTGAAACTCCTGTGACTTTTGAACTTAATTGACATTAGGAGCATAAAAAAATATTAAGAATGCTGGTCCTAAGTATCATTCATAATGAATTTGAACTTTAAAAAATATGGAAAAGACTGACCTTTGACATATGAACTTTGACCTGTTCAATAAAACATGAACCCAGCCTTTTTTCAGGATTTGACCATAAAGTGACCACTGTGACTTTTAAGCTCAAGCTGTTAACGCCCCATGTTTGGTAGGAGTTTTTCTAATGCAATTGGTCCAATCATTAGTCACTAGCAATATTTGGTAATTTTCACCAAAATGACCCTTGTGACTTTTGACCTATAGGCGAAGAGTATTTTTTTTCATGTTTAGAAGGTCCTAAGGATCATTCCTGATAAATTCTAACTCAATTAGGCTATTTTGAAAATTTGACCCCGATGACCCCTATGTAACTAGGTTTGGTTGAAATCGGTACAACCGTTTGGTACTAGTAGCGTTTTGAAATGTTGCCAGAAAAAAGATAAAAATTACTTCTTAATGATCTTCGGCCCCTTATCCCTGAACACATTATAGACTGCTTTATGCCAATGTATATGTGCAAAGGACAAGACTGCGCTACGTTATTTGTCAGACAAGTAGTCTTTTATACGATTTTTGGTTTTTTGACCCTAATGCCCATTATGTGACCTTTGACCCAAAGTTGAGAACAACACATAAATGGGAGGTGGCACCGGTCCTACTGACCAAGTTTTAATTAAATCGGTCCAGTAGTTTGCCACTAGTAGCTTTTTAAAATGTTGCCAGAAAGAAAGAACTAGAGATATGTTCAATAGAACATGAACCCAGTTATTTTTTAAGAGATAACCACTGTGACCTTTAACCTCAACCTGTGAACACCCCATGTTTGGTAGGAGTCTGTCTAATGCAATTGGTCCAATCGTTAGTCACTAGCAATATTTGATAATTTTTACTATAGTGATCTTTGTGATTTTTTACCTATAGGTGAAGAGCAGTTTTTAATGTTTAGAAGGTCCTACGGATCATTCCTGGTAAATTCAAGCTCAATTGGGCTATTTTGAAAATTTGACCCCGACGACCCTATGTAACCACTGATACCAGTCAGGGGGTATAGGAGGTGTCACTGCTTCTTAATGATCAAATTTGATTGAATTTGGTTCAATCGTTTGCCGTTAGTAACATTTTGAACCTTTGACCTATGAACTTTGACATATAGGGTGACGAGTATTTTTTTTTTCGTGTTTAGGAGGTCCTAAAGATCATTCCTGGTAAATTTGAGCTCAATTGGGCTATTTTGAAAATTTAACCCTGATGACCCCTATGTGACCCCTGATCCAAGACTGGGGTGTAGGAGGTGTCGCCGGTTCTTAATGACGAAATTTGATTAAATTTGGTCCAATGGTTTGCCATTAGTAGCATTTTGAAATTTTACTAGAGAGAACAAAAGAATAACCCTTTAATGACCTTTGACCGTAAATCGCTGAACACCATAAAGACCCTACCTTATGCCAATACATATGTGCCCAGGACAAGACTGTGCTATGTTATTTGTGACAGATGTCTTTTATTCATTTTTTTGAAAGTGTTTTTTACCCTAATGACCCCTATGTGACCTTGACCCCAAACAGTGAACACCCCATGTATGAGAGGTGTCATCGATTATACTAACCAGGTGTGGTTGAAATTGGCACAACCGTTTGGCACTAGTAGCGTTTTGAAATGTTGCCAGAAAAAAGATAAAAATTACCCCTTAATGACCTTTGACCCCTTATCCCTGAACACCCTATAGACCCTGCCTTATGCCAATGTATATGTGGAAAGGACAAGACTTGCTACGTTATTTATGAGACAAGTAGTCTTTTATACGATTTTTGGTTTTTTGACCCTAATGCCCCTTATGTGACCTTTGACCCAAAGTTGAGAACAACACATTAATGGGAGGTGGCACCGGTCCTACTGACCAAGTTTTAATTAAATCTGTCCAGTAGTTTGCCACCAAGGAAGTAGCCTTTTAAAATGTTGCCAGAAAGAATGAAAAAACTAGAGATACTATGTTCAATAGAACATGAACCCAGTCAATTTTTAAGAGATAACCACTGTGACCTTTAACCTCAACCTGTGAACACCCCATGTTTGGTAGGAGTCTAGTTGGGTTATTTTTTGGCAATTCCGTGACCGTGGAGAGGCCAACTTAGTTTTTCAGAGGATTTGTCTTCCTTCAGGCTATAATAACAAAAATAGCTTGGGTGTCCCTCGCGAAAGTGTGGGAATAACCTGTGAGAGCCCTAAATCCAAAATGGCCGACTTTCGCCATTTTGAAATTTATTATTTCAGTGTTTTGTCCTACATGGCTGCTTTAGTGCATGGATTTAGGGGTTTCAGGGGTCCAGGATTTCATTTTTTATGTCGGATCGATGATTCGACCTAGTTTTTTTATACAGAGGTCATCTCAGAGGTCAAAGGTAAACATTTGTGGTTGATTAAAAATGAAGCTATTTGTTTCGTTGCTTTATAAAATTCTATTTTACTGTACTGTTTATATCCAGGAATTCATTTTTAATGTTTGATTGATTTGGATTTGATCTTCAAATCAAAAAAATGCTGCTGAGGTCATTACATGTGTCAAAGGTCAATAATAATTAATAAAAAAGAAGCTTTTTTAGTTCCATTGGTTATAAAATTCCCGTGTACTGTACTAATAATATTCTGGAATTCACATTTGATGACCCATTGATTGACCTTCAAATTAAAATTTTTGTTGAGGTCATCTCAGGTGTCAAAGGTCAGCATTTCTGGTTAATGGAATAGAAGTTTTCAGCTAGTTACATTGGTTGTAACATTGTAGTGTAGTAGTGTACTGTTAATATCCAGGAATTCTTATTTGAGGTCCGATTGATTTTAAAGGTTTGACCTTAAAGTCCAAGATTGCTGTTAATTTTTAGCTCACGCTGTCAAATGTTCAAGTTCAAGTTCATCTCAGAAGTTAAAAGGTTACAATTGTAATATATTCTAATTCTAATACTAATTTCCTGATTCAACAACAAAGTAAGTTATTTATTAAACAATAGGCTGCTACTCCTCATCCGAGTCTGTTGTATCACTTCTACAGTAGTACTCACTGTACTCTCATCGCTGGTTCTCAAAAAAGTCACTAGTGAGCTGATGCAGCAAGGGTAGCAGGGTACTGGTGGACAATTCAAGATTTCTTAACCATGACAAATGGAGGACGGATACTAGTCTAGCAACTTAAAAATTGCACTGGCAATATGTGATGTCCTTGTACAAATGGTGCAATGTGTCTTCATCAGTTTACACCCCTTGGAAGCTCTGGCCTACCAGAAAGTGATATTTGAACTCAGTATAGACCTTACCCACCTAGCAAACAAACATGGGCCCCATATAGTAATAGAGCAGGAGCCCAGGGGTGTCAGCATAGCTGGAAAGTTAACCAATTTTTGTGTATATA
>NW_022757234.1:0-578 GCF_011630105.1 Anneissia japonica
GGTCGGCGAGTCGGGGACACAAAGTTTTTCCAGTTTCAGAAATTTTTTTCAAAGTTGAAATTAGAAACTCGTCTTGTCTGCCTTAACGGCGTACGCGACGGCAGTAGTCGAGTCGAGGACACGTCGTTGTACTCGATATCCGTCGGTGTACTCGACATCTGTCCGTGTACTCCACGTCCGTCCGTGTACTCGACGTCCGTCTACTCGACGTCCGCGTACTCGTGGTCAGTCGGCTGGTCGTGGACGCGAGTGTGTACTCGATGTCTGCCCGTGTACTCGACGTCCGCGTACTCGAAGTCGGACGGTGGGTCGCGGACGCGAGTGTGTACTAGACATCTGTCCGTCTACTCCACGTCCGTCAACTCGACGTCCGCGTACTCCAGGTCGGTCGGCAAGTCGCGGAAGCGAGTGTGTACTCGACATCCGTCCGTGTACTCCACGTCCGTCAACTCGACGTCCGCGTACTCGAGGTCGGTCTGCGGTCGCGGACGCGAGTGTGTTCTCGACATCAGAACAAACTCGACAGACTTTCGAAAATTTTTCTAAGTCCAGAAATCTCGAACATTTTTCTAAGTCCA
>NW_022757235.1:0-3588 GCF_011630105.1 Anneissia japonica
TCAACCATTTGAGTGATTTTATATTTTTGTGGGGATGACTGGGGGGGGGGGTGCAAGTTTTATTTGGGGTAGCATGCACTATCCACACCCACACCTAGATACACCACTGTTCGGGTCATACATGGCCCACATACTGCACTTTGCCCACGTTTGGTTTACAGTTTTAGAATATCAAGCAACCAAATTACATGTTGCCTTAATTGTCATGATAAATGAGTTTATCTTAAAACAGAGATTGTATCCATAGTGCACAGAATATGATTTGTTAAATAGATTGCTCTATGTTAAAAAATTACATATTGAAGAGTGGGTTTACATGTATGCTCCAAGTAAAATAAAATGCAAAAGCAATGAAAAAACGGTGTACAATCATTGAAAGTTGACTTGCGGAACACAAATTTATTAAGCTATAACAAAATCAAACGGATATTTCGATAGCTCCTGCTATCTTCATCAACGTTAAATAATTTCAATACATATGGACAAAGAACTTTACCCCAGGTGACGTGTAGTCATTGACCACAAACGGACCAATGGAGAAATCAAGCTTGGAGAGAAACAAGTTAAATCCAGGCCCAAAGAGAAGGCCAAATTGTCGAGCTGCCATGGCAAGGGATATCACAGCTGTGCGTTGATTTACATGAGTGGTGCGCGATATCTGAGCAAAAATAGTTGCCATGACTCCTCCGCCAACACCTGTGTGACGAAAAAAGCAGCATTGTTTAAAACAGAAATTTACTTAATGACATCACAGATTAAATTTTAATAAAAAATTAAGTAACTTTAATTAAAAAGCAACGTAAAGACAATGATTATCCAGGTAATGTTTTAAAAAGATGTATTATTTTTTAAATTAACTTGCTCATCTGCAATATCAATACATATTAATATTAACTTGAGCAAGAAATTATTAAAATAAAAAAATGTGTACTATGATTTTTATACTGGAAAATTATAATGAAAATAATAAAAAAAACTTTTTTATAAAGATGTATTGTCCTATTCAAAAATTTCAAAAACATCATAAAACTCCTTTTTGAATTTTTTCTTGTTTATTTTAAAGCAAAATTAAATTTATCAACTTGAAAATAGAAATTAGTGTACCTAAAAAATATTTACCCATAATTTTACTGTGATAGAAACAACAGTCACTACTTTTATTATAACGTAATTCTCCAGCATAAAAATCAGGATACAATGTTTAAAATTTCAATACTGTATTTCTATGCACAAGTTAATAATTTGTATGTCACTGCAAAAATGAGCAAATTATTTTTTTTTTTCCTTTTTAGTGGACAACATATCTTTATTACACTTTGTCATTTTTTGGGGACAATACTGTACATCTTTAAATACACTAATTTCTATGTTTATGTGATAATTGTATTCTGCATGGGAAAATACATCTTTAAATTCTTATTTTCATAATTATTTTTCAAAAATGAATGCTAATGTTCATGTTGTATAAAGATGTACTGTCCCTTGAAAATGACCAAAATCATAAAAAATAATTTTTAAATTAACTTGCTCATTTTGCAGTAACATACAAATTATTAACTTGGCATAGACATAATTAAATTTAAAAAATATTTTCCCTGATTTTTTAATTGGATAATTATAATAAAGATAATAAAAACACTTCCAGTGACTGGAAGTGTTCCTATCATTTTTTTGCTGTAAAATGATGGTTTTTATGGGTAAGCCTTTTTTTAAAATACATTAATTTCTATGTTCAAGTTGATAATTTTTATGTACTTAAAAATGGGAAAGTAAATTTCAAAAATGATTTTTTTTTGTTTTTTGCAAGGGACAGTACATCTTTAACACGTTCACTGCCAGATATCCTTCCTTTAAGGTTCTGTCCCATATGCCAAAACAAACTGTACATGCACAAACATACTTTCTTGAAATGTTACCAAATCTCAAATCATCATCGAAATGGTGTGTCTAATAATCTGGCGGGAAAATGGTGACTAGTAAACTCGTCGCTGGTATATGGGACAATATTTTCTATAGCCACCGTCAAGTGCGAGTTTTCTCTTCGGAGGGCACCCTCACTCGGGCAAATCTTTTGTACTGCTGGCAACATAACACGACAACATAAAATCCCCACCTTCCCCAAACTATCAGCCGTTACGTCTGTGGTTTTACAATGTATAACTTTAACAATGAAGTAGTAATACCCGGTTTTGACGAGTATAGTCGTCACCAGCGCCCTCAACAGCATATGGTGGGAGGAGTATACTCGTTGCTGGCAGCTAACGTGTTAACATTTACATACTATAAAACTTTAAGCAACAAAAAAAACAATGATGTTTTATTACTAATGGTGTATTGTGTATAATTTCTAGCAGTTTACTGTACAGTACCTGCTATCAATCTGCCTGCCAACAGGAAGTACTCGCTCCTACCAACAAAGTACAAGAAATTTCCTATAAAAAATATATAATGTTTGAATAATTTAAATTTGTATCTGGTTTACATATGTACTAATGTATCAAACCAAAAATATTTGCAACATTTCAAGAGCTATCATGGAACACTTCATCAGCAACCAAGTGTTGATGTTATCAGTTCCGGTCGCTTGGTGGAGTGCAACCTCTACCAGGGACGTATCCAGGGGGGGAGCCGTGGGAGCCGCGGCTGCCCCCCCCCCCCCCCCCCCTTCCCCCTCCCCAAAACAAAAAAAAAAAAAAAAAAAACACTATACTAGGGAGTAAGACTATAGAATACTTCTAAACATGTAAATATGCATCAGTAAACGTTATACATGCCTAATAGAACACATAAGCCTAAGCGTGATTTAAAAAAATCTTAAATCCATAAATCTCAGGCCAGGTCTTTTAAGATAGAAATGCGATACTGTGGTTTAATTTCGTTTTTATCCTTTTGCAAGTTTCTTTAAATGTTTGTTTAATAATACTACTACTAATAGTTATAATAATAACAATAATAATAACAATGATGATGATGACGATAGTAATAATTGATATCTATATTAATAACAATAAAAAGTGAAGAAAATTGTGCTAAATGCGAAAAAAGTTGTGATTTGTTGATCATAATATAGTATATATAGTTAAAGCTTAGTAAGCTATAACCAGGTCTAAGTAGTCCTGGATATTAAGTAGATTCCTGATAAAAGATCATGAGAAATTTGTTGGCGTTTCATTTTGACTATAATGGTAATGTGATGATGATGAATTTTACTATATAAAAGTGTCATTTCCGGCCATCTCGAGAGGTACTATTTCCTCAAATTTTCTCACCTCAGCCCCAGCCATGGTGGGGCTGAGGTTGTGAAATCATGTTTTTGAAGTAGGCCTATGTAAAGTACATACTCAAAGACAATGTTTTTAAGCTTTGTTTTCTATGGTGTATACACACACATTAATAAGATCTCTATTAGTTGTCAAAAATCCCTGATAAAATATCATGAGAATTTCTTTTGGCACTTCATTTTGACTAATGGTGATATGATGATGATTAATTTTACTATAAGTGTCATTTCTGGCCATCTAGGGGTACTATTTTCTCACCTCAGCTCCAACCATTGTTGGGCTGGGGTGGGTGTCGACTTACAAAATG
>NW_022757236.1:0-1137 GCF_011630105.1 Anneissia japonica
TCAACAAATTTCCTCAAGATGCTTTCTATCAAAAAAAAATTTGATAGCACTTGATTCATGACAATATCATATTCGCTCTTCCCACATATGTCAAGTCTGGTCACTGGGTGTTATGAGTCAGTGAAGGAAAGTTTTGATGTCTTGTATACAGAGAGCCCTGCACGTTATTCAGAAAATGTCCTCGCATTAAGATAACTTCTATAAATATTTTAAAATGTTTGAACAACAATTTATACCATTCTTGGTTAAATTCGAGATGATATAGAGAAGGAAGAAATCGTTTTCCTACAAGGCATAAGTGGGAAGGAAAAACTGGCAATGTCTTTAGCCAAAAAATACTATGAAAAAAATCTGAAACACTACTGGGTAATAGTAACAAAAAATATTTATTTTCGTCATATACAATGTTTAAACGTTGATTAAAAACTATGTACATGTGTAATGTCCCTTAATACAAGGCATCCATCTCAGCTTCATGTATCAGTCTGTGTATTTTTAATTTAAGTTCGACCCTCTATCTGGCAGCTGCCTTATTGTCTCCCCCATAGACATGAAAAAGGTGTGGATGTCATCTTCTGTGGTAAAAGGAGACCTTTTCTGCTCTAAATATTCTAATATGGATTTGTCAAAGTCAAAACTGGCATCACTCTTTCTTTTCTTCTTTAATGGAGTCGATGTTGATACTGATGCATTGGCATTGTCATCTCTTCATCTTTGTTGTTTTTTTGTTGTTGCATCTGCTGTGGTGGTTGTTGTTTCTGCTCATGGGGCTGTTGCGATTGGTGGTAATCATCATCATTATAATCAAATCGAAAGCTTTCTTCTGTTATGTTGTCTACAATGCTGTCGAAAGTTTTCTCATCACTTATTTCAATGTTGGCTAGTTCTACATCGAGGTTACTTGAAGTCCTATGATGGAAACAACGAATAAAATGGATATACATTAATTCTCATATTTTGTCCATTTGCTGTAACATATCCAATTCTTGTTATATTTTCCTATTGAGACATGTGTGATGCAATTCTTAATGTTTAATGCCATTGTTAAGCATGCAATGATTTTGGCATATGTAATACATACCGTATTTTCTTTTTTTCTGGAAATAAATTAACAAATAATTTACCCTTTTTGATAAT
>NW_022757237.1:0-804 GCF_011630105.1 Anneissia japonica
CCCCGACAGGGGAGCTATAGATCCCCAGCCCCCCCTCTGGCGCCACCACTGCCTATTATTGTAATTAATGAAACGTGAAAAAGAATAATCTAACAGATAATCAAATGGCATTTTCAATAGCTTCATTCTACAAAGCGTTCATGGTCTGGTAATTATGATGTTCAGCAGTGGAAATTGGTTTATTCTTCTGTTAAGTTTCAATAATATGTATCCATTGTAAGATCCGAGTATATGTTTTTTCCCAAGCTCTTATAATAATAGAGTCTGACACGGGTGCAGACTATGCTAATGCTAGGTTAAAATTTGTCTATTAAAGCAATGCATACAAAAACAAATATTTGGTTTGTCTAACCATTTTCCTATAGTAGGTTTGCATTTCACGTAGATTGGTCCTGTTTATTGAAATTGTAGAATTGTTGCTATGGCTTTTTGCTGTTATGCAAGGCAAAATCAGTGGGTCTGGAAAACTACATTCTAATGATTTCTTTGTCTTTGTAAAATTTATCCAAAAATAAATGTGATTGGTCTAGCAGATTTTTGTTTCTAAAACTCTACCAAATTCGCTTGTACAACAGAATAAATCCGGTTCCGATTCATCTTATATTGACAGAGAAAAATCATCTAGATCCAATAATGTATTCAATGTTATTTTCTTTGTTAAGATCCACACATTATAATGAAACGTTTAGTTACACGACTTAGAGTCGTGTAAGTAAACGTTTCAATATAAATTAATTTATATAATTGTTTTAGTAATCTTGCAATAATATTATTATAATATTGTTAATTAACCCACGGAGGTAT
>NW_022757238.1:0-538 GCF_011630105.1 Anneissia japonica
TGAGTGTTGGGTTGTATTTGTACCGCTCGTACAGAAGCATTAGTTCCTGATGAATCTAATGGTGGATCTATTTCGGCCTCTACGCCTGCCCAGGCTTCTTTCTTCTTCTGCATGTTATCTGCGGTCTTTCCGCATTGTCCACATGGTTTCCTTGATAGCCCATCCAGCGTTCCCATGTTTTAGTCCGGGCCGGTGGACCACTTCAAAATCATACTCTCCTATCGCCTGTAGCCATCTCGCTAGCTGTCCTTCTGGCTCCTTGAAATTCGTCAGCCTGCGCAATGACGCATGATCGGTCCTGATCACAATATGGCGCCCATAAAGATACTGGCGATGGTGCCTTAAGTACACTACCACTGCTAACAGCTCTCGTCGTGTAGCACAATAATTTCGTTCGGATTTACTCAGTGTACGGCTTGCATAGCTGATTACTCTTTCCTCGTCACCCTGGATTTGTGAGAGTACTCCACCAATACATCACTCGCATCAGTGTCCAATATGAACTGTCCCTCCGGTAGAGGGTAGGCCAAGACTGGTG
>NW_022757239.1:0-602 GCF_011630105.1 Anneissia japonica
AGAAAGGGATGTGGCCACACTCTAGAACTTTCCATAGATTAAGCCCTGTCCAGACTATTAAATTTTATTTGACAAAAACATGTGACATGCCTAAATATAGTCATGATGACATCACATCATGACTATATATAGGCACATCATATCTAAATGGGCATAAAACATTGACGAATATTTGTAACATTAACCGCTAAAACTCTAGGAGTCATTAATGAAATATTGTTGTCTGTCGGAGGTAATAGTAATGAAAGTTGATGGATGTAAAGAAAAAAAAAAGGTATCCTTACTTATTATATTCAAAGATATACCACACTTTTCTTACTCATTCCCGTATACAATAAAATCCAAAAGGTAATGTGTTTAGTCAATAGGTTTTCATGCTTCGATCAGGTCAATTCCATTCTTAGAAGAGGTCATTAATGGAGACAGAACTCCATGATAACAACAGTGTAGGGGCGCTTGTGTTTTGACAATAATTTGTGAGGTATTAGAGAGTATTCATCCCATTTTGACACTCTTCAGGAGCTACATATATTTATACAGTTCAATATTGTTTTTCGTTCAGTGATAATTATCACAATTATCATCGTTACCTTCTATATAAT
>NW_022757240.1:0-1070 GCF_011630105.1 Anneissia japonica
TATCTGTTTTATCAAGCACTCTACGTCATAGATGATCTGGAAAATCTTATTTATATATATATAGGTGTACCTGTAATCAAAGACCCCTCCAATTAAAAACTGCCTCCAATTATAAAATCAATTTCCTGTGGTCCCATATTACCTAATTCTTATATCTTTTTTTATTATTATATTATTTATTTTTTTCTAGAGGGGAATTTTGATATATCACTAGTAAAAGAATCAACCTTAAAATCGTTTGTTGGCAATTTTTTTATGAAGTTACCAGTATTGGCTATTAGCCCTTTAGTGGTGCTATACGATTTTTGGTTACAGTAGCTTACACTGACTTCACACTCTAAAGGGGTAATGGCCTATAACTTTTTATTCTATTACTAGTGACATATCAAAAATCCCCTCTAGAAAAAAATATCATCTTTCTAGGTCCCTTTTAATGTCACTATATTCTGAAAATAACTTCCATAAAAATAACGTCTGCAGGAAAAGTTAACATCTACTTTTTGTCGCAAGTATGACAATTTTGTGGTGATTACTGCACTTTGATAATAGTTACACTGAAAAAAAAAAGCACATGGTTATAGAGGTCTATATGTATATTTTTGGAAAGCTATTTATACAGGGCAACTGGTAAGTTTTATTTCAACTGATTACATTTTTATTGGAGTTGTGAAATAGCGTGAAGGTTAAAACATTGGTTGTGGCGATCCATAAGGAAAATCCCAAAAAACTATGTCGGGCTCTGGCCATTGTATGTATTTGGGATGAGGAACTGAAAAGTTGCAATAGAATGCCTGTTTCAGGGGTTAAAAGCCTCCTGCACCCCTACAAGCAGCAAACATATCCAGGAATCATACTTATCTCGTATAATTGTTTGCATGTCTTTACTCTTGTATTGTTAATTGTCTGCCTGAGGTTTGCTGGTCATGGGTTCATTACATGCAGCAAAAGACAAAGAAAGCTCATTAGACCATTCTCTCGGAAGTTGCCTCTTCCAAACTAAGGACCCCTGCTTTATTAGCATATTATGGGGCTTTGAGTAAAATTTTGCCCCCCCCCCCCTACCTCCCAGA
>NW_022757241.1:0-214 GCF_011630105.1 Anneissia japonica
ACGAAACTTTCCCGACGACGGAACTTTCGTTAGTTTTTGCGAAACGCAAGTCATCAAGCTCTCGGAATTTATTATCCAGGCCCACGCGCAGTTCGCGGCAATCCCTCTCCAACATTTCGTTCCTCGCAGAAAGCGACTGGATTTCTCCCGTAAGCTTGATGACGTGCGCTTCGCGTTGATCCGAGTACCGTTGCCATCTGGTGTTCATGCTTAT
>NW_022757241.1:267-650 GCF_011630105.1 Anneissia japonica
TAGACACTTGTTCCTCCAATACCTTGCATCGATCTTCCGATGAGAGAGACCCACAATTTCTCTGTTCGCCGACATCTTTTTCCCTTCGTTCGTAATTCCTCGGCTCCCGAGCCACGTCGATCTTTCCCATTACCAGATCGTCGATCTTCGATCTCATCCGTTCGATCTCGCGGCAGAGCGTTCGACGGACGTCGTCGGCGTAATTGCGCTGTCCGTAGCACTCCTTCAGCTCCGACGTCGGTTTTCTAATAGCGACGTCCTTTTCCGAGTCGGAAGAATTCGTAGCGCTCAGGTACTCGGTCAGCTCCTTATCTTTCATACGGACCTCGAACGAAAGTTCGGCGATCCTTATCCTGAGAGCGGCGATCGTCTTCTTCGCTTCC
>NW_022757242.1:0-615 GCF_011630105.1 Anneissia japonica
CACACATATATATATACTCTATTACATAATGTGTAATAGTGTGTATCTGGCGGAATTTGAATCTGTTCAACCATGAAGCCTGTGTGATCTAATGGTTATGACACTCGCCTTGACAGCGAGAGGTCGCAGGTTCGAATCCCGTCAATTTCGGTCAGAGGCATTATATTACACTTTATTCATATATTTATAGGACTACATTTGTTGAGAGCTATGCGAATGTAGTCCTGTAAATGATTTATATATATAATTTAACAGTGTTAACGGCTATCTTGATTTATATTACAGTATATGCAACTATTTGTTTCTAGCCGTACCTATTGTGTAATGGAGTGTATCTGGTGGTATTTGAATCTGTCCAACCAGGAAGCCTCCGTGGTCTAATGGTTATGACGCTCGCCTTGACAGCGAGAGGTCGCAGGTTCAAGCCAGGTCGCAGGTTCAAGTCCCGCCAGAGGCATTTTATTACACAATTTCTTTATTCATTTATTTACAGGACTACATTCGTTGAGAGCTTTGCTACACGGTGTATTATTATGTCCTTTATTCGAACACTGTATTTACCTTTCTTTGATGGTTTATATATATAATTTAACAGTGTTAACAGCTATCTTTATA
>NW_022757243.1:0-1320 GCF_011630105.1 Anneissia japonica
TTTTAGCCAAAAAGTGGGGGGGGGGGGAACTGCCGACGGTTGTGATCGATGAGCATATAGGCCTACTGCAAGATAATTTATCTGATTTATAACACCATCAATTTTTTAACAACAGATTAGTTAAATATTTTGAAAGACAAAATATCAAATAACGTTGCATTAGAGAAGAGTAGAATTGTCATGGTAATTTTAACCTAAAATTATATTCTCCTTCACCAACATGAACTGGCATAACTAGCTGTGTCCATCATTTCTATGGCGTAATACAATTTTTAAGTCCCAAAAACTGGTCACTGCGTATATGAAACTAGATGCCTGTAAAAATATGGCATACAGGAATGAGTTACGACTAGCTTAACAATAGCCACTGCCTTGTTATTAATTATTAGTTATTTATTTACTATATTTATTCTTTATGAAGGCTTATCAACTCTAATTATTTATTAATTTAAATTTAAATGTGAAATTACTGTCAAGAAATATTTATTTATAAGTTTATTTAGTAACTAAATTTATTTCCATTATTGAAATCAATTTGTTATTTGGCCTAACTCACATTTTTTTTTTAAATTTTCATCTATTAATTTAATTATTAATGATCATATTTATTTATCTTTTTTCATTTTACATCTATTAATTTAATTATTAATGATTATCTTCAGAACTATTGTATTTCATTTTTTTTAATTTTAAATTACTTCATTTCTTTTTTAGTAATTGTATTTATAATAATGTTTTTAAGAATTATATACTGTATTTGTTTTTAATTTTATTTTGTAATTCATTAATTGTTAAAAGAAGTAGTTAATAATTGATTCATTTTCCTTATCTTACACATTAATTTATAAATATTCGATTGTTTAAGATTTTCGTACCTACCTTATTTCCTTATAAATTTTATCATTGACAATGGTCTATTCCGATTGTCTAAACTAATTTAACCAAGAAACCTGTTATGTGGGTCTGACCATCCAACCATATCCGATCGTTAACTTTTGGCTCAGATTATCTTAAATAATTATATTCAATCATCTAGGGGTGTGATCATTTGTAATCTGCACGTAACAGGGTCGTGACAAAGTGCGAGCCAGCGAGTCATGCGAGCCAATGCGCGAGCCATGCGAACCAGCGAACCATGCGAGTCATACATTTTATCCTTTTTTTATATATATAGGCCTATGTATATATTTATTTATATATTTATTTTTATATACTTATTTGTGTATATATATTTATATATTTATTTATATATATATATATATATAATGTATTATTGTTTTATATTATATACTGTAATTATTTATATATTTATTCATATAT
>NW_022757244.1:0-689 GCF_011630105.1 Anneissia japonica
TCCTAAACATTGTTATGTTACATAGATATTATTTCATCAGTAGCTAAGGTGAGACTTCTTTATACAGTACCTTGTTTCGCATACTTATTCTTAAAAGATCATCGGAGGAGGGCAGAATAAAAATAAAGATAAAATTTAGTTTTTTTATTCAGCAAACAGTCTGCCTAAAACATCCAGACGGAGGAAAAAATAAATATACAATTTTATTGGTGAATGTAAAGTAGGATGGTTAAATATTTAAAATTTATATAAATATGTATATCTTTGAAGATGTCAAGGCAGTGGAGGGCATAATTAAAATTTTAAAAAACTAATTTTTTACTGCAATTTCCATTTTTTTTTTTTTTGTGGTGGTGGGTGCACTAATTGCTCAAAAATAAAATTTTATTTTTATTTTAAAAATATCAATATTTGCAGTAGACGGGTTCGATAAACAAGGTATAAAAAAAGTCTCGCCTGAACATTTGGTTTTTAGAATCTATTAACTTACCGATTTTGACAATCTTGAGCTTTTGAAACTTCTTAGTACTTTTTGATCCAGTTCAGATGAAGTCAGGAAACAAAGTTGTTAAGAATAGATTTAAATGTTGTTAAACAAGTTTCAAGGCTTGAAAATACTGTAAAATTAATATAAATATGTTAAGTGAATTACCATGTAAATAAAACAAACGATTATATAATAGCACCAA
>NW_022757245.1:0-938 GCF_011630105.1 Anneissia japonica
ATCTGTCCCAGGTACATGGAATAAGCTGTCTGTTGTGATGACAGTGCAAAGTTGACACCTAGGTTCTAAACATGGTGTGTTTCCATACTCTTGGGTGGTAGGAGGTAATTTGGATGAAGTCAAAATCGATTTTAAATTGGGTGGCTGTCGTCTAGCAATGATAACAGGATCCTGGAATCCTGTTTCAGAGCATTATAATGCTCTGAAAATGGATTCCAGGATTGCACCTCTTTTTTGCAATCCACCTATCTGTCGTCTAGCAATGATAACAGGATCCTAAAATCCTGTTTCAGAGCATTATAATGCTCTGAAAATGGATTCCAGGATTGCACCTCTTTTTTGCAATCCACCTATCATTGCTAGACGACAGCCACCCAATTTGAAATCGATTTTGACTTCATCCAAATTACCTCCTACCACCCAAGAGTATGGAAACACACCATGTTTAAAACCTAGGTGTCAACTTTGCACTGTCATCACAACAGACAGCTTATTCCATGTGCCTGGGACAGATTGCACTATACGCACCCCCAGATTACATTGTGATCACTCTAATGTGGTATATATGATTTACTGCAATAAATGTAACATGGGTAATTATATTGGAGAGACTGGCACTAAACTAAGATACAGACTCAATAATCATAAAAAAAATCTATTAGAGATAAAAGCAAGGGATTTCCTGTGAGTGTCCATTTCAATTCATCCGGGCATTCACTTTCTAATTTTCGTTTCATCATCATAGGCAGTGACTACAAATTTACTAAAGATAGACGTTGCGCAGAGTTACGATGGATACTCCGTATTAAATCACATACTAAGGGACTTAACAGAGATCTAGGCTTTGCTAGTGGCTATACTTTCACGAATAAATAATTACGCCCAGCATTGTCTTATTTTTATTTCATTGTTATTTACTGTTATTCCATAGCTCTTGA
>NW_022757246.1:0-1093 GCF_011630105.1 Anneissia japonica
AAAAAAAAAAAAAACATGTTTAGAACATCAGAAAAGACAGGAATATAGAGAGTATATAGATCTGATAATTTTGCTAAGTGTTTGTTAAGATTTGAATGCAGGTCTACATGCTGAGCTCCTTGATTACCCCCGCATGGGACAGTTAGGCCTGTGAAGGGCCATGTTTGTATCTGTATGTATATGTTACATGTTGTAGTTCAGTTAAATGGTACTGCACTGCACTGCGATTGCTAGGGATCCACGCTTTTGGCTGTCTTTTGTGGGAAAACATATTTAAGAATGAATGAAATAGTGTAATTACTGTACTTTTGAAACATAAGGACTTATTAATGACCATACCTTAAGCCTATATACCGCAAATCATTCCTTGACATATGTTCCAGCACGTCAGTCTTTGTAAACTGCTCATGTGTGAACTTCATGAAAAAAACCAAAACAAAAGATGGCAATGATTATGAGGGACAATGATTAGACAAAGGCCAAATTCGACCAGTCGCTCTTCGTTAAACCACGCTCACCTGCGCAGTAGTAACATCCTACTTAACGAAGACGACCAGTCGAATAGAAAACTTGTAAGTACTCGACAAAACAAAACAGCTGCGTAATCAAGGTTGCTTCGGTTTGTGGCAGTATGGGTTGTTTGTAAAAAAATGTTTTCATCCAATTTTTGAATTCTGTTAGCCTACAATTATTTTTTTACTTCATGTGGGTAAATGTTATAATTTTTATTTTCTGAAATTTAATTTAAATTATACTAACGCAAATGTTGTTGCTAAACTGACCAATCGGCCATGATTGTTTTGGTCACGTGGATAACTTAACGCTGATTAACGCACCTTGGTTTACGTTAATTTTAATTGTCAACGAAGTCTATTTTACGAAACCAGTCAAATGAAATTAATACTCAACGAAAAATCGTAGTCAACGAAATGAACCAGTTGAATATGCCCATATTCTATATTTTAATCTACAATGGTCATTCTTGTCTTTTTCATTACGATTTATATTATACCAGTATGAATATATATATATATATATATATATAAGAGAAAGACAAAATATCGAAAAACAACAACACTGTAGAAATTATGAA
>NW_022757247.1:0-679 GCF_011630105.1 Anneissia japonica
ATATTCCTATTAATAATAATTATAAACAATGAGTGATATTAGTAGTTTATCACTAATTATATTCTTATTTCGGAAAAAGAGCAAAGAATTTAAAGATCCGAACCAATGAGATAAGCAGCAAACTTACGAATTACTATAACCGGGATGGTCAAGATCGTGACAGACCGCCGAGACCATGAGTATTCCCAGATCCTCGCGGCTTAGTATATTTTTCAGTCCACACAGGTGTACCATACCATACATCATCTGGGTGACGCAAAAACAGTGCCGGAAATTATGAAACGGATTATTCCGATAATTCTCCTGAACGCAAACCTACAAGACAATAAGGTACGTTATGCGTCTATGGTTTCGTCATAGAGCTATTAATTCGTATTATATCTCTATGGGTTTCGTTCATACTGCTTATCATATAGGAATAATAATAATGAGGTTCTCATAAGGAAATGTTATGAAATGTTAGAAATGTAGTAATACATAAATAGTTATGAAATAATACAAAATATTATGAAAATTAATATGAAATACTGTAATACGAAACTAGATTTGATTCACAGGAACATGAATTAAATGTACAACGCAGCATACGTGTCAGCCAATCAGTTTATCACCATTCTCTACATTATCTACGAATTCGCTCTACAATATATAATATAATATAAATCGAACACTGTATTTA
>NW_022757248.1:0-618 GCF_011630105.1 Anneissia japonica
TCCGAGCGATCATATCTACCCAGCTGATATTCGGGTGTCCTGTCCCTATGCCAAGAGGAGGAATGCTTCCGATAATAATCAACATTAGGTACCTGTCAGAGGTTGCATCCCTGGTACAGGGCCTCCCACGTTCACCCCCGGTATCCCTATCCAGTGTGCTCTGTAAGGTAGAAACCACATTCGTTAAATCCACTAAAATGGATTTTAAATCCGATACTTCCGATTTTATGACATCATTCGCTGTCACTAATGCATCGATATTACTATTAGATTTAACGTTCAAACCTTCCATTTGACTAGTTAGGGAATTCACACCATCCAGCTGATGGGGGTGGGAAGGGAAATTGGAATCAGTTGTGAGCGAGAATTGGTGAGCTTCATTTGCGCTCTCCACCTGTTGGGCAATCTTAACAGCGGCCTCTAACGTTGTTGCACCATGTTCATGACATTTCATTTAAACTTAAAGATGTATAGTCCGATGGAACCAAGAAATCCTTGAAAAATATAAATTAATTCTGAATTTCTTAAATTGTATGTTTGGATGAGTAACAACCATAATGTTAAGAAAATGAATTTAACAATTTTAGTGGTATTTCTTATATAATACACACTTTGTTA
>NW_022757249.1:0-505 GCF_011630105.1 Anneissia japonica
TACATTTGTTGGTTATCTGAAGCATCCATTAAATAATGCAGTGGTTGGTTATCTGCAGCATCCATCGAATAATGCTGTTGTTGGTTATCTGAAGTATCCATTGAATAATGCAGTTGTTGTTTATGTGAAGTATCCATTGAATAATGCAGTTGTTGTTTATCTGAAGTATCCATTGAATAATGCAGTTGTTGGTTATCTGAAGCAGTTGTTCGTTATCTGAAGCATGTCTCTTATACACATCTAGATGTGTATAAGAGACAGTCCACTCAATAATGCAGTTGTTGGTTAGCTGAAGCATCTGCTGAATCATTTCCAGAATATCATCAAGATCAATACCATCTTAGCTGATTTATTAATTGAAATAATACCTCAAAGAAGCATTTTTAACTATTTTATGCAATGTGGTCTTTTAAATTTATTTCATTTGGTTGTTTCTCAAAGACCCCCATTGGAAATAAGTTTTTATACAAAATTCATGGGCTATCCTAGTATACCACTTATGGTT
>NW_022757250.1:0-602 GCF_011630105.1 Anneissia japonica
CGACGATCACGTTCTTGTGTTCGCTCTCGTTTCCGAACTTGACGTCTCCGATAACAAGGTCGCCCAGGTAGAGCAGGTAAACCGACTTTTTGCCGGCCCGTTTGAGAGACAGGTGCTTCGCGTCGACGTCCGATACTCTGCTGCAGGCGACGACGGAGGATGCGGCGTGCAGCTCGGAGAGTCGACGGTACTCCGGAACAGATGTGTATAAGAGACAACCTCGAGTCCACGTTCAGAGCTTTGACGAACTTGTTCCCCAAAACGTCCCCGAAACGTTCAAGCGCGGACGGTGCCGAGTCCCGACTTCTCATCGCGTCGATGAACCTCTCGTCCGAGTTGACGTACGCGTTCCAGAACGCGAAGACGGACGAGGTGCTCGCACACCTTCAGTAGAGGTTCCTCCGTACACTCCCCGCGAGCGAGATCCTGGTAGTCGAACTGATCGAACGCTTGGGGAGAATTCTCAGCGAGCACGGTCGCCACCGTCATTGCCGCTCCGTACAGATCGGTCTTGGCGGACAGCATCTTCCGATTTCAATCGCCGAGAACGTGACTCGCGTCCCTGTACGGGACGTTCGTCAGTTTCCTGTCCGTGCGGATGC
>NW_022757251.1:0-1309 GCF_011630105.1 Anneissia japonica
CATATTTTTGTAGCTTATAAAACAAAATACCTTTACGAAATGTGTTAGTTAAGAAGACCTACTAGTTGTGTAGGGCTTTATTCCGGAATAAATAGAAAAAAAACATAGTTTACAAAATAATATTAATTATTATTATTATTATTATTATTATTATTATTATTATTATTATTATTATTATTATTATTATTATTATTATTATTATTATTATTATTATTGTTATTATTATTATTATTACAATTATTATTATTATTATTATTATTACTATTAATACAATTATTATAAACATTATTATTATTATCAATATTATTATTATAATTATTTATTATTAATATTATTTCTATTATTATTATTATTATGTATAAAAGTTATATAATGTTAAAATACATTTCAAGTCTCTCATGGAGCGGATAATAGTAATCGTTATCATTATAGCACGCTTGTTAATGTATATATCAATGTATATCTCTCTATAAAACGGTAAACAAGGATGTACGAACAACACCTTATAAATGTTACTTAGGTGATTGATTTTGTCTTCATCAACGATAACCATAAAACAGAGTAAAATTAAAGTAAACGCAGTAATATCGGCAAAATTTTTGTTTTGGGAATACATTAAATCGAATAATAAACAAAATAATGTATTGAAACTATTTTATATGATCTACTATGAACTTAACAATTATAGATACAAACTGTTTGTTAGGAATGTCCTCGTATCTTCCAAAAACAGAATAGGGGCCTATAAAATGGTGTTTGTGTAATGGTGCAATACAACAAAAAACCTCATTAATGTGAACAAATATGTACTAACTTGTTGGCAAACAGCTCATCAATGGGATAACATTAGCTAAGAAATTTAAAATAAGTCAATCTTATAAAACTAATTAGGATTCAGAAGCATTATTCCAAAATATTTATTGTTATGTAAACAATATGAAATTTCTATTTAAAGTACAATTCAACTATTAAAATTGTCAAAAAACTTGGTTATTACATCATTGCCGTATTATACTTAAATGGTAAAATCGTGAAATGTGACGTGAATAACGTTTGATGGTCATAGTGTACAATGTTATATCAATAGGTGTTTGCAATAAATTCAAAATAGAATTAGAGAATTGTATGTACTTATATTATTATTGTTTTAACCACGAATCTTAGATAGTATAATTCATTAAAATGATTATCATCTTCATCATCATCACCATCACCATCATCATCGTCGTTGTCAACTCAACATTATCATATTATCTCATTGTTATCATCATCATTATCATCATCATCACCATCGTCATCATCGTCATCA
>NW_022757252.1:0-871 GCF_011630105.1 Anneissia japonica
TTAGGCAATTTTTTGAGCTCCCATATTTTATAGTTCATTTACTCAATACAGGCCTGTGCGACAACTTAACCATTTCGCCACGACATGCCTCATATGGTCAATACCGGTGAAACACAAATAAGAAGAAACAGAAAATATCTGCTTCCTGTAACAGAAAACAAGCCGATACAAAAAGCTGTTTATATACTATTACAATTCCAGGACACACAGCCGATACACAACCCAAAACCACAAATGCAAACTCAGCCTCGTAAAGAACTACCACAAAAAATCAACACAGATTCAGCCAACAAGAACCCGAAGTGGACGAACTGTCAAACCAAATCCCAAATACAATAGGTCTATGTTTGCAGAGTAATTAAAAAAAAAAAAAATGCAAGCGTTGATTGAACATTGATTGGATTACTGAACGTTGATTATTGAACATTGATTTGATTGCTGAAAGTCGATTATTGAACATTGATTATACATTGATTATACAACATTGATTGAACATTGATTGGATTGCTGAACATTATTTATACATTAATTATACATTGATTATAGACCATTGTTATTGGATTGGAATTTATAAGTAAAATGGAAATTAAAAATTGAACAGGAATTTAAGTTATTAATTAATATGTTAGAAAAGATCACAATTGAATGAATAACACAATCACACTTTTGACTTAAAACGTTTTATTGCTCTCATGTTTAAAAAAAAAAAAAAAAAACCTAAGTCGTAGCTGGCGACAACTTCTGGGAGAAAAGCCGAACAACGACTCCGATCCTCATCAAAGAAACTACATGATGACGGTGACTCGGATGTTTGAAGAACTCGGATACCAAGCCGATAATAGCGAGTAGATGGGACCTGTTCAATGGCTGA
>NW_022757253.1:0-1604 GCF_011630105.1 Anneissia japonica
AACTATCATTGTAATGTACAGTAATTAATACTGAATAATAATAATAATAATAATAATAATAATAATAATAATAATAATAATAATTTCAGCATTAATTAGCTTTGGCCTAAGCCTTGTAATGAAGAACCTACAGATACTGTACTATTTACTAGACCTGTAAATAATAATCGTTCAAGGGGAATATCTTTTTTGTACTTCCCCTTAACGTCGTTTTTTTAATTGTTCTCTAATTCCTCCATTGTCTAAGTTCCCCTTAAAGTACAGGTAATAATAATAATTAATAATAATAATAATAATCATTTCAGCATTAATTACCTTGGCCTAAGGCTTGAAATGAAGAACCACAGATACTATTTACTAGGCCTATAAATAATAACTAGCCCAAGGGGAATATTTTTTGTGTTATTTCCCCTTTGTCTAAGTTCCCCTTAACGTACAGGTAATAATAATAATAATAATTATTATTATTATTATTGTTATTATTATTATTATTATTATTATTATTATTATTATTATTATTATTATCATTTCGGCATTACATGTAATTAACTTGGTCTAGCCTCAAGAACCTGCCGATTACTATGCCTAATATTAAATAACTAGCTCATTTTTACATTCATTTGATGTTTTGCCATTTTGGCAGGTCTTATGGCATCCCAGTCTTTTAGAGCTGCCTATTCGCAGCTCTTCTTTTAATTTGAAAATAACTGTCATTCTGTTTCATTTGATCAGATGAAGAAAAACGCGCTTTTCCTTACTCTTTGTGCTTTTCCCAGAAAGCGTTTTTAGTAGGCCTACTTGTAGGCCTAGGTAATTATGCAAAACCCAGGCCTAACTAAAAAATTAAAATTGTCATAGTATACTCAAGTTAAAATAACACTTTTCATTACTCGTGCAGCTTAATCAAATATTATATGTCATTTTAAACGACCCATTGGTATTAACATGGTAACATCAATGTATTTTTAAAAATTAGACAGCGACGTTCTCTCAGAAGTTGTTCTGTAGACGTTTATTTGTTGATGACTTTTTGACCTCCTGAATTCTGCAATGAGATTTTCGGGTCGATTCAGCCGAGACGGCCCGAGTGGAGTTTCATGTAAATGTTTCGTACAGGAAAAAAAAATCGCGTTCAGGGTTGCCTGCCAGCAGCTGCCAGCCAGATAGTCGACTTCACGGCCAAACACACGCCATCTCACGGCCAAATTCGGCCAAACTTTTTTTTCTTTTTTCGATATAGGCCAAAATTCGGCCATATTTTAATCCGATTAGAAAACAATAGTGGGTAATGTTCATTTAAAATACAAAAATTACACGAATATCAACTGTAATTTGTTTGAAATTGATATAGGCCTACACAGAACAATGCTAATATTTCACTGTTTTTGTTTTTATTATTAAATACCCAGCTAGAAAACATCAAAATATTAAATATTAAGATCGACCTAAATTTGATTTAAATGTCGATCTATAGCAAGTATTTAAGGGCCTGTTATTGAATCTTTATTGACAAATCAGTTGCTCTCTTTAATTAGAATAAAAGTTACATTAGTAAGGTAACACAAACCGGTGTTTAAACAAACCTATGAAAACTTTAATAAATA
>NW_022757254.1:0-745 GCF_011630105.1 Anneissia japonica
GTGTAGAGTAGCCGTAACTTTTAATGGTTAAAAACACAAACGTTTGCGGGCATCGCCCTTCATCAGGTGGTACAGATAAAAAATATAGCGAGTAAAAATACACTCAATGCGGACCTAGGATGATTAAGCAACGAGTAGCTAGGGAGCTACAAGGAACAATAAAGGGCGTGAACTGAATCAAATCTAAAACAAAAGCCATCAGAATGAGTCATACAGATAGGAAGCCTATCCTGTATACGGATGGAATATAGCAAAATACATGAAATAAAATATAATATATATAATATAGGCCTATAATAAAAAATCTGCTGTAAATAACATCATAATCTAAAAGCAGTGAAACTAACATTAATGCCAGCAGGATGTAACGCACCTAATTTATAGATGATTTTCTGTTCTAATTCTTTCCTAGAGAAATCAGATCCTTTACATAAACTAACACCAGTAATTTGTATCGTCAATATTATGATTATGAGAAAAATGAGAAGCTACTGGTAAACCAGGCATACGTAAGCGTATAGATCTAAGATGCTCCGTAAAACGATCAGCAATGCGACGTTTGGTCTCTCCTATGTATATCAAGTTACATTTATTACAAATTATGCCGTAAATAACATTAGTAGAAATACAACTAAAAGAGTCCGTAATGACATGGTATCCCGAAGGTCCCTTAAGTAGAACAAGTGATACAACGTGTTTACATGTCTTACACCTCGGTCGATGGCAAGGAGTAGTCGAACCTTTA
>NW_022757255.1:0-609 GCF_011630105.1 Anneissia japonica
GGAGATAGCATGGGGTCCCAATCGTTCAATTTCAGACTTGGTCGTTCAACGGTCTCAAAACATCATCAAGGAGGTGTGTGATGCCATTTGGGCAGCATTGAACTCTACGTGCCTTAGAATGAACTATCGGTCTTACTAAATACCACACGGAACACACGGGACCACTCGCGACCACTCGAGACCACACGGGTGCAAAAATGATTAAAATATTACCACACGATAGTATAAAACTGCTATATAATCAATAAAAACCAACTTTTATAATAACAATTGTCCAAAATATGGTAAAAATGATTTTTTTTAAACAGGTTTTTCCGCCGTGCTTCGGAAGGTAATGCGTTGACATTGAGGTTCTGTAACGTATTCACGTCTCCAGAAACGCGTTCAACCTTGACCTCTACCACATTCATTACGTACGTTACTTCATCCTGCGTATTCTACAATAACTGTATTTATTACTGTATCTGCTTTGTATTTACATACTTAAGTGTTTTTGACTCTTATTGTTTTAATTTTCTTAAATTTGTATTGATTCTGTAGTTTAGCCCATAGAGACAAATCTAGTTAACTTTTTATGAATAATGTTTTTAAAGATGGTATTTTGAGATT
>NW_022757256.1:0-1000 GCF_011630105.1 Anneissia japonica
GGCGTGGTTCTTCAAGATGTGCAAACGCAATTTACCTCAACTTTGGAAGCTTATAACTCGAGATTTGTAATAGCTATCAGAGTAAAACTTGGTATTCTAACATAGTTGTCGCCATATTTCACAAATATCGCCTTAGATTAACAGTTATCCCTTCCCTTTTGAAGTTATCTGCACTCAAATTAGCCGCTTTGTTTAACGATGCAAATTTTTTTGTGATTTTCAAGGTCACCTTGCTTCCATTTGAATGGATATATACCCCTCATATTACAGGTGTATTATCTAAGTGTATTTGTCTCTAGCCACATGCAGGCGCAGGCCGATCAAATCAATTAAAATTGAATGGCATATATTCAAAGTTGGGACCAGATCTATAAAAGTGAAAAATGTCTATGTTTCTCAACAACAGATCGTCTTGTGGAAAGTTAAAATCTTTTCTTAAATTTACCCAGTTAATCAGATATATTAGATCTACCTATAAACCAAATTTCAGGTTTGGTACTCAGCTCCTTCATGGTTAGATACTATGTTGAAAACTACACAATAACATAATTGGAAATCACGAAAGTTTTTAAGAGTTGAGTCATTCTATGCCAACTCAACAAAATGCATTACACCAGGGTCATAGATTTCTAAATTTTGTTTTGGACACTGTCTCAGTGATATAGATATCTATGTGAACTGAAAACCTGAAATGTTGAGACTTGCCAATTCATTTGTTTTCAAGTAGCGGCAGTTTGATGTTAAGGGGGCGTGGCCTCTCAACAAATGCATTACAACATTACAGGAGGTCATAGATTTTTAATTTTTTGCACCCTCCGGCCTTGTGAATAGAAAAACCTGAAGTTTTGAGACTCAAATTCCCTTTTCGTTTTCCCGTAGCGGCAATTCAACGTAATAAAGGGGTGTGCCTCAAATTAACTTTGATTTTCGTATGCAATATCATCATACAACCCCTTTAACCTTTTGTGGTGTAGGACACCTTTTACTGCTTATTCCAAAT
>NW_022757257.1:0-286 GCF_011630105.1 Anneissia japonica
TACGTAGCTAGGCCCTATACCTACGATATTTTTTCAAAGAAATTTGCTAAAAATGTTACTGTAATATGCCTGTCGAATTACATTACCAATGTAGTCTGAAATCACTATTTTGGGCCATAAAGACATATAAGTATGTATGTTATAATGTATGTATGTATATATATATATATATATGTGTATATGTATGTGTATATATACATATATATATACATTATAACATATATACATACTTTTATAAATACATATATATACTTATATATGTATATATATAAGTATGTATATATGT
>NW_022757257.1:359-673 GCF_011630105.1 Anneissia japonica
TGTATATATGTATGTGTATATATATATTATATATATATTATATATATATACACATACATATCATATATGCATTATAACATATATACATACTTATGTATATATACACACATATACATATATACATACTTATATATATATATACACACATATACATATATATATATACATAATATATACACATATATATATATATATACACACATATATATACTTATATATATATACATACTTATATATATATACATACATATATATATATATACATATATATACATATATACATACTTATATATATATACACATACTTACATATA
>NW_022757258.1:0-635 GCF_011630105.1 Anneissia japonica
ACCTAGACTAACAGCACTCTATATAAGAAAAAGATAATAGACAATAAATAGGAACATTAAAATTCAGGAAGATTATTACAGAAATAGAATTTTCACAAATGTTCACAAAGCAAAGAAAGGGGATTACACAATAAAAAGGGGTTGTAAACATTTTTTAGAAGGGGAACATTACAGATATGAGCTAGTCCACAGCTTATATAGCACTATTATATAAGTCAACATTACATCATCATTCTGCATTATTTCATCATCATCATCATCATCATCATCAATAATTGTCATCATCATCATCATCATCATCTTCTTCATCATTAATAATCATTTCATCATAATTATCTCATCATCATCATAACTGTAATTATCGTCATTGATCATTCTCCTCATCATCATTCTCATTAATAATTTTCATTATGATAATCAGTTATCATTATTATCATCATATAATCATCATCATAATCTGTATCATTCATTATTATCATTTTTCTTTCATTCATTTCCATTTAATTTAATATTGGTATAAAAACACTCAGAAGGCAACAACTTACAATACAGTGGAAGAAAAATACAAGACATTAACCCTTTCACTGCCGGCTGTTTATGTGTTAAGCCAACCACAGTGCCAGCTGATTACACTG
>NW_022757259.1:0-522 GCF_011630105.1 Anneissia japonica
ATATACACAGGTGTATATATATATATATAATATATCATCAAAGAAATGTACAGTGATCGAATAAAGGACATGATAATACATTGTGTAGCATAGCTCTCAACAAATCTTGTCCTATAAATAAATAATTAAATAAAAATTGTGTAATATACTTCCTCTGACAGGATTCGAACCTATTACTTATTTGAACTTATTTGTAGTAGATTTGTTCCTAATTCTTGAATGTATTCAATACATAAGCCTACTGAAAATAATTGATGTTAAAATGTCAGTGATTCTGAATGATGCAAATTGTACGGAAGCTTAAAGTGACCTTCCGAGTTTCCGAGTTTCCAAGATAATTATCTTGGAAACATGGAATAAACACTTATTAAGACGTCTTTCCGAGATAATTTATCTCGGAAAGACGTCTTTCCGAGATAACGTATTTTGGAAAGACGGAATTCCAAGATAACGTATCTTGGAAAGACGGAATTCAAAGATAACATATCTTGGAAAGACGGAATTCAAAGATAACGTATCTTG
>NW_022757260.1:0-2201 GCF_011630105.1 Anneissia japonica
CCCCCCCCCCATCAGACAGGTCAAACCCACACCCCCACCAGCCACAGCTCATCAGGCAGTTGGACCAAAAAAAAAAATAGGCCTGAAATGAAAAGAAATGCAGTGCATGTTTATTGAGTTGAGTTTGATAGTTGTAACAATTGTATTTTTATCAACTTTATATTTTGAAGTATTTTTTCAAGTCTGAGAGTGCCATTTCCGGCCATCCAGAGGTCCCTATTTAAAAGAAAAATTCTCATCCCCCCCCCCACAAACCCTCTTCCCAGCTCGGTCAGAAATCCTTCGGATGGTGATATAGAAATATATTATTTAGGTAGGTCTAAATAGAAAATAAACTGTTATATATTTATATGATATAAAAATGTAATTTATTATAAAATTATAATATGGATTGACATATGTGATTTATTGAAACATTTGTTAGTGATTTGGTAAAAGAAATTTCATGTTAAAAAATACACAAACAGCAATTATGATGTCGCTTACTAGCGGCGCATTTAGATTGGCTGGACTGGACCTGGCCCCCCCCCCCTCCATTTGGAAAGTTAAAAAAAAAAAAGAAAGAAAAAGAAATAATTGATCACCCAAAATGCCTCAGAGGTTAATTTTGTGTGTCAAGAAAACAATAGTTTCACGGGGTATTCCTCCGTACACCCTAGGGCTGTGTGTCTCGATCAGCCCCACTTTTGGCCCAGCTTTTTTCCCCCCTCCCCTACTTTTGGACATTTCTGGATCTGCCACTGCTTACAACAGACACTTCAGCAACAAGACTTGCTAAGCTTCCATCTTTACAGTGTATTAACTTGACCGTTCAAACAATAACAAAGCGTAGTACCTCATACAGATGATATGACTGATCAGACGCAAAAGAGTGGATTAGATTAAATAACATCATGTTGATAAATCTGTTGGTTAGTTTGGCGATATAAATATAAATTTGCTTTTTTGAAGAGTCATTGTTCTTAGAACAGCTCATGAACATCTTTAAGTATAACTATCAATTGATATTTTTGTTGTCTAATGATTCCACTTAGACTCTTACATCTGATGCATTATGTTTCCTAGCAACCTTCATCAATCATGATTTCCAATGCATCTGAATGACCACAATACACTGAGTATGGCAGGCCTTAACAGTTCATTTTTAGGTAAGTGAATTCTGCACACATTTTAAGTGGCCACTATGGTGAAAACAGTTAATTTACAGTACATTCTCCATGCATATAATTAAAGTTGAACACTTGAACACATGTTCACATCAATTTTTACACGCCTGAATTTTTTGTAATTGATCAAATAATTTTATCTGGTTTCAATATGTTACTGGTAATTTTCAGGTTTTGTTATGGCCGCAAACTTACCATGAAGTTTTCATTGGAATAGGGATTTCTCAATTTTCGCATCCACCAGTTCCGCATTCTCAATTTTTGCACACCATCCCCCTCCCCAGGGTGAAACAAGCTACGCCCCTTATGAGGAAAATCAACAGTTAACATACTAGTAGGCCCTATGTATTTTTTTCTAAATAATAGCAATTGTGTCTTGACCCCCATCTCATTGCTATACATTCCCTACATTTTTTAAATCGTTAAATTTCAAAATTAATTTGATTTTTAAAATGATCATTTGTTCTCAATAATTGAATATTATTAATGATATAATTAGTATTCAAATTAATTAATATCTTGTTAAGGTAATGGTAGCAGTTTGTATTTAATATGTGTACAATGAATACCATATTACTAAAATAATACTAATATGCTATTGCTAACTGCTACTAATTTCAGTATGTCCTACTATAACTGTTACTGTGATTATCATTATTATATTTATGCTTGCCTGAAGTGGATCCATTCCTTAATTGTATTTTAAAAGATGCATATTAAGTAATAGTAGTACTTCAAATATCTTCTGTTGTTAAACATGAAAATCAATAGACAATCAGTCAATAGACATGTCAAAGGTTATGCATTGAAGTCGCTGAGAAGAAAAAAGAGACTGTAGTGTATATATACATAATATAATTTGGATTACCTGTACAGTATTATGATTCCGGCATTTATGTCATGTGCATTGCACTCCTTTAACCAGAGAAATTGATTTAATGATAATTTACTTAACTTATCTTTAAAAGGCAAATACTTAATAATAGAATCTCAAATATTAATTTAACTCTCATAATTGTGGTAGCGGAGCATGGG
>NW_022757261.1:0-1674 GCF_011630105.1 Anneissia japonica
TTAACCTTTCATCATCATCACAACAACAACAACAACAACAACAATAATAATAATAATAATAATAATAATAATAATAATAATAATAATAATAATAATAATAATAATAATAATAATAATAATAATAATTCAATAAGACTAATTAAAAATAATTTGCGTTCTGTTATGACAACTGCTCATTTAGATAGCCACATGATGGTTGGAATACATCGTGATAGGTGAAACAACATCGACCATGACAGCGTGGTTGACAAATTTCATGCAAAATTTCCAAAATATAGAATTTCCCTTTCAAGAAAGAGGATTTGAAAATCATATAGATGGTTAAATTGCATACTCTTTGTTTCTTGCTTTATTCAAAATGTTTTGGTTTTGGAAGCTGGTTTCAATATTAGAAAGCATAACCTACATGAAGTCATATAGTAACTCGATGCCTATCAAATAAGTAATAAAAGTTCGCCACAATTCATCAAATATCCGTGGCTTCCAGGGGGCTAAGCCCCCTGGACCCCCACCGGGGGCCCTATGCGGCCCCATGGCCCCCACCTGAGTGAGACTCGATTCGCTCCACTAGCCCCCCTTCCCCCGTCGGGGCCTTTAGCCCCTCCGTTGGGCAGGTCCTGGCGCCACCACTGATCCTAAGTCCCCCTGTCGGACAGCTCAACCCCCCACCCCAGAAAATATAACCGAGAGCCACCACAGATCGGTATAAAACAGACATGTTTCGGCAAATCCTTCGCCATCTTTAGTTAAACGATTGCTAACATGTAATATACTATATAAAGGGAGTGAACAAATGTAAAGTATTGTATTTTAAATAAATGGGAATTGAACCATAGCTATTTGAACAGACATCATGACATTGCATTTTTAAGGAAACGATTTGACTGTATCGTGTTGGGATTCAATATTTCGACATTAATTAAAATTTGACTGTAATTGTCATTCAACAGTCAACCAAATAAAATTCAAGAAGGCGTTGCATATAAAATGGGACACGCCCTCTCTCAACAAGCAACTTTTACATGTTCATTTAGGTAGTGGCTATCGGCACTGCCGCAGTGCCGATTTGGCACTGCCGCAGTGCCCAAAAAAGCTGCGGTTTTCTATCGGCACTGCCGCAGTGCCAAAAAGCTGCCGTATTCTATCGGCACTGCCGCAGTACCAAAAAGTTGTTGTTTTCTATCAGCACTGCCACAGTGCGAAAAGCTGCTGTTAATTAATCGAATCGATGTTTTTATCGATAGATGACATTGGTAATTCATAATTCATAATATTATTTCACTCAAAAACGTAATGAGACTGGTTAGGCAAAAGGAACATGTCCCTGTACAAGATGCCTTCTAGAGAAACAATGATAATGTTAATGGCAAGACATAATAATAATAATAATAATAATAATAATAATAATAATAATAATAATAATAATAATAATAATAATAAAAATAATAATAATAATAATAATAATAATAATAATAATAATAATATTTAATACAGAGAATAATAATAATAAATAAATGATAATAATAAAAAGTAAATGATAATATTAATAATAAATGAAGATCAAAATATATCACTGAAGTGAATTCAGTTATTTATTAAAACAAGATTAAAAAGCTGCTGTTAATTAATCGAATCGATGTTTTTATCGATAGATGACATTGGTATAATTCATAA
>NW_022757262.1:0-851 GCF_011630105.1 Anneissia japonica
CCAAAGTGAACGCCGCGGCCCTCAGGAATCTCGTTTTGAGTATGTCGTGTCCGGGGAAATGTCCGGGGAAATGTCTGGATCAGCTGCTGGTGATAGGCAAAAACCGAGGTTCATCAACTTTGGGGTTCACTTTGGAGTTCTCTTAATTGATTTGAGATTTGCAGTACAGCAGATTCCCTCAGTGATGGAGCCAGGATCTGCCCGACGAAGGGGCTAAAAGGCTCTGACGGGGGTAGGGGCTAGTAGAGCGAAACGGCCCCGGGGGGGGGGTCCAGGGGCTACACCCCCTAGAAGCCACGGATATTTGACGAATTATCGAATTTTTATTACTTATTTGATAGGCATCGAGCTACTATAATATGACTTCATGTAGGCTGTTTTCTAATGTCGAAATGAGCTTCCAAAACCAAAACATTCTGAATAAAGCAAGAAACAAAGAGTATGCAATGTAACCATCTAATTTATTTTCAAATCCTCTTTCTTCAAAGTGAAATCCTACATTTTGGAATTTTTGCACGAAATATCTGACAACTACGCTGTCAGTCTAGGTTGCTTCCCCTATCGCGATGTATCGCAAGCTATCACGAGGCTATCCGAACGAGCATTTGTCATAACAGTGACGCAAATTAATTTTAATTAGTCTCATTGAACTATTATTATTATTATTATTATTATTATTATTATTATTATTATTATTATTACAATATGAGGCTATACGAACGAGCATTTGTCATAACAGTGACGCAAATTAATTTTTAATTAGTCTCATTGAACTATTATTATTATTATTATTTCCTATAGAAATCTATCGTAAATAAAATATTTTCCATTTATCTTATCGCGCCCACCCA
>NW_022757263.1:0-759 GCF_011630105.1 Anneissia japonica
TTCTTCCCACTGGTGGACGGCATCGAAAAGGAGAGACTCTACGAATTTGAACGAGAAGACACCCAGAGCCACTGCGAACATGACCTGCACGTCCAATCGTTTCACCAGACTGCCGTCGTACATCACACCCGACTTAAAAACCACCATCACCGCCACGGCCGGTAAAAATATGCTTGAGTAGCATTGGATGAATCTGTCCGAAAAAGGAGACAAAAGAAAAAGAAAGAATGAATTTTTAAGGACACAAAAAATAAAGCAATAAACGTTTAAAAGAAAAACAACAAAAATTGACACTCACGTTCTGCACACGAGAAGTTTGTTTCGACGATTGAACGAGTAGATCCGATCATACCGTATTTTTCTGAAGATAGCGATGAATGAGGCGTACAGAAACGTCCACACGTTGAGGGTCAAGAGGAATGCCGTCGTCACCGTCGGTTCCCACATGTTGAAGCGTCGATCACGAATGCGTTGAGAGTTGCTGTTGTCGCGATGAAGACATAAATAAAAAAAAATAATGGTAATCACTTGGCTTTAATAGGTCTCGGTCTTCTGGAAAACGATCTGCGCCTCCTTTCGTCGGACGTACCGCGTTCGACGACGACGATCGGTCGAAGTGAACGGTCGGCGGACGTGCGCGCTCTTATGGACGCGTACGCGCAGACGACGGTCGCGACCACCAAGGACAGCCAATTTATCAGAGCCGGTATCCAGATGGTGAAAGGAATTCTGCCGATGAAGTGCAGGTTGAATTCCGAC
>NW_022757264.1:0-747 GCF_011630105.1 Anneissia japonica
CACCATAATCATAATCATCATTACCATCATCCTCATTATTATCATCATCATTACCATCATCATTTCCATCATTATCCTCTTCATCACCACTGGGGGAGGGGAATGAACAACAGGATATTTGATTGGTGAACAGCCGAAATGGCAATTTAAAGCCAACGAAGTCGCTAGAGGTGTTAAAATGCAGCCTCTACGCGGTAGGCGGTCAGCATAGCACCAATAGAAAAGTGAAAAATGACGGTGACTTTTTCAAGTAATACAATTGAAACAAATACTAAAGCAATCAGAAAATACATTTAGGCCCCCTAATTGATTCTCCTGAAGTAAATCCAAAATATCATATATTGTTATATTGTATTTAAGCCTTTCCTTTATATTGTATGCTTTGTAAATTTGATATACTATATTTTTTGTTTTCTTTTTTATCACGGCCATGATGAAAAACATGTAAGTTGTTGAGTTATGTTTTCGTGAATAAATAAAGCTTTATTACTACTACGGACAAAATAACACATTGAACATTTGACAGAAGATTGCCTTTAATTAGTTCGTAGTTATTTTGAATTTTATACTGTATTTGTTTTTGGAAACTTGTCGCAATGACTCAGCAGGCCTCCCAAGTCTACCTAAAATCCAATCTTGAAGGCAAATTTCCCTCTTCCAAAATAAAATATAATTTTCCCATAAAATCTATAATTTTTCTTCTGAATTAAAAACTGAGAATATTTGTAAAATTTGCTTCTCGAATAT
>NW_022757265.1:0-1966 GCF_011630105.1 Anneissia japonica
AAAAAAAAAAAAAAAGTGAGTTTAGTGGCGATACAGCAGTGGGCGAAAGGAGAGCTCGAACAGATGGTTGGCATATTAAACGATTGTCATTATAATACAAATCTAATACTATAAGTTTACATGAAAGGATTATAACCAGTTTTGCATTATATTACTTTAAATTGTGGACAATCTTGGCCAATTTGATAAGCAACCTTGGTTATTTATTGGTAAATTTTTAAACTATAACAATTTCTGAAAAATATTACCCATATTTTGTTGCTTTTATTAATACTGTAATGGCATAAATTTTGTGATATTTGAAAGAAATTATATAAATTAAAAACATCAGGGGGGTATACCATTCCTGTTCTAAGACTTTCATGTAATCTCTATAATTGGTTTGCATTGTATGTGATACCACTAAGAGTGCATATTGTTGTAAGCTCCCCCAAAATACAGCCATAGAAAAGCAAGGCTGAGCGTGCAGAAACGTAGACTGTGTTTGTGGATTATCCAATTTAATTAGACGTTCTGATTGCTCAGTTTTTTTTTATTACATTTTTAGAATTGGTGGTAGTTACTGGTGCTTCTATAGCTCTATTTTGCGGTAGCGAATTTACACTATAAAGAGAATAATAAATTGTTCCCAGTTTAATAATATACAAATAATTAATGTTTATGAGTGCAATGGAAGAATATTTTCATGAGTTAAAATATTGACTGTGCCATTCAACAAGGCAGAGCCGAGTTGAATGGAACAGTCAATATTTCAACGAATGGCAATATTCTTTCCATTATACGTATACAAAACATTCATTATTTGTTTTATAACACACCTAAATAGATCAGTTCGGCCTAGGCTAGCTAGCTTGGCCTAAGCCTCCTCAGCTCAAAACCTAGGCCTAGACAGCGCATTTCGGAAAATAAAGTCGAATTCCGCACAGAGTTTGCGCAAGTTTGAGCTAGTTTTTGAAGTATCATCTCCGCGCAGATTTCCGATGCATTACTCACCGCTAAGACAAGTTCAGCAAGAAGTAGGCCTGAGAAAGTTTATAGGTGGTGTGACATCATTTCATGGATTTAACCCTTAGAACAAAGTCAGTCAGGCGTCTTTTTAACCAATCAAAAGATTGTATTAGGTTGGAGTTATTTCGTATCCATAGGCAACGTGCAATGGACGATTCGGATGGGGAAAAATGCACGGTGGAACAAAATTTCAACGATGAGCGATGAAATAAGATGGGCAAAATATTAATGCCACGTTGTACGAAATCAACTATCAAATGACTTGGATCTATTTAGGTGGCTTATAAATTGAAAGGATTGACATCTTAAGCTTTGTCTAAACTATCAAATATCATCAAAAAGCGCGTCACATAAAATGTGATGGAACATAGAGTTGAACACGTTCAACTTTTTTTGATACAATTTGATGATATGTGATATGACGTCATCGTACCCATATATGGACACATCACATTTTTTTGTCCCATAAAATTTGAGTGTAGACAAAGCTTTAGGATACGAATAATAATAATAATATTGCCTTGGCTACATTTAATGACAGTTTGCAGGTGTTAAGGTGGGGCCCAGCTTGCTAAACTTTAATATCCCTCAGTGAACATCTAACTAATGGATTATTTTTATTCACCTTTATTATTGTAGAACAATTTGTAATGCAGTCCGTAATACACAGAGTTGCATTTGGTGATTGTATGTTTGAACTGTAAACGAATAGTTTGTTATTATTATTGCAGTTCTTTCATACGCCTTACCAAATATTAACAACTTCTCTATCAAGGGCCTTCTTATACTGTACAAACATTGAAATAAGTTTATTTTCAATATTGTAGAGCCTACATCGTCTCGATACCATGGTTTTCAAAAGATTTTATTTTTAGTTAAATATATCGTCATTAGAATGTTTATGGTAGGCTTATTATTATCATTATTATTATTATTATTATTATTATTATTATTATTA
>NW_022757266.1:0-1109 GCF_011630105.1 Anneissia japonica
ACAACAGTTAATCCAATTGCTGAAGGATTGTTAACCCCAGCAAAAAGTGATGTAAAATCTGAACAAAAGAACGGTGACTATATTCAGGGGCGGATACAGAAATGTCTGAAAGTTGGGCCCAAAATAACCTTTGAGGCATTTTGGATGATCAATTATTTCTTTTTCTTTCTTTCTTTTTTTTTTTTTTTTTTTTTTTTTTTTTTAGGGCGCACAATCCGCCCCTGATATTTTGAACATTCATTATCTCAACTTCAGTTTTGGAGATTATTGCTGGGACATTTTAAGATGAGGTCAATGTTGAAAATTACGAAATTTGTGAACACAACTTCACGATTATAGATTTTGAAATGAAATTTATAGAATTTTGTTTAAATTTGCAATTTTCTTTTTTTTTTTATATGAATCACAACTTGCTACTACTGTGCTTTATAAGCTCTGTTTACATTAACTTCTAGCCTAGTTATTCTGATTTAATATCATTTTATAGTCCTTTGGTACTTTTTTAGTGAGTAAATTTTGCCCTCTAATTAAAAGAATGTAGGTCTATGTAATGCCGCATAAAGCTTTTGTATCTTGATTTTTCACTGAAATATTTAAATTACTTTTCTTTTCAGTAAGCTATACCTCTCCTAGGGACAGCACTGTAGTGCATGCAGATTTTTATGATGTTTTTAACTGAAAATAATAAATAATTTATAATTACTCAGTGTAATAATTTAATTACTAATTGTAATTACCAATGGTCACAATAATAAATTGGAATTGTTTTTTTTTTTTGTGGTTTTTTTTTTTTTTTGCCGGCTACTATGTAGATGAAACCTCTGTGTCAACTCAATATAATTTCATGTTATTATTTATCTTATTTTGTAATTGTTTTTTTTTTGTTTTTAAAGTAAAAGTATTGCATTACACTGTAGTATATAGTAAATCGACGAGAATATTATGTTATTGTGTAGAGTACTGTGTCGTTAAGTCAGAGACATGGCAGCTTTATTACTGAGGCACTCAGGGGTGATCCAGAGATGTCCGAAAGGGGACAGAAGTGGGGGGGGGCATGCCCCTGCAAAATTTTTGTTTTCTAGAAGTCCGAAAATAAACTCGGAGGCACT
>NW_022757267.1:0-636 GCF_011630105.1 Anneissia japonica
AGGGTGTTAATTGCAGAGACTAGTCAAATAAACTATCCATTGTATTGGCCAGCACTACACAGATACGACGGTTATTTCAGAGAAATGGATCATATAGAGATTGTAACTGAGCCAACTTTATGAAGACCTAATAATATAACGTATGCTAAGCCTGTGAATATACCTAGAATAATGAATAAAGCAATGCAGTAATATAATAATAATTATAATAATAATAATAAAAATAATAATAATAATAATAGTAATGATGGTAAAAATAATAATAATAATAATAATAATAATAATAATAATAATAATAATAATATAATAATAATAATAACAATAATAATAATAGTAATGAGTAAATTCCAAAAAATAAAATAAAATAAAATCGGGTAACTACAGAAACGGATCGAAATGAAAAGTTATGCCTTAAAAAACGAGAACCCACTAAGGATACCAAGATCCTTGTTTAAACCAGATACGTTTGTTTTGTGTCTGATAATGAGTTTGAGTTCCATGAGGGAGCGGTCTCATTCCATTAAAAAATAAATTTATTTTTGTAACTTGTTGAAAGTCATCTTTGTAAACTAGGCGTCTGTTATGATAAGATGTGTGGTAATCTAATGGTTTCTTGATCTCGAACTACAGTACAGT
>NW_022757268.1:0-1339 GCF_011630105.1 Anneissia japonica
TAAATGACCTTGTACATATATCAAGCATGCTTTCACATCTTTAGAAATATATGCGATAAAATTATTCAATATAAATATATCTTTAGTAATATTCTATACTTAAATTATGTTGATGGCACAAGCCTGATGATGATAATAGAGACAGTGGCGTAACAGATAGCTCTGAGGCCCCTGGAAGGCTTCTTTGGGGGCACACTACACTGGGAAGAAGCCCTGCACGCTTCAGCATATTTCATGTTTTAAGGAAGTACTGTAGTTTGACATCAGTGCTCCTTAAAATGGCCCCAGATAAATATCCTGTGCAGGCAATGAGAGCTAACAGCTTAATTATTTTCTGTCAAAGATATAGAAATCGTTTTTGATGGATAATTTAGCAATGTCCAGATTCCACAGGATTTTACTGGATAATTACATTCATGTAGTTACATATTATTCTATTGATATTCTGAAGAATAAAACTGTCATAAGGTGTTCTGATTAAAGGTTCAATAAATGTACTTTATTTGCATAAATTAAAAGACTAAGCATATTTCCAGTGTAATTAATTAATTATGACTTGTAAACTTAATCACTATTATTGCACAAACAAGTGTTGGCATCAGTTAAAAAAAAAAAAACTATATATATATATTTATTTTATTGCTAGTGATTTTTAGATTATGGGATATTTATAAGTACAGGTAATATGGACTTATAAGTAAACCCTATAAGTTAGGTTTTTTTTTTATATAGAGCAACCTTGAAATACTGAGCTGTTAATTCCAAGTAGTTATTTTATTATTAATTATTAGAATGCTAATTTATGTTAATAACAGCAGCATGAAAATATATGCTATATATTCAGATTTATGTTAACTTTATTTTTATAAAAGCTGCCCTCCAATAAAATACTCTCCCACTTTTGTGACTAAAGTAATAGCTCTAAAGAATAAAATGATAAGTGTTGCAGAAATTGCCTTAAAATTTAGGTGGTATATTTAATTAGAGGGAAACCTGTATTTATCAAATTTATAACTACCATTTATTTTGTTGTTATACCATGGAGGTATTATTGAGAAGGAGATCACTCGGCAAAGCTACGTGCACGCAGCGCTATGCAAATGAACCAAGATCAAAGTTGCCGCAGCGCGTAAAGAACATTTGCGCGATGCCTTTGAAGTCCCATGTGTTCCCCGCCATCAAATTTTCAACAGGCATAGTTGACCAAAATACTGAACATGACGAAATGGAGAGCACCTTCTTTTCTCAATGCGCACTACATACTGTCAATCACTATGGCTGCGCAATCTTTTCTATTTTGAAGCTGATACATTTATCTCTCATAAAATATCAAACATAT
>NW_022757268.1:1507-8583 GCF_011630105.1 Anneissia japonica
GTGTAATATCGTTAAAACTAAATCAGCGCACTACTCCGTTGAGCTGGCTTTTACAGTAGTGTATTTTCTGTCTCTTATACACATCTGAGGGTTAACTATTCGAAAAATGAATCCAAAATCTGAGTATTTTTCAGTTTTACGCTGACTTAGCTTTATAGTCGAACCAGTCAATCTTTAGACAAAATTATAATGAACACAGAAGTAATTTTAACAAATATTTTACGGAATCCGTTCCTGAAATATACAAATAATAACATACCAAAAGCCCAAAAAAATCTAATCAGGGGAACATTGTTCATTATAAAGATATTTAATGGGTTAAAATCAAACGTTTTATTGCACAACTGTTCTGCTGGAAGCGTATAAATGCATGTCGTTGCCAAGTTGTTGCTAACGAAAGAATGTGAATTATAGGGTAATACGCCCGCGCACGATCCAAAGGCAGGGAACACATAGGTTTGTCGCGTCAAAGGGATCTGTTGCCGGGTGATCTCCTTCTCAATAATACCTCCATGGTTATACTAGGCTTCTTATACTCAAAATTATATTAGATTATAATTATTGTAATCTGACATTTATTATATAATGAAAGCTAATTAGATTAGCTTGCATGTTTAATTAATGTTGTACTTGCTTTATAAACATACATGAAAGAAAGAAAATAAATTCTTATTTTCAGACATATTTTACCAATATTTATTTTGTTATATTGTAATCCCACGGAGAGTGGAGAAGTATTATCAATAAAAAAAAGAGAAATTATTAATTGTATTGATTAAAATAGATAATTTCAATAATAAGACATTTCAGTGCCACATCATTAAAACAAACATTTATTAGGATGTGCACTGAGTTTAATAGAGTAATTAATGTTACTCCAAAAATATATTTTACATTTCACTTCATCATCAGGAATAATAATAACACATAATACAAAGTGACAAACAGTACAAGTTATTTATTCTTAAAAAAGTAATCAAAATTTAAACCTATCAAACAATAACATTTTGAAAATTACATCATAAAAGCATACCAATCTAATAACAAAAACTATTGAAAGTCAAAATCAAAATTTTACTCAAAATAGCCTAAAATATTTATGATTTTTATGAGCTCATTATGTGCAAGCACTGATTATTCAACAACTAGACGCAATGTTCCCTGTGCACCCTCTGGTGAAAATTTGCAAAGATTCAAATACCAGAAATGGAACATGGTGATCAGTTGATTATGTACAAGAAAGGATAATGTGAGTAATCGTACAGAAACGGTTTGTGATTCATGATAGTATCACCGGTAAACCTGAATTCAAAAAATTCCGCACCACATTCAGTACAACATGCCATGCAGCATGATCTTTATGCATTGTTAAGCACCTCACTCTAGTTCTGTTGTTCTACTATTACTGTATGTATAGTGTTACATATGTTTAAATTGGCTAAGAGAGCCAGAAACCAGCGCCCTCGTTGCATTGAGTGTGTCAAATTGCTTCTTCTGCTTATTTTTTACTGGTGTTAGTTTAGGACATTTCATGGGTTAATTTCCAAGTTTTCTGGTTTCTGTTTTTTTTTTTTCCATGTTTCCATATCTAGCATCTTGAGCACTTCCTAAGTGGATATATGTGCTATGTAAATCATATTTTATATTACTATTTTTACGGTTTCCACTAAATGGTTTGATTTACAACTAAACATGATGATGAATACAATTATTGTATTACTGTATTTTAACTCTCAAGAAATTATCAAACTGCCTTATATCTTAACTCTATGTTCAGTTACAGCTGCCGATTAATTTAGTTCTAGGCCATGTCCGATGTTATCCAATGGTAATCATTCTTGATAATGCAAATCAGAAAACAGTAAATAAAATTGTATCAATATAAAAACCATAACTTCCTTGTAATAGCATCATGTGTATTATGTATTTAAGAAATATTAAAAATACAAATTAATTAAACACGCATTAAACACCTCTACAAAACTTGCTACCTGATTGCAATTACTTTTTCTACTATATACGAAGTTTAACTCCCCTACTAGAACACTCTTTAACCATATCATCCATTAGAGCACCTGGGATACGGCAATTTCTCATGTAAAGAACACTCAGCTTAGGAGCTACAGCAAGCAAAGTGGCAAGTGAGGAACCTTTGATATCATTGAGGTTATTTTCACTGATATCAAACCATGTTAATTGCAACACAACTCCCCTACTAGAACATTCTTTAACCATATCATCCATTACAGCACCTGGGATACTGCAATTTCTCATGTCAAGATCATTCAGCTTAGGAGCTACAGCAAGCAAAGTGGCAAGTGAGGAACCTTTGATTTCATTGAGGTTATTTCCACTGATATCAAGCTGTGTTAATTGCAACACAACTCCCCTACTACAACACTCTTTAACCATATCATCCATTACAGCACCTGGGATACGGCAATTTCTCATGTAAAGATCATTCAGCTTAGGAGCTACAGCAAGCAAAGTGGCAAGTGAGGAACCTTTGATATCATTGAGGTTATTTTCACTGATAACTAGCCATGTTAATTGCAACACAACTCCCCTACTAGAACACTCTTTAACCATATCATCCATTACAGCACCTGGGATATGGCAATTTCTCATGTAAAGATCATTCAGCTTAGGAGCTACAGCAAGCAAAGTGGCAAGTGAGGAACCTTTGATATCATTGAGGTTATTTCCACTGATATCAAGCGGTGTTAATTGCAACACAACTCCCCTACTAGAACACTCTTTAACCATATCATCCATTACAGCACCTGGGATACTGCAATTTCTCATGTCAAGATCATTCAGATTAGGAGCTACAGCAAGCAAAGTAGCAAGTGAGGAACCTTTGATGTCATTGAGGTTATTTCCACTGATATCAAGCTGTGTTAATTGCAACACAACTCCCCTACTAAAACACTCTTTAACCATATCATCCATTACAGCACCTGGGATACTGCAATTTCTCATGTCAAGATCATTCAGCTTAGGAGCTACAGCAAGCAAAGTGGCAAGTGAGGAACCTTTGATGTCATTGAGGTTATTTCCACTGATATCAAGCTGTGTTAATTGCAACACAACTCCCCTACTACAACACTCTTTAACCATATCATCTATTACAGCACCTGGGATACGGCAATTTCTCATGCCAAGAACATTCAGCTTAGGAGCTACAGCAAGCAAAGTGGCCAGTGAGGAACCTTTGATGTCATTGAGGTTATTTTCACTGATAACTAGCCATGTTAATTGCAACACAACTCCCCTACTACAACACTCTTTAACCATATCATCCATTACAGCACCTGGGATACGGCAATTTCTCATGCCAAGAACATTCAGCTTAGGAGCTACAGCAAGCAAAGTGGCAAGTGAGGAACCTTTGATTTCATTGAGGTTATTTTCACTGATATTAAGATATGTTAATTTCAACACAACTCCCCTACTAGAACACTCTTTAACCATATCATCCATTACAGCACCTGGGATACTGCATTTACTCATGTCAAGTTCATTCAGCTTAGGAGCTACAGCAAGCAAAGTGGCAAGTGAGGAACCTTTGATGTCATTGAGGTTATTTTCACTGATATAAAGCCGTGTTAATTCCAACACAACTCCCCTACTAGAACACTCTTTAACCATATCATCCATTACAGCACCTGGGATACTGCATTTACTCATGTCAAGATCATTCAGCTTAGGAGCTACAGCAAGCAAAGTGGCAAGTGAGGAACCTTTGATTTCATTGAGGTTATTTCCACTGATATCAAGATCTGTTAATTCCAACACAACTCCTTCTTGATACAATGTATCAGCAATATCATTCACATTAACACCTTTTATATCACAACATATCAAATCAAGTAACTGAAGTGCTGGTGCATTACACAGCAGATGAATTAAAAATGATATATTAATTGATTTGAAACTACATTCGTAGTACCTTGTAATATCGTATTTGAAATTTAATTTCTTACATTCAGTTGATAAACTACTGACAATATCATTAGTACATAATTTATGGATTTCCTCTAAAACATTTTCTTCATCTTGTACAGCAATTAAAACATGAGCAAACATTTTGCCAATGTCTTCAGATGATTGTTTCTTCAATTCAGTTATTGAATCCTTTATTATCAAATTTACTTTTTCACTCATCAGTCGAATGATCTGCTCATCTGATTCTGAGATTACCTTCTTATGGGGGAATATGACCTGACTAAACATCCTTAGTGATTTGCATATGTCTTCTATGTGACTTTCATATTTCATTGTACCTTTACTTGGCAGCTCGTGTGCGACTGATGGTTCACTGTCATCCATATCTGAAAAGAGAAACAACATACTATTGAAAGATGTTATTATTAATATTATTATTATTTGAGGTATATTTATTGAAAATTCAATAATAAAAACATACATAGCAGCAAGAAGGCTGAATTGCATAAAGATTTACAAAGGAAAAATATTAAAATGGCATAAAAATGACAACACAAACAAATACAGTAAATTACATACAAAGGTGACATACAAAATAGAAAAATCATGAAAAAGCAAAACCAACATCAAAGTGCGAGAAAACCATGGAAGGAGCATAGAAAATATTCTCTGGACAATAAAGGGAGGGGGAAGATTTGATTTATCATATCAGCCAAAAATGGGATTGGACTTATTTGGAAAATATTGAAACTAACAGTGTCCAGTATCTATCGCATTTATATTAATTAATATGAGGTATTCCTGGAGTCAGAGATGATTACGAGTAATTGCCTTCCAAAATTATTTGTGCATATTTTTTTTTATAATATAATAAACTTTGTTTGGGTATAGACCAAGTTGCAATCTAAATACATTTAAGATCAATGGCCTTCAAGCACACAGTAATTTTTTGCCTATGAAAAATTTTATTTGAAAGAATAAACAATAAAATTAGCTATGACTTTTTATTTATAAAGATTTAAAAAGAAGCTACAACTATTAGCTCCACAATACAACATAGTTAGATTGGTGTGTTGGCTTGGGTAGAGAGGCTGTAAGCACAGAGGAAGACATCTTCCTTTTTGGATGAAATGATATAATGTATGGAACCCATAATGTTATCCATACACAGTGCAAGACCAAGACAAGGCATGAACTTTATGAGAGACACTGGCATGAATTTATCAGCTGAGACAGTCCCACAAGGAATGCACTCAATTTTTGGCTTATTATCATCAGTTGAGAAAACTTGAAAAATGAAATATTTTGGCCATTTTGGTCATGTTGATTGATTTGTCAGGAACTCACAATTCACATAATACTGTATTTCAATCAATACATAATACAGTATTACTTATGATATCTCACAGTCCAAGTTTTGAAACTCACAGTATTTTTTTTAATTGTGGTTTGGGAGCTGACATATTAAGCTGCTATGATAAAAATCAGCCTACATTTGTCTTAAATTCTATACTTAAATTAAGTTAAATTTATCAATAATAATATATAGCACAATATTTTCCAAAAGACATAGGTCAAGTTTGGGACAAATGAAAATAAACAATGTTTCATTTGCACACTGTTGATACTGTAAGAAGCCTATAATTAATTACAAATATGTATAATTACCTAATTAACTCCAACAATTAAAGAACATTCACACAACACAACAAAGATTCATACACAAATGACAGGTATTGATGGTCATAAGGTCGGAAGGCAATTGTCAAAAAAAAGAAACTTAAAAACTCACCTTGACTTGATTTAATGAAACTTGGTCCAATGGATTGATATTGAGTGAAATATTCTTTTTTACGTTCTTTTTCTTTGAACAAGCCTTCATCCTTCCCATAAAACGTTTTTCTGTGTAACATCTTTGCTACATAACCTCTTAGGTCACCTATATCAAACAGAATTTTAAAATACCATTTATGCCAACCAAAAACATGATGAATTCTTGCAACCTCAGGTAACATGGAAATAGTGCACTCTACTAGGTCATTTTTAAGAAAGATTTCACATAAATAAAAACCCCAATTTTACGAGCCTGGTCTAACTCCCCCTCCCCTACCTAGTGTTTTCCAAAATAGTTTTAAGTGGACAGAAATAACAATAAATCATTGGGAAAAGATAAAAAGTAAGCTTTCAGGCTGATGTGCCAGATTTTTAAAATATTTTTTTCCATACTGGCTTATCGATGCATACAGGTATTAGGCGTTTCCAGGCATCTAGCAGTACTACATAAAAGATTTGCACCTCAGCTACACCCGCCTCAGGCCCAATATGGCTGCCAATGTTTTAAGGGATGTAGTACCAATAATAGATACCTGCAAATGACACTTTTGCATGTCTCATATACATCGATAATCATGACACTCAATTAATAATATGACTTTCTATTGTCAAAAATAAATAACCATATAATACAATATAAAAGATATAGATAAGCAAGTATTAAACATTCTCTCATAAAAGTAATCACCAGTTTGGCAGCTATGTAAAGGGCTATAGTAAATCACAACAACAAATCATAGCTGCAGGTATATAAAGATTGCTTTAAATTGATGGCAACATCAAGGAATGATCTTACCAATAGGACCTATGGTTTCAATGTTGTTGAGGCACAAGCTTAATACTATGGTGAACATGATTTTTGTATTAATTTGTATACAGTATTTAAATAAGTTAGTAATTTACAATAAAGAATCAAATAGCGAGTTAAATTGAATGTTCACTGCATTTATTTTGAATAGACCCTTAAATTGGCGGGTAATCGATTCAGGGATTTTTTGTAGTAAACTGTTATTAACTGTTTCTTTTAAATGCGAAAATATATTCATAATTTTGAATAAATTTTAAATGTTTCTCTATTTCTTTTTGCAGACAGTGAATGTTATATAAGCATTTTTGAGCCACATAATTAAAAAGTGTGAATATTACAATTAAAATATATATTATAAAGTAACTTTATCATTGTAAACTAGAAACCAAATTAGCGGCCTACTAAACCTAACTGGAACTTCAACCCTGGAACCCACCCAAGTCTAAGACAGCACCCGCACCCCACCCCCCCCCCCATTCAAATGATG
>NW_022757268.1:8598-16187 GCF_011630105.1 Anneissia japonica
TTCCAAAGATACTCACTTTGATTGCATTCCCCCTTCCTATTTCCACTGGGCAAATCCTAGTGTGTTCCCTGATTTTTATTTCATGTTCCTCACATTTCATCCTGCTTTCTCACATAATAGTGTTTATAGATTTTATTTAATAGGTCTAAATTAATGATTTCTTAAAACTCACCAGAAGATTTTCTCTCATACAGTTTTGCAAACAGTTTCTTATAAGAAATTTGTCTTGGTTGATCCAATTCTTGTTTCTCTATTTAACGTTAGATGAAAAAAAAATGTGTTTTTTCAAATAAATTATTTTGAATTATCAAAAGTAGAGTATATTAAGTTTCAGCATAACATACTGTTTCTAAATCATATAGCAGCAGGTTATTATGTTTAAAAGAAGTAATTACAATGAATCCTCAAATTGACCAATCAAAATAAGATTGGCTAGCACATGGAGCAGAGGCATATATTTTCACTTTACAATTTTAACACACATACACAACACCAATAAATGATGTACCATTGAGGACCCCTGTGAAGTTTTAGGTATATCTCTAACTATGTTCTTTTGTGATCTGATCAGCTTATACCATGGTGAACATGATTTTTGTATTGTTTAATTTGTATACAGTATATAAACAAGTTAGTAATTTCCAATTAAAAATCAAATGGTGAGTTAAAATAAACGTTCACTGCATTTCTTTTGAATAGACCCTTAAATTGGTGGGTAATCAATTCAGGGATTTTTTGAAGTAAACTTTTTCTTTTAAATGCGAAACTATATTCACTATTTTTCATAAATTTTAAATGTTTCTCCATTTTTTTTGGCAGACAGTGAATGTTATATGAATGTTATATAAAACATTTGTGAGCCACATAATTGAAAAGTGTGAATATTACAATTAAAATATATATTATAAAGTAACTTTATCATTGTAAACTAGAAACCTACTAGCGGCCTACTAAACCTAACTGGAACTTCAACCCTGGAACCCACCCAAGTCTAAGACAGCACCCGCACCCCCAACCCCCCCCAACCAATTCAAATGGTGCTCGCTTTGATTGCATTTCCCTTTCCAATTTGCACTGGGCAAATACTAGTGTGTTCCCTGATTTTTATTTCATGTTCCTCACATTTCATCCTGCTTTTTCACATAATAGTGTTTAAAATAATAATTTATTAATAATAATAATAATTTATTAGGAACTACACTTTTCAATCAGTGGCACACTTCTCAATCAAGGTGCGTCCAAAACAAAATGTACAGTAAAGTTCACAAAAAAGACTTATGCTAAGAAAACGACAATTCAAAATTTCAAGAAGGACATTAAGGAAAAGCAATTAAATTAAAAGCAATCCTAAAACTAAAAAAATTTAAGGCAAAATGAAGTGATGCAAACAATCACATGAACAATTATACAAACACTATACAAACGTACATGAAATACACACACAGTACATAAGTACATATATATATTTTTAAAATTAATGATTTCTTAAAACTCACCAGAAAATTTTCTCTTATACAGTTCTACGTTCTTCATGTTCCTCACATTTCATTCTTCTTTCTCACATAATAGTGTTTATAGATTTTATTTAATAAGTCTAAATTAATGATTTCTTAAAACTCACCAGAAGATTTTCTCTCATATAGTTTTGCAGACAGTTTCTTATCAGAAATTTGTCTTGGTTGATCCAATTCTTGTTTCACTATTTAACATTAGATGAAAAAAAAAATGTGATTTCTTACATTAATTACGTGCTTTCCAAGACTTCTTTATTGAAAAAGGTTTATTAATATTAGCAAAGCTTTTAATAACACTTAATAAAGTTAGAAATTTCTATTATAAAAGAATACAAAATCTCTGTTATTTCGTTCCCTAGAAATAGTTCAATATTTTTTCTAACGATGTCCCTCTAGGGGATCCGTATAATTAAGTTACAAACAGATTAAAATCTAAATATGATAAAATAACATGTATTATTAGCAATTATTAACAGAATAAATCATATTAATACATATACTGTAGGCCTACGAAAAATACTATATTATAATAATTATTATTAATGCTATTAAATGATTAAGTTATAAAAATCGTAATGGATAATCCTGAAAATGAATATTGTATGTTAAAAATACGAACCAGGTTTCACATATAATTTATATGAACATGAATAAAAAAATTAATTATGTCCAAAAATATTAAAATGACGTTAGAATCAGATGAAACGAATAAATGATAAATTAGGCCTAGCCTAATTGTGTCTGGTCTGCCTTTAGCAAATTCTTTATTTTCTTCAAATCTAATGAATGTTACATTAAACTAAGGCTAAATCATATTTAAGTTTGATAAAAACAACATTTGTGGCAAAGACAAGCCAAACCAGTCACTCGTCGCAAATCGTGTTTCAGAGAAAATGGCCAAAACATGCTGGAATGTCAAATTTTTAAAAATCTATTTTATTGCATTAAACTAACCTTTATATATCAAGACATCATTCTATGCTGTTATTTTCCCCATTTTCAATGTTAAAACAATACTTTTTAAGGATTTAAAGATAGTTTCTGCATGAGAAATGCCTGAAATCATAAACTTTGGCGGTTAATTTCTCATATATTGTTCTTTAAACAGCCGTGGGGTTAAACGCTTGTAACTTCATAAGGAAATGTCCGATTTGAATGATTTTTTTATCATTTTATAGCTATTATTTTACTCTCTAACACTGTGTTAATAACTTAAAATCGATTTTTGCGATGAGTGACTGGTTTGGCTTGTCTTTGCCACATTTATTAATTGAATTTACATTTTTTTTGCACCAATATTTGGAGGGGATTCCCAAAAATGGGCGTGGCACTGAGCCGATGGGTGAGCTGGCTTTATTTTGGACGGCCTATTTCGGTTTTCTGGCTAAACTCCTGCTCTCAGTATACTAGAAATAAATCAAACAACACCTGATAAAGGAGAACTGGAAACTAGAACAAGTCAAGAGAACATCTTATATGGGGTAGGCCTACCACGAGAACTATGTTAAAAACTATTTTTCTGAATTTGCCTTGAATATTTTCTTTATTTGCACAGGGTTCGTACGTTTTTAAACAAGCAAATTTCCAGGACAATTCCAGGACATTCATGGTCAAATTTTCCAACTTTCAAGAACGCAACATATAGCTTAACAGTAAATTATCGGCGATTTTACGATTGATTATAAAACATATACAGTATGCTGTACTACTTTGAAATTCATGTTAGTTGAGTGTATATTAAGTTTTATCAAACTCTAATTCGGAGGCTATGGACTCTTTTTCTCACGCTTGTGGGAAATTAAGTTTTTCTCACACGTGTAAAATTTGATTGTAAGCAAAGGAATTCCCACTTGTATTGGGAAGTACCGGTAAAGTAAGGCAAGGGTGATCGCCTACAGTGAAGTAGAATTCTCCCCTCGGCAACATAAATGTGCACGTACAACAATGGTCTTCTTATCTTATCTAATTCAGAGGCTATGGACTCTTTTTCTCACGCTCGTGGGAAAGTAAGTTTTTCTCACACATGTAAAATTTGATTCTCACGCTCGTGGGAAAGTAAGTTTTTCTCACACATGTAAAATTTGATTGTAAGCAAAGGAATTCCCACTGGTATTGGGAAGTACCGGTAAAGTAAGGCAAGGGTGATCGCCTACAGTGAAGTAGGATTCTCCCCTCGGCAACATAAATGTGCACGTACAACAATGGTCTTCTTATCTTATCTAATTCGGAGTCTATGGACTCTTTTTCTCACGCTCGTGGGAAATTCAGTTTTTCTCACACGTGTAAAATTTGATTGTAAGCAAAGGAATTCCCACTTGTATTGGGAAGTACCGGTAAAGTAAGGCAAGGGTGATCGCCTACAGTGAAGTAGAATTCTCCCCTCGGCAACATAAATGTGCACGTACAACAATGGTCTTCTTATCTTATCTAATTCAGAGGCTATGGACTCTTTTTCTCACGCTCGTGGGAAATTAAGATTTTCTCACACGTGTAAAATTTGATTGTAAGCAAAAGAATTCCCACTGGTATTGGGAAGTACCGGTAAAGTAAGGCAAGGGTGATCGCCTACAGTGAAGTAGAATTCTCCCCTCGGTAACATAAATGTGCACGTACAACAATGGTCTTCTTATCTTTGCTTAAACGTGACAGTTTCTTTTGTGGTACCAGCACGCCCGAATAACTTGGTTCTTTTGTGGCGCCGCGGGGTGGGTTACTGAATGTTCAGGGTTGTTGTTCAGCGAACAGCTGTAGCGAAGTTGACATGAATATACAGTAAAACAATATAGCCTTCGATGGGTGTACGTTGCGGAGACGTTAATGCATCTCATTTCATATATATTTAGGTGTTTATAAATATTGTATAAACGAATAATGTACTATTATTAATTAATCTAATGGTTATGCCCTATTCTCAACACATCATTATACTATACTGTATAATATATTATTATTCGTTACTATTGGGCATAACATTATTATTAATATTTAGGTCTATTATTAGGCCTTAGTTGTAGGCCTACAACTTTTATAATCTACTCTACAGCAAAATTTTAACGTACGGCACCATCCTACCGGCACTGATCTGCTGCCGACCAGCATTGTTTTTCAATGATTTTGTAAACTTCAGAAACATAAATAACGAAAAATCTTTCCCTAAATTCAAGAATTTCCAACAGTAAACGCCCTTTAAACACCATTCACTAATAAAATAACTGTAGAACTTTAATTGTTAATTACAGGCCCGTATCCGGGGAAGGGGGGCAAAACCCCCTCTTTAAATTTCCCAAATAAGTCCTCCAACCCAACTAATGCACTGCAGACCCACCCAGACACAGACATTTTCAAATATATCTGCTTTTATAGCATTATTTAGACCCATAAAGCACAAAAATCCTCTTGCTTTGGGGGTTTCGCCAACCCCACCGGGGCTTCGACTGTGGACCTCACGCCCAGAAACCTTCCCCCCACCACCTTGGAAAAACCTGGCTATGGGCCTGAATTAACTGCCTTGCGCTGGATAGGGCCAAAACATGGCCATTCGTGCTGAACAAGTGTGCATGTCTGGAGAGTGATGAATTACGCAAAGCAAATTCACAGGGCTGAGCACGCGCGACAAGACCGGTCCTGTTCAACTGATTGAAAGTTTAGTATTTCAGTACTGTACTGTTTATAACACAGGGCAGAAAGCAAATAACACCATAGCAGATGTCAAGAAAGTTGACGATTATGATTATCAATGTCTGAATTAAAATTAAATGCAAACATAATTAATATACAAGATTTTTTTAAAAAGCAACGCCTTTACCAAAAAATAGGTGAACAATAGACCGAATTAGCGACGAAAGATGACGTCATCACAATTTGGCTGAATGGGTATAAAATTGTACACAGAGCCTAAAAGTCCTATTCTACAGTATAACATTGCGAGTTTTTGTATGGTCCAGGAAAACAAGCAAAAAAACCAAAGTACGCAGTTAAGATACTTTTTAAAACATTGATAGGTTAAGGAGGGCTCATAGAACTATCAAAAGACGTTTGATTTGATTTTCATGTAAAATTAAGTTAAATATACGTAGAGTTTTTACAGGGTAGGCCTCGGCCCCTGACACTTGTTGCACAACAACGCGACATGGCTGGATGTGATGATTGAGTGAGGCCTGACTGTAAACGTTCAGCTCCGTGCTGTTGTCAAGTCTTTTACTTGTTTAGACATCCAGTCTGCCAATTATTGGTGTGAATTTAGGAACATTATTCAATCATTTTTAATAACTTAGCTCTCCTTGGAAACTGCATGTACAACACATTTCATGAGTTTTGCAACAAGCATATTCATCGACCGACGCCCTGATTCACTGTGAGTGAATACACGGCTGCCGTTGTCGTGCTGTAACACAGGCAGACGCGACCAATGTACAGTACGTTTTATTCTCAAAATAGTACAATTTATTCTCGTTATATTTCACATTTGGCATACACAATCGTACAGAAAAGATGACGTTACATTCATAAACATGTAACAATGGTTTCTGTTAATTTAAATCACACTCAACTTTACACACAAAGCGTGTATGAGACGTTTTAGTAAAGGCTATTTTCTTAAATTACTGTGTAAATCGCCTATCTTCGTGCGTTTGTTTTGGTTCGAATACCCACTATAGCTGAACACAAAGATACTAGAAATACAAGATAGAGTTCTCCACACAAAAAAAGTGTTCCACCGTGTTCCACCGAAATGCATGGTGGGAATACGAAAAATGGTACGCCCCTACAGCTAGATCTAAAAAAACTTGTGCCAAATGTTCGTTACCAAGTCGTCGCGTATTTTATTACCAATTCTCAACAAAGATACTAGATATAAAAACAAACTGGAATAGACACTGACATCGGTGAATACATAACCTCCTTGGTGGCGGTAGAAATCGTTGCTATTATCCAAATAATACACAAAACAATTAAAGCATAATCATGAATCAGTAAAGAATAAAACAACAATACAGTGCAGAATCGCATGGCCGGAGGCACTCTTAGTGAAACAGTTTTCCTCCATTAGCGGAAAAGGAAGGGCGCCTTTTGCGTCTGGATATACTTAGCAACAGAAGGGCGCCCTGTACGTTGGGCACAAAGTATAGGAAACTTGCATGGTTAAAAAGAAGGGCGCCGCCTACGTTGGGCACGACTTCCGCCTCATTTTTACAATGCGAGAACTCTATCTTGTATTTCTAGTATCTTTGCTGAACAGCGTTGATCGCTAATTTGGACTATTCCATTCACTGAATCGCACAAGTTTGTCTGAACCAGCCAGTCGCCATTTTCAGCAATGACATTCTTTCTGTCTTTGATAACGTTCCTGAATTGGCGGCAACTAGGCAACTTGTAGTACAGTACTTCAATTAATGATCAAATTTCCAGGACATTCAAGGACAATCTTAAATTTCCAGGACTTTCCAGTACTGGAAAATGCTCATTTGTTTTTCCAGGACATTCAAGGAATTTAAGGACGCGTACGAACCCTGTTTGCAGTCACATATAAGTTGATATAGTTTCTTTTTAAGAGCCTGTCAATATTTTTGAGAATTTGATTACAATTTTAGACGTTGATTTCTTTTTATACTGAATGTGCCATCATACTAGAATAGAATTAAATAATGCAGTGTAGCTACTATTTCTTTACATTGCTCCCTAATTCAACTTGTCTTATTGTGCTCTAATATTTTAAATAATTTTAATGTTCTGTCTAGTAACCAGAATGTATTACTATCGCTTGCAATAAGTGTATTTTTAAACTTCTTAACTATAGTGTATAGAAGGCATTAATAAAAAAATTAAAAATTTGCAATAAACATATGGTAGTAGCAATACCAAGTAGCAGAGCAGCCAATACTTACGATACTCATCTAAGTCTTGCAAAACTTTATCAACAAAGTGTTCTTCACTGGCATTGATGACAGTAAATGATGCAAACACAGGAGGTACAACAGAATCTTCTGAAATTTTGACTGGTATTATCTTAGCATCATCAAGTGCTTTTGCTTCAAGCATTTGAACAACAACACTGTGTGCAGCATACTTAGAATA
>NW_022757269.1:0-13961 GCF_011630105.1 Anneissia japonica
AACTTTTATCTTAACTACAAACCTAACTAAACAATGGTAAAAACTATCCCCCGCCGGACACCATTCCGGTACTTCTGAGTCCAAGTTTCGGGGCCGGGAATAAATGTTAAAAGTATAGACCAAGAAAATATAAAAGAAAATGAATTGTGAAATCTGAAAAAGTGTTTCTTATAAGTAATTTTGAATAAAAAAAATATTTCTATTCATATTAGTGTAGGCACAAAACACCTGCACAAAAGTTAAATTCAAAAAGTGTTAAGGAGGAGAAAGGAAAACCTCTTGATTGATTTTAAAAGTACTCTTCATGCAAAGAGACTGAATTAGAATGACTGTTTTAAGGTTATCTTATTTGATTTTCGTGGTTCGAATACGTCACAAGCTAATCAGTAGGTAATAAATCATATTTTTATGAATGTTATTTTGCACGAAATTACGCGAGCAAGGCGGAGTGCTGTCTCTTATACACGGGCGGTCAAAGGTAATAATTTTCCCGGTTAGTTAGTGTGATACCCTCCCCTCCCCCTATATAGAACAAAAAATATCTTACCGGAATAGGCCTACACATGTGTGTTTGAAACTAAGCATTTTCATTATGATTTTATTTATTACAACCATATTCTTTCAACATCAATGCACATATGCAAGTATTATTACTGTAGGTTTTTTTCCATTCTAGAATGGACCAATGAGGCCTTTCTTTTATGGTAAAACGATCCCCTTTAAATTTTCTTTCTCTTTTAATAATAATAATAATAATAATAATAATAATAACAATAAGTCATTCTTATATAGTGCTTCATGCACGAAGCCTCTAAGCGCTTAAGATTAACCCGGTCATTGGATCAAACATATGGAACACCAAATTAAATTTATTAAATTAAATTATAGGCCTATTATTATTCCATAACATTGCAGCTAGTAATCAACGCAGTTGTGTTGGAACCTACCAGGTATCCACTTGTACTCCTGGGTGGAAAGATAAAGTGCCTTGCCCAAGGACACAAGCGATTTGCATGTCAGCGAGAGTTTCGAGCCCCGACCTCGAGGTTGGGAGTCCAAGCCACAACCGATGCGCCAACCACATCTACAGATTCCATTTTGTCTGCCGCCACTGAAATGGGCATATTTATGATGACCAGGATAAAATGATGAGTATATATTCAAGGGGATTCAAGGGGCCAGCTGGCCCACAGTCACTATTTTTTTCAGAATTTAAAAGTTGAGATAAAAGAAAATTATATTCAAATTTATGTCTGAGAGTGCTATTTCCTGCCCATTAGAGGTGCCATAATCATACATTTTCTTTCCTCAGCTCCAACCATGATGGTTTTCATTTGCCACTGTATTTTAATAATGTAGTGTGAAAATAAATGTTAATCTTATTACTTATATACTTACTTAAAATAAATTAGATACAACTTACAAAAGGCTTCTGGGTGTTTGGGCCTAACAGCTCAAAAATTCGTTATTATGCAATTCGTCCATACCCCCACTTTTAATCATGGATCGACACCCTTCTTCCGTTTCATGGAAAAGTGTCCCATTAAAAGAGGTCTCTCCTGAATGGGGGTGTCCCAAAGGAGGGGGTTCTCTGAAGCGGGGGCGGGGGGTGTGGCAGGGTTCTATTGAAATAAAAATAATATGCATATGAGGATTACCACTGGTCATTGGATTCAACACAAATAGAACACAAACTCAGCTCTCTTATAGCATGAAAAGCGCGATTTTTTTTTTAAATAAAGAGATTCAACGTATTACTATGAGTTTAATTTATCTATTTATATTGTTCTGGCTATATTTCACAAGTCCTTTAATAAATCATTTATCTGTTCTATTTTGTTTAATAATAAGTTTCGATCCCAATTGTGTAAATCTTTTAAATATGTTAATTGTGAGAATGATGGTCTTTGTGACAGTGTTAAGTTTTTATTATTTTCCAAATGAGATTGATGATATTATTAATTTTTAAAACAATTTTAATGTATTGTGTGTACTTTAATTGCAATGAGTTTGTGCTCTCTCAAGGGAAGTTAATAAAATCTTGAATTTGAATAAAGTTTTGAATTTGAATTTAGCGGTTCTATTCTATTTTTTTTTTAATTATCATTCAGTTACTTGTTTTGTAGGTAGAGTATTCACGCCCATGCTTTTACCTTATGCCTATTGTATTATACTTCCTTCTCCCACTACAGTGGTTATGTGTGTCCAAAAGACCTGATGATAGGTAGAAATATTGGATTTCTCCAATAAAGTGTTTCTAAAGTCTATACATGGTATTCAGTACCTATATTCTTTTGTTATCGTACCGAAACACACGTGGAACTTCACAATGTCGTATTCACTGCAGTATAAAGAAAGAGAACAATTTACCTGGCAGTTTTCAAGAGGGGGAAACCTTAAATTATGAAGAACTTTAGTCATTAAATGACACTTCAGAAGTCCGGAAAGCTCATTTCTCGCCACTATCTAGGAATCAACACTTAGCCGGGCTAGAACCCCGACCCCGTTCTCTTTGAGGTTTATCAATTCATGGAAAAAATTACTTTTTTTTAAAACTATATACACACATACTCCTATATTTATTTTAATATAGAATGAGAAAGTTTAATTACCTGACCGTTTTCAAGAATGGGAAACCTTGAATTTTGAAGAACTTAAAAATCATTAAGACACCTGAGAAGTCGAGAAAGCTCATTTCCCACCATCTAGAACACAAGATTTTCCCGGGAGAGGACATCCTGACCCGGACCCCCTTACTTTGTTTATCGATTGCAACTTACGTGTGCAACTACTCAATTTTTTTATGTATGTACAGTACACCCCCCCCCCCACACACACACACACAATAGTCCTGTTTACTGTAATACGAATGAGAAAGTTTTAAAATTACTTGACCGTTTTCAAGACAAGGAAAACCTTGAATTTTGCAGAACTTAAATCATTAAGACATTTCAGAAGTCGGGAAAGCTCATTTCCCGCCACCTAGAAAACAAGATTTTCCCAGGAGAGGACTCCCGAACTCCCGAACCCACCACCCCACTTTCTTTTTGGGCTTTAACCATACATGGAAAAAAGAATACCATGTATGCAAACAGTACTCTTTTTTTATATACAAGGCCTATTTACTGTAAAAAGAATGATTTTACCTGACCGATTATAAAAAGGGGAAAACCTTGAATTTTGAAAAACTTAAAAGTCATTAAAAGACACCTCAGAAGTCAGGAAAGCTCATTTTTGCCATTTGGAATCAAATTTGGGCCGGGAGGGGGGAGGGGAGGGGCAGAAGTTGAGCGGTTGGAAATGACACCCTGAGAATTTGAACCCTGATCCGCATTGCATGGCAACGGCTGCAACAGTTACAAGTGTTACGACAAATTTATCTCCCTTAATCTGAGAGAATGTTACTTTACTTACTTTTATTTCTATTGCACGTTCATCGTGACGTCCGATGGATGTACAATAGAAACAAAAGTAAATAAAATAATTTGAATATATGACTCAGTTCATAGATGCTGTGAAGTAAACTAAAAAGAGAAAGGACAAACATGCCTTTGTGTACATGGGCGTAAACTGGTGGTAGACGGAGGAAATACATCCCCTCAACATTTTCAAAGTGAGGGGGACATAATACCAAATCTCTCCTCGGCCCTCCATTTTTCAGTAAGCGTCTATAGATTAAAAAGATACCGATTTTTTTTTTATAATTGTCTGTATAATCATTATTAATCATCATAATTTTCATAATCCTCATCAATCTAAAATACATTTCAAAGTATGATCGATTGAAAATAAATACCGATAACTTGGATCATTCTCAAAGGGATTTTTTTTTTCAACCAACCATGATGGAAGCTCATAAGTTACATTTCGAACATTTATTCACCTTGAGTCAATTGTACATTGTGATAATCATTATTATTATCATCCTCGTCATCACTTTCATAATCTTCGTCAAGAATAATCAAAACATTTATTTATAAAATAAGAGTGCAATTTTCCGGCATCTGGGTGGCATATCTTCCTTTTCTTTTTGCTTTTCAGCACCAAACTTTGTGGACTCTAATTACATCCACTCTCTACTTTTCAGCATTTTTCGATTTATCTATTTAAGTTAACAACATGCTTACTAACTATTATAATACAGGCCTATGATAAAGTATCCATTCTGTTTAATGTCTGTCAATAACACTTCATATTATCATTACCGGTATTTTAATATTTTAGTCAAAATATGTTCATAAATATCGTAAATAACCAGTTTATACATTAAGATTCTTACTTTATATTTACTTTTAGTCTGGTTTAAATTCCATGGTTTTTCTTTAATTTTAGGATGCGATTCAACTTACCCCGATCTTGGGTAATTTGCATCAACATTTTTCCCTTCTAAATGATTTATACATATTTCTTTATAAAATTAAGATTTGACCAGTTTCTTGTTGTTAAGTTGGAGTTGTAATAACGTGTGGCTATCCGGGTTCCTTGAGGATGAAGATAGATATAAAATAGATTTAAATTTGTCACCGGTGAAATAGACATGTTTCATAAAATAAAGTCAGCCCCAAAACTTCATAATATGGCACCCCTCCCATAGATGCCCAGAAATAACACCCTTATATTTATAAAAAAAAAATATTTAAAAAAAAACCTTCAAAGTGTGTTGAACTTTCGCAAATTATAGCATAAACACCACCCCGGGCGTTTTTTTTAAGTTCTTCCAAATTCAAAGTTCACTCCCTCTTAATAACAGCCAGGTAAACTCATTCTTATTTCCAGTAAATAGGCATTATGTGTGTATACATACATATAAAAAGACTGAGTACTGTTTGTGTAATATTCTGCCTTCTTATTGACACACAGTCTTGCTGAGTACTAATAATACACACAGTTACACATCCACACAGGACACCTTGATAACATGGCTTCCAGAACACATGGGCAGAATTTAATGTGTATTCCGTTATCCAGCCGTTTTGCTAGGCTACTACAAAGACGTTTGTTTGTTAATATATTACATCACTCCCTTAAAAAAAATAATAAAGCTTAGTACGAAAATGACAATTGTAAAATGCTAACTATTTTTGGTTATGAATATGGCATATGAAATTTTACTATAACGTAACTATAAGCAACTACTGTATTCTAATAAACAAATGAACTTACTGTATTAAACTACAGTATTTATAAATCTAACATAACTACACCGTATACTTATCTCAATAGTCTAAGAACATGAAACTCAGGATTATATCAAAACATCACTAACTTGTTATTATTTCTTGTTATAATACTATCACTATCATCATTACAAATAGTATACTGCAAGTACAGTACATGTATTATTCATGATCTGAGTTATCGGTTTAGTACTTGAAGTATCTAGCATCTGTAGTGATTTCAAAATTGTCTTATATTAACATAGGCGTATATTTCTTATTATACCTAACAAACTTGTAAACACAAAGTTTTGAATCATAGTAAAGTTTTAAACACACTTCTCTCCTTTCATTCTTTCATTTTTTTTTTAACATTAAGCTGTGCCTATGTGTTAGCAAATAAATGATCAGGGTGAATCACCTTCTCAAGTGGTCCTATTCTCACTACATATTTTCTGGGACCACGTACCTTTGTAATAATACCCTTTAACCATTTATCCTCTTTGCATGTTGATCTCATATTTTTTACTATTACGCTTTGATTTAATTGAAATTGCCTTTCCGAATTAATTTTAGGATCTTTGTATAATTTCTGTTGTGCATGTTTTTCTTCAACATACTGTGCAATATTTGCACTAACTAATGATAGTCTTGTTCTGAGCTTACGCTTCATAAATAACTCTGCTGGAGTAAGTCCAGTGGTACTATGCGGAGTAGTCCTATACTTAAACAAGAAATTAGCCAATCTCTGCTTCATTGATAGCTTGGAGTTACCATCAAGTACTTGCTTAGTCAAAGCCTCTTTTACTACTCTTACAGCTCGTTCAGCTGCTCCATTAGTGGCAGCATGGTATACTGGGCTACATGTATGTTTTATCTTATTTTTATCACAAAAGGATTCAAATTCTGCACTAACAAATTGTGGGCCATTGTCAGATACCACTTCTTCAGGCAAACCATAGCGTGAATATATGAGTTTTAATTCCTCGATTGTTCTACTACTTGTGGTACTTTTCATATGCACCACTGCTAACCACTTACGATGACTATCTATTAAGACAAGAAAATTATTACCATCCTTTTCACAACAGTCGACATGCACTCTTTGAGATGGTCTTTCCACGGAGTTAAGGGTGGAGTGCTTCTTACACTTTGACATGTTTGACAATTTTTAACAATCATTTCAATATCGGCATCAAGTTTGGGCCACCACACATAGGATCTTGCTATGGCTTTCATTTGACAGATACCTGGGTGTTCCCAATGTAACTCTTTAAGTATTCTTTCTCGCAAATTTGCGGGAATTATAACTCTCTGACCCCAAAGCAAGCAATTTCCAATGCAAGATAGCTCAAGCTGTTTAGATATGTAAGGTTTTAGGGAATTTTCTTCACTCATTATGTTACAGACTGATTTTTCTGGCCAGCCCTCCTTTACATATTTAAGGTCTGTGGTTAGTACTTCATCTTTCAACGTGGCATTTTCAATTTCTTTCGCAGTCAGCGGGAAGTCTTCCTCAATTACACTGACATTATAAAGCTTTTGGTCAAGATCTTGTTGCGATTCATCTTTACAGGGCAATCTTGACAGTGCGTCCGCAAGAACATTTTCCTCCGACTTAATATACTCAATTTCATAATCATATTGGTTGAGAAGAAGCGCCCATCTTTGAATTCGGCCAGCGGCCATCACAGGAACTTCACTTGTTGGACCAAAAATCTTTAGCAGCGGCCTATGATCTGTTCTAATCGTAAATTTTCTACCCATTAAGTACTTATAGTAGCGCTTAATACCATAGATAATGCTTAAAGCTTCCTTTTCGATCATACTATAGTTCAGTTCACTTTTTGATAAAGTCCTTAACGCATAATGGATGGGTAATTTCGAACCATCATCCATTTGATGCATAATCACTGATCCAATTCCATATTGGCTTGCATCACACTCAAGAATTAGCTTTCGCTTAGTATCATAGTGCGTTAGACATGATTTACTGCTTAAGCTTTCTTTACACCAATCAAAAGCCTTTTGTTGACTATCTGCCCACAACCACTCAGCATCATCACGAAGCAACTTGTTCAATGGCTGTATTCTCGTAGACAGGTTCGGCAAAAACTTTGAATAGAATTGTACAATTCATAGGAATGACCTAAGTTGTGCAACATTTTCTGGTTGCGGTGCACACTTAATTGGTTTGATCTTGTCCTCGATTGGTGCAATTCCATTAGAGTTGACTTTAGGTCCAAGATATATTACTTCATCCAGCAGGAATTGGCATTTTGCGGGTTTAAAGCGAACATTGCAATGTTCAAATCGTTGAAATGCTTCCTTTATTACCGCCAAGTTTTCATTTACTGTTTCGGTGCTGATGAGGACATCATCCTGATTACACAAGCAATTTTCGATACCGTTCAATATCTTATCCATTTTGCCTTGAAAGATCTTTGAAGCTTCTTTAAATATGGTAATTTGTTGTATGAGTAAAGACCTTTATGCGTGTTTATCGTAACATAGCTTTTGCTCTGTTCATCTAAATTTAGTTGAGCATATGCATGGGACAAATCTAGCTTAGTAAAAACACGTTTTCAAGCTAATTCAGCATACATGTCATCTGAGCTTGGAAGATTATACACTTCATCATCAATGAACTTATTGATTGTTACACTATAATCACCACAGATTCTAACTGTGCCATCTGACTTTGGGACTACCACAATTGGAGTTGCCTAATCACTGTATTTGACTTTATGTATTACATTATTGTCTTCTAACTTTTTTAGTTCATTTTCAACTTTGCATTTGTTAGCATATGGAACAAACCTGGCTTTAACATACACAGGAGTAACATTTTCTCTAATGTTTATGTGAGCTAGCTCATGTCTCATGCCATCATATGAATCTTCGAACAAGTTTTCATACCTTTTAAGCAACACATTTAACTCGGAATTACTGCTTCCGACTGTTTTAGAACATTGAGATTCACTTACATCATTCTGATGTGCACAACTGTTAACATATCTGGAGTGTAGATTTTTTACTATGTTTTTCCAGTCTAACTTAACCACTGCCATCCAATCAAGACCAAGCAATGTGGGCTTATACCTATAATCAGCAACACTAGCACTTAACTTGTGTGTTATACCCTCACGGTCGATGACATTGGATTTTACCAATGACATTTAACTTCTCACCACTATATGTTCTAAGAGATACCATATCATTATTTGTAATTTCAATATGATTGAAATGCTTATTATACGTCAATGCTCATTACAGTATTATCTGCTTGAGTATCTACATACATTTCCAAATCAACACTGTTTACATTCAAGATTACTTTAAAGTGATCTCTAGACAATTTACCACTAGGATTATCAACATGATTCGTACATATAAACAAATCACTACTTGAAACACGGCTATTATCATTATACAGTTCCCGTTCATCTCTCTCAGTTTGATGTACATTGTGATTTCTATCGCGTCCACCGCAACTACCGTATCCATGTTTACCACCTCTACCACGACCATATGAATAATTACTACCGCCACGCACTCTGCCTCGCATGTTTTGTCTGCCTCTGTAACTAACTGCTCTCTTATCAGCAAAACATGCACTAGATGTCCAACTCGCGAACATTTATAACAGGTTCTACCATTCGCAGGACACCGAGTTGGTGGATGATAAGGTTTACCACCGCATTTTTTACATTTACTTTCATGCATAGGTTGTTGCTTACCTCTCCCTCTTGTTGCCGTTATTTTATTCACGGTTGAATGATTCACAAAGATTTTTCAATTTTACCTGCTTGTAACTCAGATGTTTCAAGAGATCTTGCCTCACTAACGACATCATCAATTGTCCAATTAGGATGCTTTAATATCTCACGTCGTAATTTTTTTTACTTGTTTTTTGTAAGATTTGAGCTTTTATTTCTGCTGTTGGATTTTCAAACTCACAGTTTATGGCCTCTGACTTCAATCTACTAATAAACTGCTCTACCGTTTCACCTTGGTTTTGTTTAAGCTCTCTAAACAGATATACTGCCAGTGCTGTATTTTTGATCGGTTTAAAATATTCGTCAAGCTTTCTTATGACATCATCGTAGGTGTCATTGCCTTCAGCCATTGTTTCGTAAATCTCATAAGACTTCTCCCCAAGAAATAATAACTGCGCTTTCTTTTGGTCATTATTGCGAACTTGCTTCGCCACAAAGTAAGTTGCCATTCTCTTCTTCCATCTATCGGAACGTGGGCCTGTAGACTTCCGATCTTCGTCCGGATCAAGCGCTTTTATGCAGTTCGAAAATGGATCCATAATTATTGTAGTATGTTATAATATTATCCCATCCTCGTCGCCAGTTGTAATATTCTGCCTTCTCATTGACACACATTCTTGCTGAGTACTAATAATACACACAGTTACACATCCACACAGGACACCTTGATAACATGGCTTCCAGAACACATGGGCAGAATTTAATGTGTATTCCGTTATCCAGCCGTTTTGCTAGGCTACTACAAAGACGTTTGTTTGTTAATATATTACAGTTTGCATATACATATTCTTTTTTTTTGAATCGTTAAAGCCCAAAAGGAATGGGGTGGGGGTCCAGGGTCCTCTCCCGGAAAACGTTTCTTTTCTTGGTGGAGATGTCTTTTAATGGCTTTTAAGTTCTTGAACTTCAAGGTTTTTCCCGTCTTGAAAACGGTCAGGTAAACTTTCTCATTCGTATTACACTAAATATGTCAATTGTGTGTGCATACCCGTACATACATAAAACATATACAAATGAGTACGGTATATTTGAACACGTACGTAGGTCTATACGTTTTTCAATAACTCGATAAACCCCAAAAAGTAAGGGGAACGGGAAGGGGGTTACTCTCTCTGAAAAATTTTGTTTTCTAGATTTCGGGGAATGAGCTTTCTCAACTTCTGATGTGTCTTTTAATGAATTTTAAGTTCTTCGAAATTTAAGGTTTCCCTATTGAAACGGTAACAGTAATTAAACTTTCTCATTATATTTATATTCATATTCTATATTAATACTATAGGCCTATTATATGTGTGTATATACACACAAAATAAGTAGGCCTAGTTGCATACGTACCGTACTCTTTCTTCCATATCAATGAACCCTTAAAATAAAGAGGGATCGCGGGTCCTCCCACGAGAAAATTTTGATAACAAGACGGCTGCTTGGGCCCCGACTACTAATTTTACCATTATAACAAAACAAACATCAGATTACTTATCTTGAAGAGACAGGTCTAGAATTTATTATTTCATTTTTTGTGAAATTTCTTCTTTTTCTTTTTGCCTAACCCTCTATATACCGTCTTCGACTGTAGTCGAAATTGACCTCAAACTGAGAATTCCCATTTTCTACTGCAATCGAAATTTCGTGACTAAAAAATAGGTGGTTTTCAAATCGCTCTTCTGTTTTTATTTTAGCTCCAATACGTCAGAAATTTTGAACACACAGGAGAAATGTGCTCTAATTCAAAATTTGAGAATCGTGCCGCTGTCTCTTATACACATCTAGATGTGTATAAGAGACAGTCGTTATTAATTTCAAAAATTTTTCGAAATGGCCGCACAAGATGTGTACACAGCTGAGCAAGCGATTGACCTGATTTTTTATTCAGACAGCGATGAAGGTGAATTTTTAGATGTGCGAGACTTAGACGTGCCTGTTAGCGATGATGACTGTGGGGCTTCAAGCAGTTTTGACGGCGGAGATGTTCTTGATGAAGATGAGCCTAGGCCTAGAAATGTGAAGGTTGTCGACGCTTTTGAATGGAAAGATCGCGCTTATAGTTATGGATGGTAAATAAATTATATAACTGTGTGGAATAGGAATGGTTTATGTTTGTTTTTTTTTTTTTTTTGGCTATAATTTATTTTTTTTTTCGGTTTTTGCTGACGATTTATATGTAGCATTTTTCTGTCATTTCTATTATATTATATATATATTATATCATATTATATTATGAACAAAATTTCCCAAAAATACAAATTATACATCAAATGAAAGCTTATTCTATAAGCTTTCTTTGTTTTTAGAAACATTTTTCTGTATAATTTACAGAAAGTTCCCAAAAATCCACCAGAACGACGTATACTCAAAAAACGCAAAAAACCTTGTTACACTGCAAAAGAATCCGGTATTCAAGGGTTTGCACTACAAAAGAATCCGGTATCCAGAGGGCTAAGATCCCCTGACTACCCTCCTCAAAGATGATCATGATTAACGAAGATAAAAATTATCGCAATTGTTGCACTTGCAGCGATAGTTTTGCTCTCCTTTTTTTGAATTAGTGATTCGAAATTGCCAATTATTAATTAGAAATTACGAATTATTAATTTAAATTACGAATTAGTAATTCGAAATTACAAATTATTAATTCGAAAATACGAATTATTTAGGCCTATTTGAAATTACGAATTAGCAATTCGAAATTAAGAATTAGTAATTCGAAATAACGAATTAGTAATTCGAAATAACGAATTAGCAATTCGAAATTACGAATTAGTAATTCAAAATTACGAATTAGTAATTCGAAATTACGAATTAGTAAATTACGAATTAGTAATTAGTAATTCGAAATTACGAATTACTAATTCGAAATTTTGAATTACTGTTAGTTGGGATTCGAAATTTCGAATTAGTAATTCGAAATTTTGAATTACTGTTGGAATTCGAAATTTCGAACTAGTAATTCGTAATTTGCAATTAGTAATTCGTAATTTCTAATTAGTAATTCGAAATTACAAATTAGTAATTCTAAATTAGTAATTTCGAATTAGTAATACGAAATTTCGAAATATTAATTTCGAAATTTCTAATTAGTAGCGCTAACATAAATATATTTTTTTTTGGCACGAATGGGCTTTTTTAGCCTAGACCTAACTGTATGTAGCCTACCGTACACTAGCAGCATTCCAAAGCATAAAATGCACGGAGACTGCTAAAGTAATTACAAATAGCTATTCAAACGGAAACATAAGCCTACTGCCTTACTTTACTTTGGGTCGCTGTCTAAAAACATAACTCTCTCAACATGCTGTGTTGAATGAGCGCACTGTGGTTTACGATGTGTATGTTTGTACCCACTATATTATTTATAATGTTGCAGTTGTTTGTATTGATTCGCATCGCTGATCACGCTGCAAAGTTTGGAATTTCCGTGGGAATTTCCAAAAGATTTTTTGCTAGAAGAAATAGACTAATATTTTCTATAACGTAGGCTTGATAAGCTATAGAATTGCGAAGGTTTGGAGTATTCCGATCACAATTTTGTCTTCAATAAAATAATAGCTTGAGATTAGTGGAAAAGCTTGAGATTGTATGTTCTTCGTATCCCAAAGGTAAGGCCTATATATTATACGTTAAGCTTTATTGATGTGTCGACTATAAACATTCCGTTATCCATCATCTTTTAATTCGCTGTGGTGACTCTTAGGGTTTGATTATTGAAGGTTTCTATGATTTGTAGTTATAAGTGTCAATATTCTCGAAAGCGGACTAACGTTTAAAAGTTATAAAAAAAAGCAATCGATTTTTAATTGTTATATCTCAATGGGATTTCAATCTGACATTCGCCAAGGCTAAAGGCCTGTTTATACTTCAACGATAATGATAATGATCTAAAAAGCTAAAAAGCAATTTTTCATATAGAAAATAAAAGAAATAGGAGAAGTTTTTACACTAGACCGATTTGATAACGATTTATCAGTTATGCGATAACAACATATTTTGACAAATCAAATCAGATGACGTCATAGTCATGGAAAAACATTAAAATCGTAATAGCAACGATTTTATCGTTTTTCCTGGTTCCTGGTTATCGTAGGTCCAATACACCTTTTTTCACGCTGCGTTAGACATGTTCGATCGATGACAAAATATGCTGACCAGCGAAGCGTAACCAACAAAAATAACACTGCATTTCTGGCTTATTTTCGGAGATCATGTTACTTACAACTGCATAACTCCTTAAAGGAGGGTCGTATCAACATTGTTTTTTCTTTAAAATGTTCGAAAATGATATATCTACGTTCTGTATGAATAGAAAAAAAATTAAAATTTATTTAGTCTGTCAAAACTTAACTGGAATATAGACGACCGATTTTGTATAGTGTCTGTTGCCATTAACTTACTATCCGACCTCTCCCGACTATCTTGTGTTCAGTGATATGACCGCCTCTATTCATCGCATAATTAGATTTGTTAAAAGGATCATTGCTATCAAAATTATTATAATTAAGACGTTCAATTTTTAAATTTTATGATTTTTTTCAGGGATGGAAAGTGTCTATAGCATATTATAAGTTACTTTCAGGGATGGAAAGTGTCTATAGCATATTATAAGTTACAATTTATGCATATCAACAATTTAGCCGCTAATAGTCATTATGTAATCGTATTAGATATCGATTAGATTTATAAAATTGCAATATGAGTTTTTTAATTAAAATTTAAAAATATTAATTAATGATACTAGAGTAATAACAGGAATTTAATAACATGTTATGTCATTGTTGTAAATATTACGAAGGAAGAAGTTAGTTCCTTACCTGATTTCTGTTAGCATCTTAGTTTATTGTTGTACGGTACCAATCAAAGGACACAATGCCAAACGTTTTCAATATCACCGAATGCTAATCCTATACACTTATAATGATGCCAGATGCTACATTATTCGCATTGAATATAAATAATAGCGATATTGTTCCGTCTCTTCTATTTTCGAATTCTTCAAGTAAAACTTCATCACAAATACCACAGTAACTTAAAT
>NW_022757269.1:14221-18160 GCF_011630105.1 Anneissia japonica
TATATAAACAAAAGAAAAAATACATCATACATAAAAGTTACAAACATTGTTATTATTATTATTATTATTATTATTATTATTATTATTATTATTGATGTTTTTAATGGAATTACTTAACATGAACAGTATAATTGTATACATGATTCTGAAATTCAATGAATCATTGTTTTAGAATAATTAATTATTGTGTAAAGAATGTGTTTTGTGTAATGCACCTTCAATCTTTAGAAATAACGATTACCATTATCATAACCATTTTCATTATTAGATATACAGCGTACTCTCTGGGCATTCAATGGACATGATTCTGAGAGCATTTATTACCACAATATTAGGTAATTATTTTTCATTAATAGGTTTGACGATTTTCAGTTTACAAATAAACTGTAATTTACACATTGGTGACTAAATAGTAACACAAACTGTGATTTTGCTGGAGGTAATATATCATAAATGCTAAATTGCATGAAATACATAATCTTGTTGGATTTTGCTACAGTAAAAATAGTTTTAAAAACACTCGCTAAATGTATCTTTAAAAACAAAATACACGGTAGTTATTATATTGAGAGGAAAACTTGCACAGTGATATTAGGATGAAACTAGTATTAACCATTTGTTAAGTTTCGGGCCTAAAATAATATAAAAACAAAACTAAAAGAATATGGATTTTATCAAAAACAAAACCAATATAAATTTTGGAATTAAATTGGAAACCATTAAAATTTTTTAGAATATACATTAGATATTACAAAAATAACCATCTATATATCACTTTATTTATTCATAAAATAAAGTAAAACATCTTGTTATTTACACTTTAAAAGACCATAATAATCCATTTAAAAAGTCCATTGAATATCCATTAAAAAATTAAATGAAAGCGGTGTAGGTAAGATTTGAATATTGTTTAAACAGGATTTAGTAACACGTTCAGCAGCCCTGCACCCCTTACGTTTCTTTAAACTATAGATACAGATACAGATTAAATGTATTGTCAAATGTACATGTAAACATACAATGAAATAGTATCGGCTCGATGAACGCAATATAAATAATTTAAATAACATGAGTAACTACTATGCGTGTTACGATGTGATTTTGTATAACTTGTGAAGATCTGTCTTTTTAAATTCAAGTCAGTAGTCATAAAGCACAACATTACTCTACAATTAAAATAAACAAAATCAAGCAATACTTACATTATAATCAATACATAGACGGAACGTAAAAACCTAATATACTTAATCTTAATACACAAAAACACATAAAACAACATTTAGTGTTAAATTAAAAAGGTCAGCAACATTAACAGTGAGATCATTAAGGCCTAATAACATATTTGCTTAACTTTGTTTCTTATTTTAAATTATTCCTATCCCTATCCCGTATACCTTATTCTTTTTTAAAATAAGATCTGTCTATTTCTAAAATATTTAGTCCGGAAGTTAGCGAAGGGGGTTATTGCGTAAGGCCAACAACATTAACAGTGAGATAATTAAGGCCTAATAACATATTTGCTTAACTTTGCTTCTTTTTTTAAATTACCCCTATCCCTATTCCGTATATCTTATTCTTTTTTAAAATAAGATGTGTCTATATTTCTAAAATATTTAGTCCGGAATTTAGCGAAGGGAGTTATTGCGTAAGACTTTCTGAAAACCTTCACTTTACAATACTAAAATTAAAGGTGCCAAGTGAAAAGAGTGAAATAGATTTGAAGCCCATGCCAAGTGGCCAGGTGATTTATGTTATAGTTAAGCAATACAACAGGAAACAATGCAGTGTGTAAGATTAAGAAAGTAAGAATATAATACACACTGCTACAGCCTATGTCGTGCTCTGAACACAACCAGGTCAACATTTAAGTTCACTTAGACTCTAACACTGAAGTCAAAATAAGAGAAAAACTATTAAATTAATGAGTTCTTGGAGTTAGAATGTAAATACAGACTAGACGTTTTAAGAGGCAAACAATGAAAATAAATTCACACGAGCATCGCTGGTATGCTCCAAAAATACACAGGTACACAATGGACATGTGTGCTGTATACGCAGTATTGGAAAAAAATCCGGAGGTTCATCCGTTAAAGCCTTGAGAGCTAAGACGTAAGCAAGGGTCGTAGGTGTTACATTGATGCTTGATAAGGCTAATGAGCTTCATCTGCCCGGGTTTGAAGTGAGTTGTCACCTTATAGCTTTGCATCATGGTAATGAGAATGTTTCAAAAGCTGTTAAATGGAAGCTATTTACCCAAGATATTTAAATATATTTTATTCGTTCCAGGGCACCTTCACACAAATCAATTTGTTTGGGCTGTTGTGACCACGTAACAAAACAATTTTAGGCCTAGTTCAAACTATGTGGATAAACCCTGCTCAACTCTCCAGGTTTTTCTACCTGCCAGTCTGAACTAGGTTGCTGGGATCTAGGCCAGATGGTCGAAATCCAGTTTGTCGCGTGCCAGTTTGCCGACCCCAAAGCAATCAATCAAGTTAGCCGAAACACAGTTTGCCGAATCCAGTTTGCCTCACCCACTTTGCCGAAAGTCAGTTAAACTTGGCCGGTGGAACCGGGGGCCGGGCCCCCACTTTTTGGCAAAAAAATATATTATGTCTGGAGATTTTTGTATGATCGGAAAGAAATGCAAGAAAAGAAAGAGGGAAGGAGGAGAAGGATGGGAAAGAGAATGTTTATCCAGGAAAAAAGAATACGCATGCAACTACCGTACTCATTTATTTATGTATGTATACACACATAACATAAAAAATGAGAAAAATTTACCTGACCGTCTTCATAAGCGGAAAACCTTGAATTTTGAAGAACTTAAAAAGACATTTCCGAAGTCAGGACAGCTTATTTCCAGCATTCTAGAAATTGAAATTTTCTCAGGGGAACCCGCATCCCCTTTTTCTTTGGGGTTCATTGATTCATTGAATCATTTTCAAGAGGGGGAAAGCCTTGAATTTTTGAAGAACTTAAATTAAAGTCGCTTAAAGATACTTCAGAAGTCGGGAAAGCTCATTTCCCACCATTTAGAAATCAACATTTCCCTGGGGAGAACCTGAACCTCCCTTTTCTCTTTGGGTTCATTGATTCATCATCATAATTTTCAAGAGGGGGAAAACCTTGAATTTTGAAGAACTTAAAAGTAATTAAAAGACACCTCAGAAGTCGGGAAAACTCATTTCCCGCCTTTTAGGAATCAAAATTTTCCAGGGGGAGAACCCCCCGACCCCCATTTTTTTGAGCTTATCGATTCATTGAAAAAAGAATACGTATGCAACTACTCATTTTTTTAAATGTATGTATACACACATAGACCTATTTCCTGTAATAACAATGGGAAAAAATTACCTGACCGTTTTCAAGAAGGAAAATCCTCGAATTTTGAAGAACTTAAGAGTAATTAAGACACATCAGAAGTCGGAAAAGCTCATTTCGCGCCATCTAGGAATCAAAATTTTCCCGGGGCAGAACCCACGGACCCCTCCCCCTTTTCTTTGGAGCTTATTGATTCATTGAAAAAAAAAATACGTATGCAACTACTAATTTTTTTTCATGTATGTATACACACATAACCGGTCAATTTACTGTAATAAGAATGAGAAATTGACCGTTTTCAAGTATTAACACTAATAGGTCCATGTTCTTACCACTACTGCATCTGTACGAAGTGGTGGCACTATTTGTTTCTCCAGTGTTAACGGCTACATTGGTTTATATGTTTTGAGGCATCTACTGACTGATGACCACCTGATGAAAGGGCGATGACCGAAAACGTTTGTGTTTTTACCATTAAAAGTTATGGCTATTCTACACTTTTGCTTTATGCGTTTTATTACTAAAATTTATATATATATATATGTGTATATATATGTATATATATATATATGTATATGTATAAGTATGTATACGTATATGTATGTAATGTATATG
>NW_022757269.1:18301-40383 GCF_011630105.1 Anneissia japonica
TCAGACTGGCAGGTGGATAAACCCGGTGAGTTGAGCCGGGTTTATCCACCAAGTCTGAACTAGGCCTGAATGTAGCCTAAGTCGGGCTTTAATCGCTGCTGGGGGTCTTGAGTTGACTTCGGGTATTAAATTGACGAATCAGCATTCAATTACGTTTTCTGTGAGCAAGCGTATGTTCCTTGTAACGTTTTGAAACACGTTTCCTAGTTACGGCTCGTTAATATCATGCCTTAACTTTGTCGGGCATTCAGACTAGAGGGATTTGATTAGAGGGCGACATCTATCTACTGGAAGATTGAGAGGCTTTTAGTGCTCGCAAATACAGTGTATGCCGAGTAGCAGTGCGGTTTTTGCTAAAAGCATTCTACAGTAGAGAAATGCAGAGAGAAAAAACACTACACTTTCATTTACCTGACTAAAGCTTTGATTTGGTGAGTCATGACGGTCTGTACAAGATTCTTAACCATGCCGGGTGCCCTTTAATGCTATAGACTGTAGATCATCAGAGCTTTTCATGTGATGCAAGCACGTATCGTTATGGGGGTTCTAAGTCGGAACCGTTAAAAGTGAAAAGCAGTGTGAAACAAGGTGATGTTCCAGTTTCTACTCTGATCGCAATCTTCTTTACTGTAATTCTATTGCATTCATTTACCAACTGCCGATCTGGTGTTCATTTGAATTGTAGAAAGCATGGCAAGCTGCTGAATACAGCTAGACTAAAGGCAACAACCAAAATCAATAATTTGTTGCTTGCAGAAGTAATACATGCTTCGATAGGATACATACATTAGGAAGACAAGAATGACTGGTATGAGACATTACAACAGACAGTCTTCGAAGTTCCCCAGCATGATACGTATTGATCATGGGGGATATAAATGCTGAGTTTGGAGCTGATAATACCGATTGTGACAGGGGTATGGGGAATTGAACGGCGAACGGCTGATTGGCTTTTGCTTAGATAACAACTGTGTACTCGAAGGTACCACTTTCCCACACAGAAACATCCACAAGCTCACATGGAAGTCTGATGGATTCACTCTCAACCAGATCGATCACATCCTGATCAATAGAAAGTGGCGCAGGTCTCTTCAATATGTTGCAGTTGTCGTGGTGCTGATGTTAGTGATCACTACCTAGTTACAGCCACCATCAAACTGAAAATCAGGGAACTGGCTAAGCAAAACCAGTCCAGAAAACAGCTTGATGTTGCCAGACTGAAGTGTTTACCATAAAAAAATTGCAATGAGACTTAAAACCGCTTTGCTGCTCTGGCTGAAGATGACGTGGATCCTAGCGTTAACACCAAGTGGGAAACCATCAAGAAAACATATTTGGAGAAAGCCAACGATATCTTGGGCTAAATACAGAGAAAGAACACGGAGTCAGTTCTGGATGTCACTGAGACCCTCGCTTATCTGGGCCCAAATGTTACCGATACTGTATCTCTGGAAAAGGATCGGATAGGGAAAATTTGGAAGGTGAAACGTATATATGTCAGAGTCAAAGTCTATCGAGCCAGAGTGCTCTGCTATACGGTATTGAGGCTTGGAGGACATACGCCAGCCAGGAACACAGATTGAATTTATTCCATCTGCGCTCACTATGAAGTATATCCTGATACCACCTCAAGGTAGGATAAAATCACTAACAACGGTCATGCAAAACTGTGGAATCCTATCGTTGCTTATCCTGTTAAAACAATGCAGACTTCGCTAGGTTTAACATGTCTGCTGAAAAGATGATTTCCGTATTCCAAAATCTATATATATCGGCGAAATTGCATAAGGAAACAGACCCATAGAAAAACCCAAACTAAGGTTTATGGATACTTCAAAAAGAGACCTCAGTGGCTCTACGCATTTACCTGAAAATGTGAAAAGGAAAAGCCATATATGGAGATAATTATATGAAAGCAACTACAGTAAAAAGATTTATAGTGTCATTTTAAGAGAAATACACAAAGGAAATGAGAATAGAAGGGAAAGAAGGAAACGTGGCACATAACATAAAATAACCCATTGCTTGTTTTCATTTGATCACACTATGGAAGGACTGGTGCTGCTAGAATCGGACTCGAAAGTTACCAAAGGACTTGTGCATAGACATCATAATGTAAAAAAAGATATATTTGTAGATTAAACAATCTACAGTAACAAATTCAGAAGCAAAAATGAGACACAGGAAGAAATTAATTCTAGAGTCACTTGGTGAAGGCAATGGTGATCCTTCAGTTTCGGTTTCTTTTACTAAACAGATAAAACTGGTGGTAGCCACTGTCTTTTGGATGGGAAATTTAAGCCGTTGGCCTCGTATGCATGTGCATGTTAAAGAACGCAGTACATTCTTCGAAAACAAGTAGCGGATTTTCTCCCGGTGTACTATCCCTATCGCCACCAGAAAGACCGTACTGGAAATAAAGACTTCTTCAGACTATCGTGGGTTACCATTGTTGTTTACACTAAATAAATCCATCATCCCATCTATCGTCAAACAACAAAGCACGGGTTTTGATGTTGTTGATTCCGTTGGTTTATGCTTGCCTTCCAATCCCATGGACTGGATTCAATTTTTTTTAGACAGGATTTTTTTCGCACACTAAAAACTCCAATCCAAAAACCCAATTATGAGACTTAGTTTATAAAGCATAACTGGGCCTTGCGCGAGAATATTAGACGTCTTGAACAGGTTACATATTATAAACAAGAATAGAATAATTAATTAAAAATTCTTCGCCAGCTATTGGACATACAAATGTATTACCATTCCTTATTTTGTTGTACTAGTAATTGGTTTAAGGATTTGTGCAGTATATATCAGTAAAAAAGTGAAACTGGATTACTTTTAGCTGTGATCTATTTAAAAGTGAATAGAGATAAAGGATAATATGAACTCTCACATACAAGACAAACAAAATTATTGTACTAGGATATTTCTGTCTACACAAATATGACATTAATAGATTGTTTGTATCTTTTATTTCAGTGTTTTTTTTCAAAGGTTATTTTGCTGTGGAAGTGGTTGTGTATGTAGAACCCAGCACAATGGTTGCAGAATATCAACGAACATGGTTCATTTTCACAATCAACAGGTCTAAAACAAATTCAACCGCAGCACCACGTATTACATGGTCAAAAATTCTGAATAATAATGACCACATTGAAATAGCAGTATTTCAAAATGGAAATAAAGTTGTCAACGTAAAAGAGTTTAACATCAACAAAAACGGGAATCTGTTGTTAAATAGTCCAATGCGAGGTGATTCTGGGTCTTATGAACTTGGGGTCGAGATATTGGATGATGTTCCACCAACACAAAGCGAAAGAGTAAACGTCACTGTATTATGTAAGTTAAAGTTTTAACAATAATTCTGCCTTTCGACTAGGTGTCAAATTGAAAAATAATATAGAACCTAGCCTACCATTTCTTGATAATTGGTTGTGGTATGTTATATGTTAAATTGAATTTTAAAATATTTTTTTCACCATAGCGACAGTACATGTTTAATATTTTGCAATTATTAGTTATATTTGTGTTTTTTTTTTCTTTATACTTTTAGACTGCCGTTTTAAACCCCATTCCCGGCAAAGTTTCACACACAAAAATATTGTTTTTAGAAAAAAATGCATATGCATTACTCTAATTATTATAAACCATGGAAAAATATTGGCATAATTTTTAGTGTTACGCAAAAGGATAAACAAAAGAGAAATAGGGCTAGGCAAATTCAGAGTTTGTAGATCGCATCCGTTGGAATGCTCTCGCTTTTTTTGTATACTTCAATAAAGTGCGCCTTCTCTAATGTGATTAGTTTTTGTACTTCGCATCACACACACTGCGGTCGATCGAGTAGGCCTGAGACACATTTGTTTAATTGTCAAAATCTCGGTCAGCATCATTTTTTAAACAATTTGAATAAAAAAATGAACAGTACATTGCAATGTCATTCGTATTGTTTTCCGGGCCGGGTTGGGGGAAGTGGTGTGAGGCTCTACACTCTAGAAAGATAATTTTGGTCATTAGCGTCCCCACACGGTACTGGGACATTTCGCCGAATGCCAGTTTGCCGACAAACGTTTGGCTGACAGACAGTTGACCAAAAGAAAATTTACACACACCGGAATTCGCCGAAATCGAATTCACCGATTGGACGATTCGCCGACAGCCAATTCGCCGACAGACATTTCGCCGACAATTTATTTTTGTGATGTTGTGATTTATGTTTCTTCGACAGATGTTTTGTTTTGTGAAGGACTGGGTAGTCATCATAGAAAGTCGTTAATTATAGATCCATACATGCAGACACACTTTCAATATATTAATCATGCAATACAAGATTCTGCCAAAATGATATTAAATACAGGCCTATAATAAATACATGTTCATCTATATTTTTATTAAATACTGTATTTTAGTACTAAGAAAATCATAAGCGACTGTAATAACTAAAGCAATGTAAAAGGGAATGTTTTTAAATTGATACAAACTGATAACAAAAAAAGGAAGACAGGATACAAAATACCAGGTGTGACTTCACTGAAAATTTAAGGAAAAATTGAAATGTACAATATACTTTAAAGTAATAATATTTCAAATGTTTGAAAGCACCACAACACGACGTATTACAAAAATATACAGTGAAGTTTAAATATACAAGTTGAAGACACATTACAATATTAATTGGTCGGTATATTTTATTCCTTCACGTAAAAAATTCAAAATATAGCTGCACAGGATGAATTACAGTTTGAATGTACAGTACAAATTAGGCAAATCAATAAAGTAATAATAAATGAGTAATAAATTAAGTTAGCTATATACAAATTAAATAAATAAAAAAAACCTAATTGATTATCTGTTTATATATACATTCGATACAGAAAATAACAAATTGAAATATAATAAGAAAAATTTAATGTAGGTCTACAAAAAAATAGAAAATCATACAATTACAAAAACAAATAGGCCTATTCTTTAATAAATAATAATTATGTAACAAAATAACTATTCAATAAGTCGAAATAAAATATGGACGGTGCACGAAAACATATATANTATATAAATTTTAAAAGGCAAATGGGAAAAACCCATAAAACAGCAAACGGCCACATAATGCAAAACTATTTAAAATTTAAACGGAAAATCCGATCAAAATGACAAAATAAACTAAGCATCCATTGAAAGGAATCCCAATATCTGCAGACGGACTGTTACGTCACATAAATACTTTCTGAAGCGTTATTACTTGGCGGGGGAATGAGTTTGTTCTGACTTTTTGAGTTGGGAGGCTGTAGTTGAAAGCATTTATTATGTAAAATAAAACAAAAATAAAGCGACATGTAGACTGACAAAAGCATTCCTTAAGAAACGACAGAATAGGAATTTCGAATATTTTAATGAAGAGTTTCTTTTTTTTAAAAATAGAAACTGAGCCTTAAAGCTAGAAAAATATCTCCAAACACAATTAAATTCATCATAAAGTTATTCTTCTCCATCGTCTCCCTTTTCATTTTCTTCCTATTCTTCTTATTTAGCAAGGGATTACCCTAACTTATTTGATGAACAATATAAACTGCTAAAAATATATATTACCAGTTTAATAGACTGTTATAGTCTAATAGACTGTTATAGTATAACATCACTTATTATTTAACAAGTTGGCTGGGGAACCAGCCACATGGGTCCACCGGGGTGGTGTTACGGATATTTGACGAATTTTGGTGAATTTTTATTAGTTATTTTGCCTGAAATCCTTTAACCACAAGGTTGCTTCCCCAATCAAGATGTATTCTAAGCATCATGAGGATATCCAAACGAGCGTTTGTCGTAGTAGAACGTAAACCATTCTTAATTAGTCCATTGAACAGGGTCGGATCCAGAATTATTCAAACAGTGGGGGGGGGGGCATTTGTTTTCCGTGTTCCTTTTTTAAAATTTCAATACATAACATTAATGTGCACTGATATTTAAAAAAAAACCAATGTCAAACGCTGTTTTGACACTTGACACTGTTCTGCTGACTTACGTTCCAATAGAGGTTTGAACGTAATTAATTCATTGTGAAGAAGTGTTTCATGGGCTTAATTCAATGTAAAATGTAATATATACGGTAGTTGGATAACTGCACGTGAATTTATGTTATTATATTATATTATTATTATTATTGTTGTTTTGTTTTGTTATTATTGTGATAAAAAGACAGACAGTACACAAACAGGTCAACGAAGGCGATATGGTTGCTAAACGAACAGACATGTAAAACTATTTTTTTTTATTTTTTTTTATTTACCCGACGGAATGTACTCGTCTTTCCGGACCGGGGTGGGGGTATAGCTATAGCCCCATCATCTCCCCTCTGGTGCCACTACTGTTTGTTCCTAAATAGGTACTTTTTCGCGACTCACTGAAATTTTTCGTTGCCTGAATTTCTGGAGCCCTGAAATGTGAACTGACATCAAATCGGTGACCTTTTCAAATGGAGATATGTTGAAAATATTGTGGCTCAACTCTGATTTTGAGTTCGCCGACAAGATTGAAGTATGATAATGGTTTGTTTCTCATGGATGGGTCCGGGTGAGATCATCGTAGTTTGGTTTCAACATCAGTGAATAATTTTTGTTGTAGATCTCAAAAAATAATTTCTGGATTTAATACATTATGGTGCATATACATTAACAAAACATATGGAAAGCTGGTTAATTAGTCTATAATTAAGATGGATTCTGAATAACACTTCTCTGCTGAAAAAAGTACTGAAATTATAAAAAAAAAAAATCACCATACCATATAAACTCAAATTGATTTATCTAATTGCGGATAAGATAAGTTTCTTGTGCAGAAAAAAAATCTACTGTTCGGTCGGTTGCCATTTGAATAATTTACATGTAGTGAACTTATTATTATCATTAATATCATTCAGATTTTAAAATTTTGGGGGGTTTTTTTTTGTCATTTTTAAATGATAAAATTAATATTTATTCAAAATATTAAAAAAAAAACCTACGTTTTAGGATCCAAATGAATTTTTAAATTATATATTTTATTATAGTTATCATGTTCAATTATTTCATGTTTATTACGTGTGTTACAAGAGCGTTTGTTTCACTTTTTAAAAAAATATCGGTATTTAAAAAGTTTTTTTTATTAATTTTTTATAAACAATAAAATACTGGTAAGTCGCAAACTTCCAAAAAAAAATTTTCCAATAATTTTTGTTATATAAAATTATGTAAGTAAAAAAACTAAGGTCTAACACAACATCTGACTTTAAAATACATAATATAGTAACATAAGATAATACTGTTGCACAGTATTATATGACCCTTGAGTAAGGACCTCACCCAGAGACTGGAATCTGTGCAAATAGAGCTGCCAGGTTTGTCTGCAGAAACTGTGATAGAAGTAGTATCACTAAAATATTGCAACACCTACAGTCTTCAATTACGTCGACAAGCATATTGACTAAATTTCCTTTAAAAAGAAAACCATCAACGGCCAAGTTGCCATATCATCGCAACAACTCAACTGTATTCTATATACCGAGAGCTAAAAAGAACTGTTACAAATACTCAATTTCCCCAATTGTAGAATGGAATACTCTTCCCGAAAATATAATTAGTTCATCATCTAACAACATTTTAAGGAGAATCTGACCAACCACCTCAAACAGTAAGCTGCTCACACATCACCCTTCGCGTTTGACTTCAAGTATAAAGTGTTGCGAAGTATTAATCAACGTCAAAAAGTAGGGGTGCCCACTTTTATTAAAGTAGGGGTGCCCACTAGTAAGAGGAATGGTAATATGAATAGCTTCATTTTTAGAGGGTAGGATTAGGGGCACAATTTTTCAGAACCCCAAAAAGGAAGGGGGTAAGGGGTCCTCCCCCGGGAAAATGATGATTCCTAGATGGCGGGAAATGAGCTTTCCCGACTTTGTTGAGCTAGGTGTCTTTTATTGACAAAATTCAAGGTTTTCCACCTTATCATTCGTATTACAGTATAAATAGACCTGTTATGTTTGTATACTGTACATAAAAAAAGAGTAGTTGCATACATGTTCTTTTTCCCATGAATCAATGGACTCCAAAACTTGAAAACGGTCAGGTAAATTTTCCCCATTGTTTTTACATTAAATAGGCCTTATGTGTGTAAAAATTGAGTTGCATACGTATTATTTTTTATCATTCCTGATGATGACATAATTAATGTCGAAATATTGAATCCCGACACGATGGCGTGTATTTCGATACTTCGAGTATGTACTATACTATGTTATCTGAGATTAATCGGTGGACCTTTCGGTTATTATCTTTCTATAAAGCGATAAATCCCAAAAAGGAAGGGGGGGGGTGTCTGGGGGTTCTCTCTGCTGGAAAATTTTTATTCCTAAATGGCGGGAAATGAGCTTTGCTGACTTCTGAGATGTCTTTTAATGACTCTTAAGTTCTTCAAAATTCAAGGTTTTCCCCTCTTGAAAACGATTCCATGAATCGATGAACGCAAAAGAAAAAGGAAATTCTATTACTCCCAGGAAAAAATGTTGATTTAAAATGGCGGGAAATGAGAAAATCCTTACTTCTGAAGTTTCTCAAAATTCAAGGTATCCGCTCTTGAAAACGGTCAGGTAAAATTTTCTCATTCGTAGTACAGTAAATATGCCTTTTATTTATTTTTTATTTAAGTAATTGCATACGTAGTCTTTTGACATGAATCGATAAATCCCAAAAATCCCAAAAGGAAAGGGGGACCTGTGGTTTTTCCCCGGAAAAACTTTGATTCCTAAGTGGCAGGAAATGAGCTTCTAAGTTCTTCAATATTTAAGGTTTTCCCCTCTTGAAACAGGTCCTGAAAAGGTAGGTCTAGAATAATTTTTTTTTTGCCTAAGGGAGGAGTCAGGACCCTGTGACCTCCCTTCCCCTGATCCGCCAATGTGAATTGCGAGAAAATGTAACTCGGTCGGGGACTGGATAAACATTCTCTTTCCCATTCTTTTCCTCCTTCTTCCCTCTTTCTTTATATGACAATACTGTATTGTGTTTTTGGGTGCTGTTGCCCAATAATCTTCGTTACTACTTGTAATTTAACTGTTCCTAGGTCATATTTGTACTAAATATCAATTACCGTTCATGTTTATCATTACTATGTGTCACCATGGGATTTCATAAATACCGTAAAAACTCAATTTGAAGTTAAATTTAATCACGAGATGAAGCCCATCTTGAATTGAAACCCCCTCTTTAGTTTCTAAAATTAGCCTCGAAAAAAGCCCATGGGCTTCTTTTCAAGATAGCATATGCTTTTTTCCAAGTACATACAATGAATTTTAAAAAAACAAAAAAATTTGAAACAAGCTATGTATCCTTGTTTGTCTTATCCATGTTTTTGTTTTGCTTGACAGAGTACTTCGCTTCTTTCTCTTGCGTTTTTTTTTCTTTTTATGCGTTGAGATTTCAAACTCTTTACATTCAGTGAAAATGCTTTCCTCCTGACAATGTGATTTCATTCTACCGATTGCTTCCTTCATTATTTCTTTAACTTGTTCGTCTAACTCCAATGAATCAGACGCGTTTATGGGGTTGATGAGTTTTCTCTATAAATTCATTGGTTTCAGCTTTTCCATGCGGATTACTTTCAATTTCAGATACATTTTCTTCTTCGTCAATTGGTTCTGTTTCTGAATCAGAACTATAAGCCTACACAATGTCGGAGGACTGAGTCTTGAGGCATTCTCACTGGTTCTGAATGGCTACCGTGTGCTTTTTCAACATAGCAGTTCATTGCCAAGTGTCCTGTTTTTTTACACGTGTGACAGAATGTGATCGCTAATTTTCGCGGAAATTCGTTGATTTTGTGGCCGTTGAGACCACATTCAAAGCACGTTATTTCAACTTTTTGATCTTTGTTGAAGATCCTGGCGTTAAAATTGTTAATATTAAGAAATCTTGGTAAACTACCTTTAAAGGGTTCAACTAACACTTCGTTTAGTGCAAAATAGAAAACTTCTTCTTTTACGTACAGTATTTATCACTGTATGGTTCACGATATGGCAATTGCGCCCTCTATTTCATTTTTATGCATTATCACCAGAGCGCGTCATTTTGATGTAGACGACGATTTAGAAACGTCAGATAATGATGTACGCAGTGAAGCTTTAATGTTTGGTTGCATATTGAGAGCTCAATAGTGAGTAGACAAAAATTATAGTTTTTAATCACCTTAAAGTTAATTATTGTAGAATCAATAGATGATGATTGATTTAACATGTGAGTTGGCAATAATAATTTAGGCAGTAATTTGTGATAACCATTCATTCGTCAGCAGATAGGGCATACGCTGTGTTGCCCAGCGAAGAAACATGATTTAGCTTATTGTGTATTTCATTGATGATTTGATGCATGTTAATTTGATGTTTAATATAATCATTTTGATTGTGATGAACACTTAACTGTTAACGGCAGTTGATTATTGACAATGTTAAATACCCAGTATACATGCGGAATAGGCAAGTTAAAATATAATTACTAGTTGTGAGTGAGAGAAGATTGTTTAACTTCTGTCATTAGTAGGCCACCGCACTGTTACTACAATGTTACTCGCTAGGGTAGTCATCACGCTTGAGTGATTTAGTATGCCGTTGCTATGCCAACGAGCAGCATAGTTAAAGCCTGTTGTATTGTTTGTATCTTTACAGATTTCGAACATCTATATATAGATTAATGATACCGGTCATTAAAGTTTGAAATTGAGTTGACAACAACCAAGTGAGGGCGCTGTGTCTTATTTTTGTGCTTTACATTCGAAATTCTTCTTCAAGACCAACCATTGCTATGGATCAGGTGAAGAAGAGACGTACAGAAAGGTGCGATGACCAGGATCATCAAGGTGATTCAGACTGCCATAGAAGAATCAGGTCCAGTCGAGTATCTAGACGTCCTGACGGAGATCTGGGGAAAAATTCAAACTTCCCATGAGGAGATTTTAATGTTAGGCGATCCAGAGGATCAGGAACAAGAGCAGTGGATTGAAGAGGTGGAAGGAAATTACAACAAGGTTCGTCAAGGCATAATAAGGTACAAAAACAAGAAGGAAGATGCAACTAAGGAAGGAGGAAGTGTGGCTAAGCAGGAAGACGGACAAATGAAAGAGAAGAAAACAACTATGCAGTTGAAAAAGATGGAATTGCCACGTTTTGAAGGCAACATTAGAGCTTATACCAGGTTTAAAGAAGATTTTAATAATTTTGTTGTTCCGGTCACCCATCCCAAGCAAGTAGCATTTGCTTTACGGCAGACATTAAATCCGGTACCCAGGCAGATTATAGGGCCTATTGAGGATGACATCAAGATGATGTAGGAGAGGCTTGATGGCAGGACTATGGAGACCGAATAAAGTTAGTTGATACTATCATCAACGAGCTGGAGCGGAAACGCGACATCCAAGATGGCGAGTATAGCCGACTGGTAGCCTATATTGATGTGGTAGAAACTAGTTATCATGATCTAAAAAAGGCTGGACTTGAGAGAAAAAATATGGTGGGCGAAATTGAAAAGAAGTTGCCATCATCGGTTTTTGGAAGATGGGTTAGATATATGCATGAGGACGGGAATAAAGTTGATAAGTCGGACAGATTCCCAGAGCTGTTGAAGTTCCTGATTAGGGAGAGGAGAAGCGTAGAATATACGATGGAAGGAATAAGAACCAGCCAGACAACAAAATCAGCTATGGTGCACTCGCTAGATGTTACAACCAAATCAGGTTGCATCATACACCGGGATGGTCAGCATAAAACAGGGAGCTGCCGAACATTCATAAGTAAATCTGTTGCAGAAAAGATGAACATCTTAAAGGAGAGCAGGGCCTGTTTCTCCTGTTTGACAGTTGGTCACACAATTGCCAAGTGTCGTAGAAAAAAGCAGTGTGGAGTACAGGGTTGTACAAGGCTCCATCATAACTTATTGCATCGACAGGAACATGAAAAGGTGGAAACTGACTTAACAACAACATGCAGACAAAGGCAGACCCTTTTTTGCTGCAGCTGATGGAAGTGAAATGTGGCAGTCATGGTATCAATACACTTTGGGACAGCTGTGCGATGGCCTCATTAATCACACATGTGGCAGCCAGGAAAATTAAGGCCAAGGGGCGTCCAGTAACAATATGTATAACAAAGGTAGGAGGTGAAACCGAGTCCATCGACAGTGTGAAGTACAGAGTACCACTCACAGACAAATCAGGGAACGTGATAGTAGTGGAAGCCTATGGAATCCAGAGAATTACGGCAAAAGTAGGCAATAAAGATTTAAGTCATCTGGCCAAAATCTTAGGAGTTAAAGTTGAGGATATCAGAAGACCTACTGGTGAGGTGGAACTGTTGATTGGATATGAATATGCGGGTTACCATCCAGTGAAGATTAAAGCGTGAAAAATCAATTTGGTCAATGTATAGGCGGTTCTCATCCGTCCATTGAGTGGGAAGAAGAAGCAGGACTGCAGGTGAATTATGTCAAGGTAACACCATTCGACGAGTTCCTGACTATAGAAAGCATGGGGGTAAACTGTCAACCCATGTGTAGAAGCTGCAGATGTGGGAAATGCCCCAGGGGAGCGAACAACTTCACATTACAAGAGGAACGTGAACTAAAGTTAATTGAGGGTAATCTGATATATGCTGAAGGCAGATGGACAGCACGCTATCCTGGGATCAAGGATCCACGAGATCTACCGGACAATAGGTCAGTTGCGTAAGCAAAGTTGGTGTCATTAGATAATTAAGAAGCTAGGAAAAGACCAAGCAAAAGCAAAAGCCTACAATGAGCAAATAGAAAATTTGGTGCATCGGGGTGTTGCAAGAGAAATCAAAGATAAGGAGTTAAAGGAATATAAGGGAGCAGTGCATTACATTGCACATCATGGTGTTGAAAAACCAGAGAATACCAGCACTCCGCTGCGAATTGTATTCAATAGCAGCGCTGCATACAAAGGTCACATCTTGAACGAGTACTGGGCCAAGGGACCTGATCTTGTAAATAACTTGTTAGCCATTAGATTCAGGGAAAGGAACCATGCACTAGTAGGAGACATTAAAAAGATGTACCATAGTGTAGCCATCACACAATTAGATCAGCACTGTCACAGATTTTTATGGAGAGGGATGGACACAGACAATCCACCAAAGTCGTACTGTGTGACAGCAGTAAATTTCGGGAACCGCCCATCTGCTACCATTGCAACAGTGGCACTGAGGAAAACAGCAGAAGCAGGCAGCAAGTCAGCACCATCAGCTGCTGAGACGATGTTGAAGAATGTGTACGTAGACGATATTCTTGAGTGTGAAGATTCAGGCAAAGCAGCGAGAGAACGAGCTGAGCAAATAGAGGAGCTAATTAAGCCAGGAAATTTTGCTGTTAAGAAGTGGGTATTTTCAGGAGTCAGTTGTAAAGAGGAGATGTGGATGCCTAAAGAAAAAAGGTACTGGGCATTAGTTGGAATCCACAGAAGGATGTTCCTATGTTCACCGACAATGCGCAAACATTCCAGAACATACCAGAGGTATTAACAAAACGCATATGCTTAAGTAAAATTAACTCTGTGTATGACCCATTGGGACTAGTTACGCCAGTGACGGTGAGGGCTAAGATTCTCCTTCGCAGACTGTGGGGATTAAAGCTAGATTGGGATGAGCCCATAAGTGAGAAAGAGAAAGTAGAATGGAAGCGGTTATTTGAAGATTTGAGCACTGCATCAGGGCATGAGTTTAAAAAATGTGTGAGAACACTGGAAGCGAAACCTGGAATACCACCAACGTTAGTGATGTTTTCAGATGCGTCGGAGCAAGCACTAGGTGCAGTAGCATATGTAACATATGAACTGTGGAATGAAAAATTTGCATCACAAATCATTGCAAGTAAAAGCAGAGTTGCACCAAATGAGATCGTCAGCATAGTAAGGCTAGAGTTAAGTGCAGCCGTGTTGAGTAAGAGATTGGCTCAATACACCAGAAAGGAGATGAGGTTAGAATTCGGCAGGGTGATCTACTTGGTTGATAGTGAAATAGTGCGAGCGATGATTGAAAAGCAAAGCTATGGTTTCAAAACCTTTGCGGCAACGAGGATTGGCGAGATCCAACAAGACACTCAACTTCATGAATGGTGGTGGTGCAAAGGAGAGATCAACATTGCTGATGCAATCGCCAGGGGTAAGAGTACAAAGGAAATCGGACCCAACAGTAGCTGGCAGTGCGGGTCAGAATTTCTAAAATGGCCAATTGAGCAATGGCCCATTGCACAAAAATGTAGTGAGAAGAATTTACCAGAGAGAGTAAAAGTGGTGATGGTTGTTGATGTCCAGGAAGAGGATTCCCTAGCTGACAAAATAAATGCTAACAGACATAGCAGCTATCAAAAGCTATTGAGAGTGACTGCTAGGATTCTTCGGATGTATGAGAAGAAGAGGTTGAGCAGCGTAGCAGATGAGATCACTGCAGAGGATTTGAAAAGGGCAGAAATATTTTGGGTGAAGGAATCCCAGAAAACAATGGTTAAACTGCTAAAAGAAGACAGGGCTCAATTTGATAAGAGATGCTCGATTGGGCCCCAGAATCCGTGAAGATGGTGTGATTGTCGTTGGGGCTAGAATAAAGAGTCATGTTCACTTTAGCTATAACAAGGAAGAAGTGCCTCTGTTAAAGCTATATACCAAGAGCATACATGACAGAGCTCAATTGGGCGTTCAGTCAACGGTAGCCAAGATCCGCTCTTACTACTGGATCATTAATGTTCAGAGAATGGTAAAGACCATAAAGTATCATTGTGTGGACTGCAGGAAGTTTGAAAAGAACACGTCAGCACAGCAGATGGCGCCTTTGCCAGTTAATCGACTAAAACCATCACCAGCTTGGACATACGTAGGTGTGGATTTGTTTGGACCCTTCACGACAAGGGGAGAAGTCAATAAACGGGCAAGAGGAAAGTCGTATGGCGTAGTGTTTGACTGTCTCGTGACGAGGGCTGTTTACATAGATATAGATACCAGCTACAGTGCAGATGCATTTCTGCTTGTCTTCAGAAAGTTTGTGTCTCTAAGGGGATATCCCAAAGAGGTATATAGTGACGCAGGGACACAATTAAGCGCTGCAGCAAAGCAGTTAAAGGAATTCGGTGGGAGACATGGCATTAAGTGGAAGTTTTCGACACCCGATGCTCCGTGGCAGAATGGCATGACATCTATATATAGATTAATGATATTACCGGTCATTAAAGTTTGAAATTGAGTTGACAACAACCAAGTGAGGGCGCAGTGTCTTATTTTTGTGCTTTACATTTGGCCTGTTAGTTTCGGCGGTTGTCGCCATAGCAACAAGCGGTTTGTAAAACACTGCCAATTAAATGTGTTCACTAGAGCGTAAACTGCACGACAAAGTCAACCGTTACCACAGTCAACACATCCTGTTGTTAAGATAAACAAAGGGTCTTACCAATCGTTTCTTTCGCCGGTATATTGGTGGGTAATTGAATCGCTGTCGCTTCTGCTGGCCTACAGAGAAAAGAACGTTTAGCTTCGTTCTGAATTTTTCAAAGACGAAATTGCTAGCCACAGCTAAGTCTCTCACCGTTGATAGTAACTACTTGTAAACTTGATTGTGATTATTTTATTTTATTCATTTTTAAAAAATTTTACTTGTACACTTAAACGCCATCAACGTCATTCGAAAAATCGATTCTTAAGATAGAACAACTGGTAAATGCTGTGATAGTTTTAAACTACTTTAAACTCAACTAAGAACTGTTGATACCATGAAATATACATATACTTATCAAAAACATTAAACATTATTTTTGCCAAAATCACTGGTCACAACACTTCAAAAATTAATTTTAAAAAAATACAACTTAATCCCTGAATTACAATATTCTGGATTTGTATCGTTTCAATGTTAGATCTGGATCAACCTGTACTCGTTGTGCCTACAAATGTGGTATATGGTGATGTTTCAAACATTATCTGCAACAGCAGCTCTGCCTACCCTGATCCGATACTTACTCTTTATAAAGAATTGCAACGTATAGCTTATACAAATGCCAGTACTCTGAACTACACCATTTATAATACAACTAATTATAACATTGGTGATTACCACTGCAGTGCAAGTAATGAAGCAGGGATAAGGAATAGTGAAACAAAGAAACTCAATGTGAACTGTAAGTTAAATGTTTATATTTCAATTGCTTATTTTAATGATAAATATTCTTTCTGCTTTTCATTCTTGATTTTCCATTTGTAAGGAGATAAAAAGTACAGTAACATTACAAAATAATAGGCAAATTAGGAAACCAAATACATTGCTTAAAAACTAGTCGGGCTGTATAATAAAATAAAAAATAATAAAATAATAAAGTAATAAATTAATAAAATTAAAATGTAATATGGTACAAAGCTTCTTAGTCAAACTAAATATTATTCATATTTTTTGAGTAATTGTATTAACTTCCTTGATATGTGCTTTTCATGCTGGAATATTTTATCCGTTATTTATACACTTTTTTGAATTAATACTTTCAAGAATAGGCCTATTATAAGTCTTTAATGTTTACAAACGACTTAACCACTGACCATTTGTTTATTTTCCCCAATGAAATCGAAATTAAATTAGGCATTCTTAATAAGTAATGTAAGGTATTTATTGTGATGATATTGTATAGTATGTTAATGTGTGGAGAATAGCCCTCGGTGGCTTTCGAAACAATAACAAATCTTGACAACTTGAAGTGTCTGTAGGGTTTATTAAAAAAATCCTGAAACGATTTGTTTGCTTTAATTATGGGCGATGTCTGTATTGGAACATTTGTAAAAGAGTCGTTATATATGTTAACAATTTTTGGGGTGTTTACAGGATATAGTGAATGAGTATACAGAGTTTATATTTTATCCGTTATTTATACACTTTTTTTGAATTAATACTTTCAAGAATATTATATATAGACTTTAATGTTTACAAATTTTCATAATTCGTGTGGCATAAAAATGTTCTTAGCAACCCTAAATGGACAGGGTTTTCTCAGCAATTTTCTATGGTTTTTATAATAAAATACTGCAACTGATTCTAACCCTGACCTAATCATGTTTCTAGGAAGTTTATGTTTCCTATTTATTAATTTTCTTTATTGATTTAATAATCCAAGTTTTTGTTTTGTAATAATTTTTTAGTGATTTTCAGGAATAGTGCATCTGACAATATTAGTGTTGTAAAGGGCTCGTTTCGATTTTATAGATGACCAGATATATATAATTTTACTTATTTGGCAAGTTTGTGTGTTTGATTTAGTTTGTTTCATAAGCACGTTTATAATGGAAGAAAGAACTATTGTATGCATTGGTAAAGGCCATCCGGAACCAGTTACAAACATCACCATCAATGGTAATGTTGTTTCAAGTGGAAGAGGGAGGATAATCTATGATATGGAAAGTGAATGTAACACGAGTTTGACTATTCAATGTGTGGTAGGCAATAACTATGCTAAGAAGACCCAAAAGCTTCCAACTTGTAAAGGTATGTATCATTTCTATTGTTTAATTTAATTTAAATTTGAATTTTGTATTAGAGGCTATAATAATTATATGGGCAGTGCCAAAACTTGATTTGCAACATATTATTTAAGGCTCTCGACAGGAATTGAACATGTAACATAGTTCATTTCAAAGCAGTCAGGCATGCTTTCAGTCGTACGCGAAAGAAAAGGCGTATTTTAGTCGTTGTGCAACATTTACTTCAACCAAACATAACATTTATTCAAATGTAATAGAATGATTGAGAGCCCAATTTAAATACAAAAGATGTTTGGACCAAAGACTCAGTTAAAAATTGTTGTGACTTGACTTGTCACCTATGTGACTTGTTACATATTGAATTTTGCATTTTTGTGTGTTTTTAATGTAGATTGTGCAATAAAAATATTTACATTAGACATGGGAAAACTTACGTGTATTGGTGAAGGTTTCCCGGAGCCAAACACAACCATCTTCATCAGTGGTAATGCCGTTACAAGTGGGAGAATGATATCAACACATTATATGGGAGGTGAATGTAACTCGAGTTTGATTATTGAGTGTATGGTAGAAAATGGCCATTGTAACAAGACCCAACGGCTTAAACATTGTGAAAGCAATAATATTTCGGGTAAGTTATTGATTTATATTTGAAATTTACACTTTTACTCTGAATTATATATGTCAATCAAGTATTGAGTAATTTGTTTCTGAAATTTTGATATTTTAGGTTCAAATCCCATGGCTGTTGGAATATGTACGTATTACTTGTTATATCTTTGTATATTACACTTAATTTTATTTATGACGTTTTGTTGTTATAGTTACTATAATTGTGTTGTACCAAGGATCTTAAAAACTAAAGATATCCAGCTTCGCGTTTTTTTCGCGTAACAGATTAAAAGCGTTTTTTCCAGTGCGTCCTTTCACTATAACAAGTAACAAACCTTTTAGCGAGTGACGATACAGCTCTGTGGAAAATGGTACGGTTGTAAGCATGTTTATGGTTAAAAAGCGACTGAATAAAAGGAGAAAGAGTGGAGGCAAGTATTGTGCCGCGATTAATTGCAAAAACGATTCAAATGTCAATCCTAAACTTAAGTTTCACAATTTTCCTAAAGACAAGAACAGGTAAATTATTGATTTCAATAAAATAAATCTTATTTTTTTATTATTAATTACGTACAAGGCAAGATTTAATATAATGATAACTGATTTTACTAGTATTAATAAATAATATTTATTATTATTCAATATTAGGCCTATTATTCAATAGGCCTATTGTTATTATTATTATTTTATTTAATTAGCCAAAGCCGATGATTAATATTTTTATGTTAATATGCCTACTGTTTCTATGCAACATAGGCCTACTTGCGTACTCGTATACTTAAGTTATGTCATTCTATTTGATTGTCAACAATAATGCAAGCTAAGTCTCGCGAAATGTCGACTTGTTGAGGAAACCAGGTTACGTGCACCGTACCTGTCACTTATGCAATCTTTATTTTGAAGAATTGCAAACACTGATGGCCACAAGAAGACTGGTGTGAATGCAATTAGGCCTAATCATCAATACTTATAGACGGTCAGCAGTGAAAGTTTTGATTATTTTTTGTTGTTTGTTTAACATAAACAAAATAGCTATTTTTCAGAATAATTGTTTTGCCTTTTCCTGTTTAATGTGAAATACTATTATCTAGTATTCAATGGCTGCATATTACGTGGTGCTAATTCATTACTGTTCATTTCAACAGAAACTAGTCATCATTGTGATCATACTTACTACATTACTGCCACCGGGACAGAAGCAGAAATACGGTACTAGATAATTATGACGGAAGACGAAGGGTACAGAATACCAAGTAAGAAGGCCGTAAATCTGAAATTAGACAATTTGCTTTATTAATGTATACTACCGTAAATATGATTGATTGAACGATTGCATTATTGATTGAGTGTAGATATATATTGAATAAGTGATTATATGATTGATTTATTGAAGAGATGCGTAAAAGCAAACTGCATAGCATACTGAATAATATGTACTCCATTCTAAATATTAACTGAAATCATAGTATGTACTGTCACTTAATTTTATTTTATAGGTACACTGAAAGCATTAAATGAGACTCTGTAAAATCTGTCGTCTTCCAGAAATAGGCCTACTAGTACCTCGAAATATCGAGTAAGGGTCTGTCGACTAAAAAGCCAAAATGAAGAAGCTACAATCTACTATAATTGAAGTAGCAGGTGGTGATCAAATTAATTGTTTAACTCATAAAGCTGAACCTATATGAATACCAAGATTTTATTAGATTTCTTTGCCGGTCAATTACGAATTGGTAAGGGAAAAAAAACAAAGGGCCGTCGCTATTCAGTCAAAGACTGCTAATTTTCACAGTTTTGCATTTCCAAAGTCCAAGAGCCTACATGTTTTGCAGGAAGATGGTTTCCCTTCCAAATTCACTTACACAGTGGCTTTAAAATGTCGAAGTAAAACCTGGTTTTAATGATGTCACTTTTGCTATTGAAATGCAATGTGCAAGTTTTAATGAACGCGAACGGATGGTTGCCTTGTCCCTTAATGAAATGTCCCTGAAAGCTGCCATCAAATACATACATCATTGTATGGAGGGGTTAGAGGGTTATGGGAGCCTTGGTAAAACCAAGAAATTTGTTGCACAGGCATTAATATTCATGTCCCCAAGTGATACACAGTGTGTACTTCCCGGCTGTTTGAAGCTGGACTAGTGGTCAAAGCTGTAGTATCTGCTCAGGGATACAATCACTTTGATAGTTTTTCTCAAACGCAGGAACCCATCAGACCTGAACGATTACCTGCGCCTATCTGGCTAATATCCCCTAATTTCCAGCCCTACAAGATCAATAAAGATCTCAGTAAAATTTATGTTTATAAAGCAGGCGGCCCTGATAATTTGGCCTCTAAGTTTCCTAAAGAATGTGCATTTGAACTCAGTGTCCAAATGACTACTATATCATTATTGCGTCATTTAAACAGGGTAAGTTCCCTCCAAAAACATTAGGCCGACCAGCCCTCCTTAAACCATAGAGCAAAGAAACAGAAGGAGATGCAGCAAGCTTAGATCAAATGTTCAGAGTCTTTTGCCGCGATCGCAATTAATCTTGCTGTTACGTAATATACTTGACTAGTAGATAAGCTAAAATCCACAATCGCGCATGCGCCGGGAGCTCAACACCAGACGGCGGCTGCGCGAAGACTAAAATTATTGATGCATACGATTATAAACAACGAGCAAAGCTAAAGTTAAAGAAACACGAAAAAAGCTAAGAAGCACGCTTGACGTGGTGATAAATTATTGAAATTAATTTTAAATTAGTAACAATTACCATAAATATAATCACTTATCAGTTATGGATAATGAGGATTTTAGTGATTTTTCCGACGATGAATTTGATGTAAACGATCTACCACCAGTCGATTTTGAAGAAGACGATGTAGGCCTAGGTCTAGAAAATGTACGCCAGCAATACTGTGTTTGTTTGCAGCCGTGGTTGGTGAATTAATATCATTAAAAAATATTTTTGTTTTATTTTCTGCATCTTTTTTTCTTGTACAGATATTTCAAGTACAACATACAAAAAGGATAAGGCCAAAGAAATACCAGCCAAAAGTAAACGTAAAAAAGGTAAGTTTGTGGACAATACATTAAAACCATTTTTTGTCATGACTATATATATATAGTATTTATAAAGTATGTGTGTATAATGTGTATATGTATATATATATATTGCCACTGAAGAAGAACTAGTGTTGTCCGAAAACTATGGTACTATTTCTGACTGTTTTAGCTGTTGCTCATTAAATTTTTTCTGAATTTTGTAAGAATGTGCATCCCTTTTTTTTTAATTATTAAAACAATTAAAAATACATTCTTTGTTTTCAGCGGTTGAAAGACCAACTGGTAAGTTTACAAAAGATGATGCAATCAGCAACGGTCAACCAAAGGTATATTTGCTTTCGGCATTACGGAAGGTAAAGGAGCATCCCGTATATACAGCACCATACCCAACATCAATACAAGTTTTAGATCTTGCCACCAAGCTGCTCCAACAAGCAGTTTACAGACTTTGCATTAGATATTGTAACAGACTTTTTATAACAATGTACTAAATTAGTCATGTAAATAATTAAATGCTATGATGGTTATACAATGAATGTGCAAAAAATAAATTTACTTCCAACAAGTTATTTTACTCCTTTTCTGTTTTGTTATTTCACAATGCACTGTATAAACACTCCGTTGTTCTAAAATAGAAGATCTGTCTCTAAATAGCCAACAATGTTTTCATCCAGGACAAGAACCTCTCATAGTCATCAAGGATGTGGTGTGACAATAAAATTTATTCGAACAAAATAATCCTTAAATGGCGTACGCCTTTGTGTGTGAACTAGGCAGTGGCGTTGTTTAAGCCACTCACTACGCCACGTCCTTGGCGTTATTAACGCTACCTGCAGACCCCAGATTAGCTAACGCCACTGAGCTAACGCCAGTGAT
>NW_022757269.1:40493-46364 GCF_011630105.1 Anneissia japonica
CCTTTTCTATTGCATGTTACTTAGTTATAATGTATATGATTTATTGATTGTGTTTTGTAAGATATTTTAATCATTTAGACTGTCTATTAAAACATGCAAACATCAACAATGCTAGCTGAAAAATCAAAGGTAAAATTGTAATCATAATAATATAATCATATAGGCCTAAGTTCACTTCGAACAATTCACAGATTTAAAAGTTTTCATGATGCACTGTTAATTTTACTACTGTTAACACGTACATTATTTAAAACTGAAAACTATTCCACACCAGATAGGCCAATATTACTGCTAGTGTAACGAACGCCGTTTGTGTGAACACTTTGGAATTTTAATTCGTGGATTAGCTTACGCCTGGCGTAAGCCACGCCAGTCTTACGCCGTGTGTGTGAACATAGCCTCAGTACTTATCCTTGATAATAGTTTATCGAGGGCAGGTTGAGCTAATGAATGTAGAGCTGCTAATGTAATCCCAGTCCCAAAACAGCACCCCGGAATATTAATAAACTACGCCAAGTTTCCTTCTGTTTATTGGGGTTTTTTTTCACACAAATGAAATGAGTTATACAATATAATCATGGGAAAATAATGAAGGTATTGTTATTATCTTAAATAATAAACAGCAGTAATCATTAAATAAGGTAAAATATTGGTGTGAAAGGAAGTCATAATAAGTAATAAGAACTTTAAGGCATGAACATCAAATAATGAGTCGCATGCGACGTAGTAGGCCTAATAATTAATATTGATTTATATGCAAACATAACATAAAAAAATATATACATAAAAAAATCCGCTGCACTTCGACCCTCAGGAAGCGCGAGCGGTGCAGATTGAAATGTTTTTAAATTTTCAAAATGGCCTAAAATATGCTCCAGTTAGATTTTAAAAAAGTGTAATTTGAAACATTCTAAAAGATTTACGCTTGCGTACGCGGATGTCTTGACACCTGTGCACATGTTAATTGCACACAAAGTTAACTCCTTATATGAATACAGTGTCAGGAACCAAAAAAAAATGTAACAAACCGTAATTTCCAGCTTCAGTACATGCTGCGTGCGTAAAAATAAGCGTACGGTGGATAAATTATGGAAAGTTTTGCAATGCTGAAAATTTCCTGAAACGTGCTTTAAATTACCTGAATAGTAATATTGAGAATCAGCCATAATGAATTATAAAATCATATCTACGACTCATGTGCTTTCAGAATATGTAATAAAAATTGGGGGTTACCTTTCATCCTAAGGAGCTATAACTGATTTAAAATAGGCATTATTTTAAGCATATATAATTGTTGACGCACACGTACGCGCACGTTGAGAAGCGCAAACGGAAAACTAAGGTACATGACATTCAACCTTCACCTAAATTTTATGCTCACTTAATATGGTTCCGAAATGAGGAATAGTTAGGATGATTATGGGGTCTTCAATGTTTTGAGAAAAAAAAGATGAGGGGTCTGAAAAAACATTTATTTTGACCATGATGACGTCATCAAAATGTATGCAGAAGTCATATGAAAGAAAATTGTCTCAGCTATAACATACTTAGAGTTGCAAGACGATCGATTAAGGATAAGTGAGATACGCTCAAATGCGTATTTTCAAAAATGACGTCATCGATAAAATCAGTTTTGTTGAATTCAGGTGGCAATATGATGACGTCACAATGTCCGATCAGCCATTATGATCTATAAAATCATATTTACAACTCATGTGCTTTCAGAATATGTACTGTAATAAAAATTGGGAGTCACCTTTCATCCTAAGGAGCTATAACTGATTAAAAATAGGCCTGATTTTAGCATTTTCACTGTATATCGGCACAAATCCGCGCAAAGGTCCCTATGTTTGATGCGCATGTACGACATTGCTATTGGCCATAAGATGACCAAAAACAATTGAAATTTGTGAAACAATTTCAGTAACCCAAAATATGTAAAAAAAAAACGTCATTTCTAGCTTCCGTACGTGCTGCACAAATAAAATTGTGCGCGCGCCGTGGAAAAATTACAAAAAATTTGAAATGATCAAAATGACCTGAAACGTGCTCTAATTTAGTCAAAAAGTGATTTCGAGCATTTTAAAATTTTGAAGCACGCGTACGCACGCGTTATGACGCGCACACGTAAAATTAGGGTACATTAAATTCAACATTAAACCGAAGTTAATGCTCATTTATTACGATTTCGAAATGGCAATTGGTTAGGCTGATATGATCGATAATGTAAAAACGCAAAATTGTGCGTAGATGACATCACACATGACTGACCGCGTTGAAAACCTTACCGTAACTATTCCAGGCGAAGCCAAAATGTTTAATGAAGCGACCTTGTGCGTAGCTCTCAGCACATTTGAGATATCGTGCAAACGATAATTGCCAGAAAGTATAATTTAAAAAAAAGATCTCTGACAATAACAAGGTGATCCGCAAATGCTGCGGATCACCAAATAATAATAATATATGTGAACATAGTAAGATAAACAGAAAATTACATACTAATAATAGTAGAAAAGAAGCAGTGAAAAGTCTGTGTAGATGTAAAACAACCACCAACAAGCTAAAGGTAACAGTAATCATTCATTTATAATCATAATACAGCAATCAATCGTTTGGTTATTATCTCTTTCTATACTCATAACAACGTAAAAATAATGTATGACAGTTCATTCGAGCCATCTCAAACAACACGCTATTAAATGAACTGACAGACATTTAATGTGTTTGGTTGTAAAATAATTAATAACCTGTCAAATAACGTCCTGCCATAGGCCTATAGGCTACGCCTGCTAACCATCAATTAGTCCAGGTCGTGGCCCACGCCTGTGACCTAGGCCTATAGTCTTAGTTTATATTTATTAAGTAAACAAAAATGGGGAGTCGTGATGCTTAATTATAAAATCTAGGGTAATGTCAGAAACATAATTAGGTCAGTGATATGACAATGCCTAGGCCCTGATGTTACAGAATATTTTCGTCCCCACCCCTAACTAGGCCTAACCCCACCCCCTAAACCATATAGTAACATTTATAGGCCCCTATGGCCAAGAAGCCCTAGTACCCCACATGCATGCCTCGTCAGTTGCAGGGTTGCCATTTGGCCTTTTTGACGGCCAGATTCCTCAAATCTGGCCGTATAAAAATTTGCCTGGCCGTAGCATTTGAAAAGTGAATTTGGCCGAATTTTTGAAAAGTTTACATTTTTTTTCACTATAGGCCTATTAATATAACGTAGACTTGTTTTGGATATTTTGATTTTGTTAGCTTAAATTCTATATTTTCATCTTACTAGTGGAGGTTCTATCTCTTTTGAATATAAATTAAATACTGTATTTTAATTTATTATTGCCCACTTGAATTGTATAGCCCTAGTTGCTGCAGTGTTCTTTATGCATAGAGCGCCTAATATCAATGCTCATTCGGGTCCGATGGCACCTCCAATTTCAAGCAAGTTTTGCAGAGACTTCTTCAAAGTTACTGGAGTTATGTTGCATGAGAATGAAGAAGATAGCATGATTTATTGCTTAAGTACTGCGACAATAACATTCAAAGGCGAATTTCGAAAGTTTGGATAAAAAGTATTTATTAAAGTTTTCATAGGTTTGTTTTAACGCCAGTTTGTGTTACCTAACTATGTAACTTAATTCATTCTAATTAAAGAGAGCCACGGATTTACCAATAACAGGCCCTTAAAATTTTTGCTATAGATTGACTACAATGACGTACATTAATATTTAATACATTTAAATCAAATTTAGATCAATCTTAATACAGTATTGTGATTTTTAATAGCAGATGTGGATTGAAGGAGGAGGGGTGGTAAAAAAAAAATTTTAAAAAAAAGAAAGAAAATTTGATCGCCCAAACGCATCAGGTTATTTTCGGGCGTCTAGAAAAGACAAATTTCTTCTAAGATGGTGTTATTATTATTATAACCTCCTCCCTCCTCCTCCCCTTTTTTTTCGTCCCCGGTCCTCCCCCCTTTCGGACATCTTGGGATTTTCCCCTGAATTGGTTTTAAACATTGTTCTGTGTATATCATTTGAATTTCTTCAATTTCAAACGAATGACCGCTGATTTTTGTATAATGTTTGTAGTATTTCAAATGAATGTACCCACTGTTGTCTTCTAATCGGATTAAAATCTGGTCGAATTTTGGCCGATATTGAAAAAAAATTTTGGCCGAATTTGGCTGTGAGATGGCGTGTGTTTGGCCGTGAAGCCTGTCGACTATCTGGCAACCCTGGACAGTTGTCATCTCTCTGGCAGTGAAAACCGGCAAGGCAGGACCCTTATCATTTGATAAATCATTAGGCCTAGCCTCTAGGCCTATACTATTATTATTTCTGTATTATTGTTGCTATTATTAATACAAAAATAATACCTTCTCCCTTTCGAAATTCTCCAGAAGATGCATTAAATGAAGTTAATTAAGTACATCTTTAATAGGCCTAGGCCTAGTAGGCCTAAGTACCATTAATCCTTTGCGCCATGGTGGATGGTACGGCGTTGCGGCTAAACTTGTATAGGCTCATTCCCACAGCCGCTCAAATTTTTCATTTGACCCAATGTCAAAGGTTATATTTTATTTATAATTGCGCCGAATGCCAATACTACGCCGAATGTAAATGCACCGAATGGTAAAAGAGCCGAACGTAATGGTAAAAGAGCCGATTGTAAATGCGCCGAATGGTGAAATGGCCGAATGAAAATGCTCCGAATGGTAAAAGAGCCGAACGTAATGGTAAAAGGGCCGAATGAAAATGCGCCGAATAGTAAAAGAGCCGAATGTAATTGTAAAAGGGCCAAATGAAAATGCGCCGAATGGTGAAAGAGCCGAACGTAATGTTAAAAGGGCCGAATGTTAATGCGCCGAATGGTAAAAGGGCCGAATGTAAATGTGCCGAATGGTAAGCTGTTACCGAAGGCAGCGATGGCGTTCCATAGGGCCCAGGCCTCTGGTGGCTAGGCCTATGTTGACTGACCTCAGCCAAACAGTGCCTGTGGAATTCGTTGTGATTCGTTGCGATCGGATTCCGTGGTAATCGGGAGTAATAAAGATTGTAGCACCCAATCGCAACGGGTAACAATTGCGGTATCGATTACATATCGACTTCTATTGGTGAGCTTTCAGACACGATTTTACTTTGCGATTGGGTGTCGTAATTTCTACAACCGATCGCAATGCGATGCTAGTCTGAATGGGGTATAAAATCGCACCCAATCGCAAAGTAAAATCGTGTCTGGAAGCTCACAAATAGTAGTCGCTAAGTAATCGATTTCGCCAGTATTGGCGCCAGGACCTGCCCGACGGAGTGGCGAAAGGCCCCGACGGGGGGAGGCTAGTGGAACGAATGGAGTCTCAATTGGCGGGGGTCCAGGAGACGAAGCCCCCTGGAAGCCACGGATATTTGATGAATTATGGCGAATTTTTATTACTCACTTGATAGGCATCGGCATGTAGGCTATGCTTTCTAATGTTGAAATCAGCTTCCAAAACCAAAACATTTTGAATAAAGCAAGAAGCAAAGAGTATGCAATGTAACCATCTAATTTATTTTCAAATCCTCATTCTTGAAAGTGAAATTCTATATTTTGGAAATTTTGCATGAAATCTGTCAACCACGCTGTCATGGTCGAGGTTGCTTTACCTATCACGATGTATTCCAACCATCATGAGACTATCTAAATGAGCATTTGTCATAACAGAACGCAAATATTTTTAATTAGTCTCATTAAATTATTATTATTATTATCATTATTATTATCATTATCATTATTATTATTATTATTGTTATTGTTGTTGTTTTTGTGATGAAAAGTTAACACAAATATGGTGGTTAAACGAATATTACATGTAAATATTTTTTT
>NW_022757269.1:46491-91674 GCF_011630105.1 Anneissia japonica
GGATTTCGCTATTGTTACCCGTTGCGATTACCACGAAATCCGATCGCAACAAATTATAACGGATTTCACGGACACTGATTGGCTGAGGTCAATCGACATGAGCCAATCAGTAATGTTGTTTACAATGTCGTCATTTTGCCAATAAATCTGCGGGAACACTGGAAAAGTTTTGAAGGCCTACCTACCAGTGATAGTACTAATTATATATACGACGATTAACTAATCACACAAAAAATGGTTATTTCAACTTTTAATTTTATACGTGAACGGGCTATCATCAAGCACCGTCGTAAACGTGAGATGTTACAGAAAGTCGCTGTACTTGTGTTTACATCAAGTCTAGCCAATTATAGGTAAGTGGCAATTTGCTGTCTACTGTACACTACTAGTATTATAGGCCTCACTATTCATAGATAGCCTAGACCCAGAGGTGACGGAAGGGTGTGCTGTGTTATGGAGAGTGATGTGTGACCGGAAATGGTCTGCAGTCAGTTGGTTGTTACCATATGCGCCAGTGATGTTGGAGTATAGTACAGGAAGATGGAACTATTATGTAGGCCTAAAATGCATGAATAAATTTCGGAGTTTGTCGGGTGTGAAATAATTATTGTACATTTTAAGTGCTCCCTAAATTTTTAGCTAAAGTGTAAGCTAAATTACGGTGATTAATTTAATTAGCGAAGATATGGAGACAATTATTTCAAAGTTATTTCTTTCCAAGAGGGGATGCAAATGCTTTGTGAAAATGAGTACACTGCGGTACTCATTTTCACAAAGAATTACACACAACTGGTTAGATAACAATATGCCAATGTTACAAGAACAACTGGGAAGAAAGGTGCAATCATGGCCTAGCAAACGTCTGTACTGTATGGGGAGGGGGGCTACTGATGTACTGTGTAGCGGGGAACGATGAGGCATAATAATAAGACTATAGGCCTAGGCCTAACTAGACAGTGCAATAATATGTGATAGAAAGTACACTTTCGAAAGAAATATATTAAAATAAGAAAAAAAACCAAATAACTAAGAAATTCAGTTGCAGAGGTACCTTGTTTAAAGTATTATACAATGCGGCTCTTGTAGCCCTAGCTACCTAGGGCAAAGCATCCATGTGCAAAGCAGTGTTGTTTGTTGATCCATGAAAAAAGCATGCCGGGAAAGTATGCCTTACCAGGAAAAGGTGATGTAATCTAACTTATGACGTATGCATGGCAACTATATTGTGAGTGTGATGTCACCAAAAAATATTTTCTATTATAACCAAAATATTAATAACTACAAGGTTTCTGGGTGTAAATTCTCTTAATATGAATTAAGGGTTGCAGAATCTCCTTGCCGTACAAATTACAGCTCCCACTGATGTCTCAGTCGAGACATCAAATCTCACAAATCTGACTACGAAACCATATCGAAATTTCATGTTTCACTTTCGGCCCTGGGTTGTGCTTCGCACTCGCCGCTCCGGGAACCATGCGTCTATTGTACTAGTAGTCATGCGCCTCTATATAGGTAGATTGTATACCATTATTATTATTATTATTATTTATTATTATATCACATAATGTTTACACATTTTTATAGTGTTAATTATTGGTTTTTTTTTTTATTTATTTAGCAAGGCTTGGTGGAGACCGTGTTTGGGCCCTTCCAAGGAACACTGATTAGTGGGCCAATGACTCGTCAAACTGGAAGAATGATGACCGCTTCTACCACCATTTTAGGATGAACAGAGCACCATTCGACCATTTGTGTGAATTACTGAGGCCCTACCTACAAAAGGATGAGACACGAATGCGTAAGTCCATTAGCCCCCAAAAAAAGGATCGCCATCACCCTTCACAAATTAGCCAAACACACAGATCTTGGAACGTTGTCGGAAATGTATGGAGTGGGTGTGTCAACAGTATGTACAATTCACTTGGAGGTTTGTTATATTATTACTAAATTTGTCTTCTTTTGTGGATGAATGGTTATTGCATGTTCATAATACAGCACTGTACAACATATTATAAACTATTGATTTGTAATGTAAAAAATTCTATGAAAGTTAAAATGTTTATAAACATATTTTTTATTTAATAATGGCTTAAAATTTATTTTATTTTCTCATTTTATATTCGCTGGGTATGCAGAAAATATAAATTTATATATTTATTTTATTATGATTATTTTATGTATGCTTCTAGTATTATGATAATTGCCAATTGTATCTTATAGGTTTGTAAATGTATTTGTAAGGTGCTGACGCCTATATATTATGCACCTAAACCAAGCACAAATGAAATGAAAGACATTATTAATGGCTTTGAAACAACCTGGGGATTTCTGCAATGTGGCGGTAGCATTGATGAATGTGATATTCCCATTTACCACCAACAGAATATCACACGGATTTCTATAACCGGAAGCAGTGGCACAGTGTTTTACTACAAGCAGTAGTTGACTACATATATCGCTTCATCAATTTTGATGTCGGTTGACAGGGAAAATGCCACGATGCATGGGTTTTTGAGCATTCACAAATAGGCCGTACCATAGCTCATGGTAGATTCTACCCAGAGTTAACCAAACAAGTTGATGGTGTGGATGTACCTGTTGTTCTTGTTGGTGATGTAGCATATGCTCTGTCTAAAAACATGATGAAGCCATATCCGTAGGCAAATCTCACGCCTGACCAACGAGCATTCAACTTCATACAAAGTAGAAGCAGAATGGTTGTAGAAAATGCATTTGGCAGATTAAAAAATCGATGGCGTTGCTTTATAAAACGCAACGACAGCAAAACCTCTAATCTGCAATACATAATATGTGCATGCATTTTACTGCACAACTTCTGTGAAGCATGGGGTGATCCTGTTCCTCAAGATGATGAAGATGAACCAGAAAATTATATTCAACCTCCAGTTGTACCTGTAGTAGATGTAGCAGCCGCTCCCGTAGCTATACATGATGTAATTTGCAGACATTTTGCTGCTTGAAATTAAGACCAAAAAATAATGTGATCCAATATCATAGAGAAATATGTGGTGTTTTTGTTTTCTCATTTTAAACGAATTGGTCTCAAAAAATTAATATAAAAAAAAAAAAATTTGAGACAATGCATTCATTTTAATCTTTAACAAAACTTATTAAACACTACTGAATAAAAACTATTCTCTTCTGATCTGTTGAAGATCTGGTGTAGCAGTTTAAAATTTACATATAATTTGGAACAAGTAACAGTTAACTTCAAAGACCTTTATTTAAATCTTTAATATATTTGTGCTATAGAAATTCACACCTAATTTGTATATGGCTCAGTGTAAAACTAATAAAATCTATATAAAAAGCTAATGTAACACTATTGTCTAAATATTATAAAAAAAATTACAAATGCCAAAATATAGTAGCACCTATGAATGACTGCAATGCCTTTAATTAGTTCAAGAACGATATTAACATTACGTCAAGGTTGGATATTAGTAAAAACAACTAACTGACACCACACCTCCCTTGTATACCAAAAAAAAAATTACTACCACTAAATTGGTTTTATGAAAGTGACTATATCGTGTCCTGTTCTATAATTACCACTATATTTTATTTAATAGCAACTGCATCTGCTCAGCCCTTTGTCAATCTTCACGCTCCCTATCCTCTTGTCTTCTTCGCTCATCCCTCTCTCTATCTTCCCTTCTTTGCCTCTCCTCTTGTTCTCTCTCTTCTACTCGTCGCTGTTCATCTCTCTCCCTCGCCTTTTCTTCTCGTTCAATTCGTCGCTCTTCCATCTGGATCTGCCATTCCATCCTAAACTTTTCGTGATCCATTTCCATCTTCTTCAGTTCTTGTTGCCATGATTTGTCTTTTCATTGGACTCTTGATTCTGCTTTACCATCACCTTAAGGATGTTGGAGGATTCATCTAGCTTCTCCAACGACACTGCTGCCTTCCTTTTCTTCTCTGTTAAGTAATGAAATTCAAAAAGTATACAATAAACTGTAGTTGTGCCTGGTCATAGTATTATTAGTATTTACAGCCAAGTGATTTGTTTTTAGTAATAGTAAACAGTCTGACAACAGACTATTATTTAAACAAAATCTATTAATTGTGATAAACCTTTCACAGATTGACAAATATGAAAATAAATCATTGTTGTGAGATTATTACATGTTGTACATTGATACTGTGACTGGATTCCATTGAAAATTTACTTACTATGTCCAGCTGTAGGTGAAACATGTTTTATTTTCGTTTCATTCTTATTTTCACTGGAAACTGAGGCATTTTCTACAGATGATCTACCCGGACTAGACTCTTCAACTTTATCATTAACAAGAGACACCATGTCTTCTGAAATACTAAAATGAATTTAAATGAAGTAATTGCTGCGAAGCAGCCAATTCATATTCTTGACAGCAATTTGACCTCTGAAAGGTCATTGTTTGTCAAGGGCCTAAGACAACTGAAAAGCGGAGTTTCCTTCTTTCGTTCTGCCGGGTAAAATCAATTACTTTAGGCGACGTTTGTAGACTAACCTACTCGTACCAACGTCCGCATGTCACATTAGCCTTATCCTACTCTAGGCCTAGACTAACTAGCATGGTATAGGCCTAGCCTTGAAGGGACGAAGGTCCCAATGAAAAAAAAACATCGCTCTTTGATAGCTAACGTTGTCTATCTAACATCACAATAATTCATTATTAGACCTATAGTTGTTTTTTGAATTGTACTCCACAAATCTCAGCCGATACCTCGCACAACTCGTTAACGTCTCGTATCTATTGTCGTGACGTCATGGCTCGCTGGCTCACTTGTGATGTCTCGCACTTTGGCAACACTCTTCGGCAGTCAACTCGCCCCTAGAAAACCCAATGTTGAGGTTTTTTGCTATTTGGTTATGGGAGTTCCTCCCTAAACCCTCAAGTGCATCCTGCACATTTTCATTTGAGAGGTGGCGTAGGAGCTTGAGAGTTTCGCTGTCCGACCAATTTTCTTTAGTTTCATTTTCTACGAAAACACCGCCTGCAGTACAAAACAAGTTTCGCGCAAAAAAATTTAAACAAATTAGGACACCCTCTATCATCGACCTCAAGTTTTACTTGAGGTCAAGCTCAAGAATCAATTGAGAGAAGAAAATAAAAATGTGTCTGAATGCGTCCAACAGTTGCGATTCGTTGCGAACGGAAGTAATTGAATTTGGATTACCCCGATTACATCGCAACCGATCGCAATGCTAGTCTAGTCTGAATAGGGTATAACTGTGACCTTCTTGGATGTTATTAAATGTTAGTATAATATCTAAAACAGCTAGTACCCCCTTCTATAAAGTGTAGATAGGTACATTAATACCAAAGGCTAGAGAGAAAGAGGCCTAATTATAGGCCTAACTACAGGATGAGTTTAAGTCATAGACAAAAACAAGACTGCTGGAATTTAAATGAAAAATACTAAAAGAAGTTGCAAGATTGGTAAAATTTTATTAAATCCGTCTATGGATTGATAGTTACATGGCTCATCAGAAGACTCATGTGCATTGGTATGCTCATTTAAGACTGGATCAAATGGTGATAGAACTGGTGAATTAAGTTTAAGATAGTCATCTTTCAATCAAGAAAATAATAAATAAAGGTGTGGATAAATTCTTTATGAGAAATTACCCCGTAGAATAGAAATAAATTACTAGTGTAAGATAGACAAATTCATGTATCAAGAACATTACCACATTTGATATGAGCATAGGAATTGCAAGCAATTCTTTTAATCAGATTAGATGTAGGCCTATTGTTGCTGTTACAAAAGGAGCATTTCATAACGTGTACATATTATGCAAATTTTAATTGAATATTTTGATGAATATTTTTCGATGCAGAAATTAAAAAAAATATTTAGAAAGTGCAATATTCTAATATGAAAAAATGAGCTAAATAAAACATATTTCAATACAAGTTGATAAATTGTACGAATATAATATGTTCGTGTTCTTGGTTTGTGCATGGTTTGTATCTTTTTAAACGACACACAAACGATGGATTTAGGCCTACATTGCTCTGCAAAAACTTGGAGTGTGTGTTAAAAAGGAAGAATATTTTTACATCTCCTTGGTATAGGCCTAAACAACAAATTACACGCAATACCGATCTTTTCTTAAATAACTGTCAACCAAATCTGCCATTGAACAGTAACAGTACATGAAACTTCCAAAAACAAATAGTTTTTATAACGAATACATTATCTACTTGAAGTTTTCGGAATATATATTTTTAACCGTACTACTCTTTTGACTAGGCTACAAGAGATAAGAGTTGTCCATGATAGTCCCTAATTCACATACATTACATTTTAGACAGTTAGGCGACACCAAAAATTCATCGATATTCCACTGCCTTACGATACGGTTTGTAGGTTTTCAGGAGTAGGGTGTATTTTCTGTCTTCTTCCTCCAATATTGTACAGACCACCAGCAATGGTGTATTACGTCAAACTGTTCTTGAAGCAGTTTAGCGATGCACTGTCCACCAATTGTTGAGTCAGACGATTCCACAAACGGATGGTGTCAGGGAAGAAGGAGCGCTGGTACATATATGTCCTTGCGAAGGGAACGATACTTAAGTGGGATATCTACAAGGTTGTTTACAAGGCGATACATTATCTCAACCTTGGTAAAGGCTCGTCTCTCTTGTAAAGGTTCCCATTGCAATTTATTGATCATAGCTGTTACGCTGCTCTGCCTTCTATAGTCCCCAATGACGAACCGTGCATAGTGCCGTTGTACCATCTCTAGCTTCTTAATGTTAATGTTAACCATGGCCGGCGGAAGCGGGGGAGGTTGGGCCTGGGGGCCAGCCCCCCCCCCCACTTTTTGGCGAAAAATATATAATGTCTGGAGATTTTTGTATGATCGGAAATGCAAAAAAAAAGGAAGGAAGAAGGAGGAGAAGGATGGGAAAGAGAATGTTTATCCAGTACCCGACCGAGTTACATTTTCTCGCAATTCACATTGGCGGATCTGGGGAAGGGGTCGGGTCCTCAATGAAAAATAAAAAAATGAGAAAAATTTACCTGACCTTTTTTAAGAGGGGAAAACTTTGAATTTTGAAGAACTCTCCCGCCATCTAGAAATCGAAATTTTATCTTTGGATTTCATTGATTAATTGATAAATGGTGGACAATGAGATTTCCCGACTTCTGAAGTATTTTTTAATGACTTTAAAAGACACCTCAGAAGTCGGGAAAGCTCATTTCCCGCCTTCTAGGAATCAAAATTTTCCAGGGGAAGAACCACAGGACCTCCCCCTCCTTTCTTTTTGGGATTTATCGATTCATGGAAAAACTAGGTATGCAACTTACTCAATCTTTTTTTATGTATGTATACACACATAAGGCCTATTTACTGTAATAACAATGGGAAAAAATTATCTGACCGTTTTCAAGAGTGGAAAACCTTGAATTTAGAAGAACTTAATTACTTTTAAGTTCTTCAAAATTCAAGGTGTTTCCCTCTTGAAAATAATTATAATGATTCAATGAACTCAGAGAAAGGGAGGTTCGAGTTCTTCCTGGGAAAATGTTGATTTCTAAATGGTGGACAATGAGATTTCCCGACTTCTGAAGTATTTTTTAATGACTTTAAAAGACACCTCAGAAGTCGGGAAAGCTCATTTCCCGCCTTCTAGGAATCAAAATTTTCCAGGGGAAGAACCCCCGGACCCCCCTTTCTTTTTGGGATTCATTGATTCATGGAAAATTTGTATGCAACTACTCATTTTTTTCAAATTGTTATGTATGTATACACACATAAGCCCTATTTACTGTAATAACAATGGGAAAAAATTACCTGACCGTTTTCAAGATAGGAAAACCTTGAATTTTGAAGAACATAAGAGTAATTAAAAGGCACCTCAGAATTTCCCGCCATCTAGAAATCGAATTTTCCTGGGGGAGGAATGTTGATCCCATCACCTAGATTTGATTCCAGATCTGCATGATTCATATTCCCATTCATCTTATAAGCAGTGACTGTCCCCCCTGACGGTTTTTACCGGGCTGACCAAGCCGTCGTACCAGGCTAGGTAAGAAGAGAAAAAAAAAGGGGAGAGGGAGGGAAATAGAAAGAAGGGGAAAGAAAAAGAAAGGAAAAAGAAAAAGAAAGGAAAAAGGAAAATAAAAAGAGAAGAGAAAAATAGGCCTAAAGAAAAGAATAAAAAGGAAGATATAATGAACAGATATGACAATACCCCGGCCTGCAATCCCTTCTCCACTTCAAAAAGTGTCCATAGCGCATTTGATCTAAGCCGCCAGGTATTCTCCGCAGTGGCGTAACCACCGGGTGACAAGGGGAAAATATCCATCTGTGGAAAGTCTTTCCCCATTGAATGCCCTTTTCACCCGGGAAAGTGCCTGAAAATTTCAAATTTTAAATCGCATATTTTGTTGAGGTAGGCCAATTTCCTCTAAAAATTGCACATTTCAGGGAGTTTTGATCAATTCCCACGAAATTAGAATTAAAATAACAAAAAATTTTCGCGCAATTCGCTTGTGCTTGCTCTCCTTTGCCTTCTAAGTTATAACACATAGTCCCAAACTCAAGAAAGAAAATTTATGATAGATCTTTTTACCTAAAAGAAGGGCCTCAATGTGTAATTATGTTGAAATAATATGTTTGTAATAAATAAAGCCATAAGGAAAATGCTTATATTCAGTTTAAAAAAACTAGTGAGGCCATATATAGCATAAGAGTATTTCTTGTTGAGGTATGCGAATTTCCTCTAAAAATTGCACATTTAGGGAGTTTTGATCAATTCCGACGAAATTAGAATTAAAAACACAAAAAATTGTTCGCGCGCATTTGTTAAGGTTGAAGATTGCGCTTGCCCTGCTTTGCCTTCTAAGTTATTTAAAAACATAATAGTCCCAAACTTGAGAAAGAAAATTTAAGATAGCTCGTTTTACTTAAAAGAAGGGCCTCAATGTGTAATGATGGTGAAAGAACAGACCTATGAATTGTAATAAATAAAACCACGATGAAAATGCTTATTCCACCCAAGATTCTTCTGAATATTGATTCTGAGATATTTTGCTGATTCTGCATCCATAATAGTGTGTCCATGAATATTGTGAGGTTTTATGATTGGGGTTTTCTTGTTTGTCACTCGGAGAATTTGACATTTGTTTGAATGAAACTTCATCAACATCTTCTTCCTCATTGATATTCCTATATAGAATACAATCGTCGGCAAACACTCTGACTGTTGTCTGTTGAGAGACATAATTATCCTGGGAGGTCATTGATGAAAAGAAGGAAAAGCAAAGGTGCAATAACACTATCTTGTGGCACACCAGATTGGATGGGTGTGCTTGCAAATGAAGTGCCGTTGAGTTACACTTGTGATCGGTCTTTCAGGAGTTCGGCAATCCAGTTGTGAATCTTCGGGTTAATGCCATAATATTCCAATTTACACAAGAGCCTCAAATGTGGAACTCTATCAAATGCTTTGGATAGGTCAAACAGAATGACGTCAGCCTGTCCTTTTGCATCTTGTATGGTAACAGCTAATTGTGTGTCACAAGAACGCCTTTTCCTAAATCCAAACTGTGCATCTGAGAATATGCCATTTTGTTCAAGGTGATTCCTTATACAACTGGACAGTACATGCTCTAATGTTTTGCAAATAATTGATGTGTGAGAGCCTTGTTTATAGCACCTCGTTTGAATATAGGCACTACATTAGCTTTTTATACTGCCTTGGTCAACCGATGCCTGGAACAAAATGGTAAGAACCAGTGCTAACTCACCAGCTAAGACCTTCAGAAGTCTTGCCGAGATATTATTTCTTCACTCCGGCTGAGGATATTCTGATGTTGCTCATAGATGGATAAGGACATGGTCCAAGGTCTGGTATTGTTGAGTGATCCTTGTCCTTGTTAAAAACAGATGAAAATTGATCATTTAGGATATCTGACTTACTCTGGTCGTCCGAGTAAGTCACTCCATTGGGGGGTTTTAAAGGAGATACATCAGTGTTATCACACCTCTTGCTGTTGATAAAGCTCCAAAAACGCTTTGGATTGGAACTTGATTCTGAGGTAATAATGCTGATCAATGTAAGCTTTTTTACATGCTGATATGGTTGCCTTCTCTAAGTTTTGATAATTTTGTATGTGTTTTGGATTCTTTGTTTTCCTGGCTTTTACAAAACTTCGTTTCTTACGTCTCGAAAGTCGTTTTACATCTCTTGTAGTCCATGTTGGTTATTACCTCACACTTACTCACAAGTGATGTATGATTCGTGAGAAATAAATACAATACATTTTTCCTCTTGTAGGGCAAGTTACCATCTGTTGAAGTCCACAGTCTTCAATCATTTTAAAAAAGCGTTCATTGAGCTTGTTTGGATACTGATGATTATCAATTGTAACAGTATGCCAGGCAAATTTAAGTCTCCTCCCAACCACAGCACGACATTTCTAAATCGACGAGCAACTTCTGTGGTGGTGTTGCATAGTTCATCTTTATACACAATATCGCTGTTTGGTGGCCGATATAGAGCCCCAACTATTAGTCTGTTTTGGACCAATGAAACTTTAATGTAGATGGATTCACAATCATTATCAAATTCCAATGGCTCGATTTTCATATCTTTGCGAAAAGCTATCAACACTCCACCATAGCCATTTTGTCGATCCTTTTGGATTATTTCATAACCAGGTGGGAAGATTTCATATTAAGCCATGTTTCAGTGCCTATAATAATTGATGGATCAGAAGAAATAATAAGATTTGCAATTTCTTCTCACTTGTTTTTATACTCTGAAAATTTATATTAAGTCCTTAGTTACACTGTTACAGTATAGCTTTAATATATATTTGTCAAAATAGAAAACCAATAAATAGGGCATGACATCATAATACACACACACACACCCACACCACCATGAACGCATCATATGACACCCAGTCGAATGCAAAGGTTCCTATTGTTAATAGGAAAGAATAGACCTAGGTCTACATTTTTTGAGATTTTATGGTTAGGTACAAAATTATATTTATATAGGCTAAACGTCATTATTGCTATAGGGATATGTGCTAGAAATATGAACTAATATAGTTAATGTTTATAAAGTCAATTTAGGCCCTACATTTCTATACATTTACTACAAAATCTTTAAAATGATAACCAGCCAATTAAACGGTCTTCAAAAAGAATAGAAAGGGCTACGTCCAGGTGTTCTAAAGGTTATTTTAGATGATCCAAAGTCAAGTATAAAATAAAAATGTTACTCACTACTATTTATTTCTTGACGTTTCCCCTGCTATCAGCAAGGCTTATTCATAAGTGCCTATATGATGGTTGTGGGCTTTCCGATGTCAACTCAGATGAACCATGATGGTGGACTTTAGCCTTTAATGACCGTTTAGGATTTCTCAAACAGGATGTGCGGCGGTCCGTCTCTTTCAAGATATCGTAAATATGTTTAGTGGCAGTTCGTGTGCGACCTGATCTCTGTTCATGTTATCGGGGTGTAGTCTTATGTTAATGCTTCTTTGATTATTCTGGTTTGATTCTAGTTTTTAGGGATCGGCCGGTTTCTATGTTGTTACAATTATGGCAAATACCTTGTATACAACACCACTAAGTGTCTTCTTTTTTAATTTCACCCTGATGGACCAAAAGATTTTTGAGCTTGTTTTGTGGTATGAAGTATATGTTGATATTGTATTCTCTTAGGCATCTTCTGATTCTTTCTGATATATTAGGGATGTACAGTATCCCAATATTTCCTTTAGATTTGTTGAAGGTTTCTTTCTTTTCTTTTTCTTTACCATGTTTTTCTATCTCTTTTCTAACACTTTTTTGACCGACCAACTGGGATACTAACATATGGACAGTTTTGATGTGATGATATTCATTTCTTTTTCTTATTGGGTGGAAACTACACTATCACACCGATCAACGAGAGTGCTTATGACGCTCAACTTGTGTTCGAGTGGATGACATGAGTGAAAGTGTAAGTACTGGTTTGTATGTGTGGGTTTTCTGTAGACAGATGTTGTGACTTTATTGTCTTGCAATCAGATGGTTATGTCCAAACAAGGGATGGTGTTGTTGGACATGCATTCTGTTGTAAATGTAATGTTGCCAGTGGGGTCGATAGTGAGTTTTTGAGCAGCCCCTCAAGGACCCGTGCGAGAATGTCATATACATACCTTTTCCATAGTATGGGCCGTACATCTGTTAGGGTTGATTGTAACGCCTCCTTTTCCAAACATTCCATGAAAATATTCACTACAATGGGACTTACTGGGCTGCTCATTGCAACTTCTTCCACTTGTCTGTAGAAATTGTTGCTAAAGCTGAAATATGTCATTTCAAAACAAGAGAGAACAAGATTATGAGGTCATCGACAAGTTTGTGCGGTCCTTTAGGCTGGTGTCATTGAGTAGGTGGTCTTTTACGATGTTAGTGGCCTTGTCTGTAGGAGTTTTTGTGAACAGTGAGATGACGTCGTATGAAACGAAGGTATAATTTGGTGGGATACTAAAAGTTTTGTAAGTGAGTAACATCTTAATATTTGAAGTACTAAGAGCTGCAAGTTAATAACTTAGTTAAATATACCAATTAGGCAAAGCAAATATGTAATTGAAATTTACATTTTTCCGCTCTTGCCACTTCACAGACATGACTTTTGGTTTGTCGTTTCGTGTGCACTGAGATTTCCCAGCTTCTAGTAGAATTAATTGTTGCGAATAATGTATTATAGGCCTAGGCCTATTTTAGACATTATTTTATCATGTAAAGTTATTGTAGGGCTCTAATTTTTTAATTGCACAAATTCACGTCTATATATTTCCATGATGGAATAAAATTAAACTTATTAAATAAATTTATTGCTGTTAGCTGAACTGTCAGATTCGCCGTCGTTTCCATTTTACCCAAATTCATGTCATTTTAGCTCCGACCATTAGCAATTAAAGTTTTCATGAGTATGCTAAACCAATCAAACTAACGTCCTGAATAGAACGTAAGAAAGGTTGTCAGTAGTTACGCATGCGGACATAAAAGTGGGCGGAGCTAAGTATGAACATTTTGACGTGTAACGTTTCCTTCGTGAGTTCGAAAGTCCCTATTTTACCTTTAAGCACTAGTAACAGCAAGTAATTTGAGTGGAGTTAAGATTAACGTTGATAAAGGGATAATATAGACAAGCATAATGGATGTAGTAGGTATAATAGCCAGCAGTGAATGACAAATAGCGGAAAAGATAATACTATAAAATAGAACCAACAAACTTAAAACTTCAATTGTGGTATAAAGATCAAGTGTTTTAAACAGCTATTAAGGTCAAATACTGTATGGATATAAGAGTAATTCATTCCATATTGTTGTCTTGTTCAAATTTTTAATTGAAAAATAGACAAATCTACAAGTAATTCAAATAGTGAATTTTATTTAAAATTTAGCCCAATCGTGGAGGAATAACTTAGTTATTTACACAAGACATTTTTTTTAAATTACAGCAACCAAGTTGATGTACACTTTACTATTATTATCATTTGCCATATTATCGATAATGATAGTTATCCTCGCATTATATTTACGTAAGTATGAATCTACTTTAATATAAATTTGATAATGTTAGCATTGAGTATATAAAATTAACTGTAGTAACTGTTGTAAATGAATTAATATATTATATTAATCAATCACAACTGTGGTAACTGTTGATTAACTTTAAATAATATTAAAATTGATTTTTTTTTTAAAGGTCGAAAACATCAAATCCAAAAAAAAAGAAGGTAAGATTAATTTATTTACACTCCCATTAACGTCAAATTTTCATTTTAATCTTATAAAAGTAAGAGAACTCGGAATTAAGTCATACAAGCATCATGATTCTGTATATCGAACTTATTCATCTTTTAGAAATAATACACTTTAGATAGTGTTTTGTGGATATAGATATGGAAACAAATCGAAAAGTTATATCTGTTTTGCATATATTATTGTTTTACTGTTAGATGGGAAACAAGTTGTTCATTTGAATTCTGTGTTCCTAATACTGTTTGTCAGGGAGAGGTCATGTCCACTCTTTTGTATAAACTGTATAAATGATTTAGTGAGTTATAATTGTGGTTGTTAACATGATGCTGCATAATGGTTAGCCATTTCATTGATGATATTACTTTATTGTCTCCTTCAGTTGCTGGACTTCAAATGTTAATCAATATTTGTGAAACCCACGCAAAAACTCATTATTTTAATAGTAGGAAACTTATCTCGGTCATGTTCTTTAAAGTAGCTCAACTGCTGATGCTGACATGTATATTTAAACTAACAAAATTAATATATAAACATTAATCTTGCACTATTGTTGTTGGTTTTTATAGCTATACAATTCAGTTTATAATAATATAAAACAAAAACACTAAGTTTGTGGTAAAAAAAAAAAAGAACAAGCCGTTTAACAGCAATTAAGTGAGACGGAGGCCAAAACTGACCAAAACGAAAGGAAAATACTCCGATGTTGAGGCGGCGTCGCCACCCCAACCATGTACACGCTTACCCCAGCGTCAGTATGCTACAGCTCAGCTACAGTTGCTTCCACCTATGATAAGCCTCGGCTCTACTACCGTGTACTGCTAAGGTGGCGACGCTGGCTCAAGTAAAGGAGTTTCAACTTCAGTGTGAAAACAAAAAGAAAAAAAGAAAATAAAATAAAAAATAAAATAAAAAATCTCAAAAACTACAATAATTAGTGGGAAATAAACGTACATGAAAAGAGGTAGGTTTTCAGCTGTTATTTAAATGCATGAACTAGTAACTTGTAATCATTATCATTATTATTTTACCATCATTATCATTATTATTACCCTACTCAATAGCGCGCGTCGTCTGTCTGTCAGTGTGTGTGTGTCTTTCGGTCGCAATTGACAGCCCGACTCGAGCGGATCGTTCGATCGAGTTCTGGCAGGCGGACTGGAAGCAGTTCAGACGGCGTGCAAGCCCGATTGATGGAGTTGTCACCTGAAGCTTATGATGCTAGGTCTCGTTTGTCAGAGAGACTGAAGATGTGTTGATTTTAGAGTGTTTTAAATATCCGGCGGTATATCTCACAATCTACTGTCCCAATTTTATAAAAATAATAATTGTGAATAGTAATAAAAATATGAAAAAATGTATTCGATAAATGCACAAATAATAAAAAGTTAAATAATAATAATAATATAAAAAGGTATAAAGTTAAAAAAAAAAATATACGGAAACCAATTAGCCTGGTGCAGTAGGAAATTAGTGGGAAAAATGTAAAGGAAAATTAATTTTTGGTTTTTCCGAATCAGTATACATAAAATATCCTATTTTGGACTAATTAAGATGAAGGTAGGGGAAATAGATGTTTATCAAATGTAACAAGAACTTGGCTAAATAGTTAACCTTCACTCTCGTTAAAAAATTTAATCGGAATGATGACGTCATCAACTGGCAGCCTTAGGTTTTTACTTGATGTTATACCCAGGGCGCGAAACTCAGAGTAACAACCAAGCCACAAGAAAACATTGCGGAAATTAATTAATTAATGAACTATCACAATATAAACCCACTGGAAAGAAAATAGTGAAATTTTGCTCTGAAAGACCCAACAATCCCATTTCTGGTCTCGGAAAAATTGTTATTTTTGTAAGATTATTATTATTACAGTATTACTATTGTTCTCAAAGTACAAAATACAATCTCATCAAAGCAATGTACACATATAGAATATATATATTATTATTATAATAGTAGTATTATGCTTATTTATTATTATTGAAATCATTATTAATGTTATATTATTTATTACTGTATTGTATTCTTGTTATTTCGAAAATTATATTTTATTATTAAACTGAATTACAATGTTAGTACTGTTATATAATAATTACATTGTTAATACTGTTATATAATAATACTATTTAATTATCAGGCCCGTAGCGTGACTTAATTTGTGGGAGGTTCGTTTTGGTGGAAAGTGGACCCTTATCTCCGATACTCTGTAGAACAGTGTAAAAATATCTATGATTATCAATTTAAATGCGGACCTTCTCCAGTTTTTGGGCGGCTCGTCATAATCCCCTCAACCCCCACACGCTACGGGCCGGTTTATAATATTATTATTACCATTATTGATATCATTACAGTATTATCATCATCCGTCATCCTCATCCATTTCGTCATCGTCATCATCATCTCATTGTTGTCATCATCACCATCATCCTTACTGTCATCGATGGCTGTAATCATCATCACCATTGCATCATACGCATCCGTTATCATCCATCGTCATCGTCCTCATCATCATAATAATCTATCGTCCTTATCATCCTCATAATCCTCCATCATTTTCTTCATCATCATCCTCATCATCATATTCATCCTCATCCATCATCATCCTCATCATCATGAATGCTGTAGCCAGCTATTGGGACAGTCCCACACCATTTTTCTAATGGGTCCACAAAAAATGGGTCCACATTTTTAAAAATGGGTTCAAGTTATGTAATTTTATGCATAAAATCAGTCCACTTTTTGAAAAATGGGTCCAGATTTCTCATATTTATCTTAAAATGGGTAAAATTTAAGAAAATGGGTCCAGATACAGTATTTCATATTTTTGTGTAAAATGGGTCTACCCTGATATTGCCCCGCACTGTTTGAAAATCCTGGCTATGGCATTGATCCTCATCATTCATCGTCACCCTGATCACCATCCTCCAATCATCGTTATCATCATCACCACCATCACATCCTCATCCATCATCATCCTTATCCTCATCATCATCAACCTTATCGTTACCCTCCTTATCATCATCACTCATCATCATCATTGTCATTACCATTCTCATCATCATCCTCATTATATTCATCATTTATCATCATCATCCATCATCATCCTTGACCTCATCATCCTTATCCTCATCATCATCAACCTCATCGTTATCCTCCTTATCATCACTCATCATCATTCATCATCATCATCGTCATTACCATTCTCATCATCATCCTCATTACAATCATCATTTATCATCATCATCCATCATCATCCTAGTCCTCATCATCATCAACCATATCATCATCCTTATTAATCATCATTATCATCCTCATTCATGTCATAATTCCTATCCTCATCATCATAATCAATCATCATACTCATCATGAGGATGATGAGGACAAGAATGAAGATGAGGATGAAGGGCAGAGGGATGTTTCTCATCATTCATCATCATTAACCTCATCAACATCATTCTCATCAATCATCCTCATCATCATTATTACAATCATCCTCATCAACAACCATCATCAAACTCATCATCTTAATCCTCCTCTATATTATCATCATTATCCTCACTATCATCAATGATCATCTACCTCATCATCTTCCTTCTCCTCATCCTCATCATCATTCTTATCTTCATCATTATCCTCATCACTTTCATCATTACCATCATCATTTTCATCATTATCCTCTTCTTCATCATCAGTCCCCATCATCATCATGAGGATGATGATGAGGAGGAGGAGGACGAGAATGACGATGAAGACGAGGGTGAGGATGAGAGGGAATTTCTTATTTTTTTAATTATTTTTTTTTATATATTTAGGCACACAATACATGTGCCAAGGATTGTCAATAGCGAATATATCACTGTCATTGTAGGTGACAATCCCTTTCACAAGACACATGCACGATGCCTTACACAAACTAAATCTCAATACAGGTATGACATTTAGGGAGTGGAGTTGTTTTGGTCGTGAGAAAAAAATCCTGCAACACTGACAGGAATTGAACCCAGGACCCTGGGATTGGAAGGCAATCATCTTAACCACCAAGCTATTCAACTTCACTATTCTCATCATTCATCATTATCAATCATTTTCTATCATCCTTATCACCATCATCACAATCATCGTCATCAACAACAACCATTACCATCAATCATAATCACCATCATCTTTTCCTCATCATCATCTTCCTCATCATCTTTTTTCTCCTCATCATGATGGGGATTCTTATGAGGATGGGGATGACAATGAGGAAGAGAGGAAGATGATGATGATTATGATGATGATAATAATGACATCAGTATAGTAAGAAAGACAGTACTAACACTAATATCAATTTGAATTATAAACTATAATTTTTTGGAAATTCATAAGAATAACGATATACTATATTAATAATATTATATAGTAACAACATAATTGTAGAATAATGATGATAAAGAAAAATGTAGTGCAGAAGGATTAAATTTGAATAGGTAAATATTTCCTTTAATTTTGATTTTCGTAGTCTTTGAATTTGGTGTGTTGACGTCATCATTCCAAATTTGCTTGGGAGGTGGGGAATTCCCGTCAGCAAGCCTAGACTCCCATCATCCGATACCACCACGAGGTCGCCACACCACAAATATTGATTTGCCTATCCACATAACATTATTTTGATTGCCAATCCCTAATATTTTGGCTTAAAAGCAAAATTTTGGGCCATACTAAGCTAAAAAAAAAAAAACTCTCCCATGAGCCCAGGGATGTTTATTCCGGGACTCTGACCGAGGATCTAGTCGGTCCTGTGTTTGGACCCACCCTATAAGACCCCATGGAGCCACTACTGAACGACCATAATGGATTTAACTAAGGTCCTGTCAGTTTTCACATTTATAGAAAAAAAAAAACTAAAAGTGACTAAAAACATAAATTTCTCATACCCGATCCAAAAATTGGCATTTTAAAGCAAAATTTCACTATTTCGTGTTTTTCATTGGTTTTACTTTGTAGTAGTTCATTAATTATGTTATATTTATTTCTGTATGTATAATGTTGTTTTGAGATTGTATTTGTACTTTGATAACAATAAAATTATTTTTACATTAAAAACATAGTTTTTGTCCCGCCACAATGGACGTCATCTTGGAATTTGTCATGGTGACGTCATCATTTCGATCAATTTTTTTTAGTGAGAGTGATGAGTAACTATTTAGCCACGTTGTTATATTTCATATCCACAATATATGTAAAATTGACAAAAAAAAAAACCAAATTTATTTCCCCTACCCCCATCTTAAATAGTTTAAAATAGGGTATTTTAGGCCAAAATTTCAAAGTGCTGTAAAAAAAAACTGCCCAAGCCCTAGGCATGGGGATTTTTTTCTGAGACACTATAGGGTATGTAGATTCAGAAAATCCAAAAATAAATTTTCCTTTTAGTAACCCAAAATTAGACTTAATCTGCGAAAAAATTAGAAAGAAGCAGATTTCAACTGATTTTTGTAGGGATACATACCAGGATACACCAAAAATAAAAGTTAGGTGGGCTAGGGGGGTGGGGAAAACTTTTCATGAGGGGTCAAATGTTATTGACCCTGGTCTAAAATACAAAAAAAAATGTATCTCTTGAACACTGTATGGTATATGGTTGATCTTGGTGTCAAAATGCACAGAATTATACAACAAATAAAAAAATATATAACAGGTACCCTCAGAACCAATCCAAGGCCTTGGAAAATGAGGTCAAATGTCAAAATGTCAAAAATTGTATTTTTAGTCACTAAATTTGCGTATATCATTTTAAAATATTACAATGAATGTGATTTCAACTGAAAAGTTAGGGGTATAAGAGAGTGGGGAAATTACGTTTTTGGGGTTAAAGGTCATTGACTCAACCTAAAACACTAAAATATGTATCTTGGGAATAAAATAATATAAAAGGACCCTCATAACCAATCTTCACCTCAAAAAATGAGGTCAAAGGTCAAAATGTTAAGAATTGATATTACAAAAAAATGGCATTCAGTATATGATTTTGTTTTACTCATCATTTTCAAAGCTGGTTTTAAACAGTTGAACATATATTGTGAATAGAAATAGAAATTACAGCTTAAAACTTAAAACCTACAGCTGTAACTATAGATAAAAGCAAATTATTAAAGATGTGCAATCTCATGGAATAATTCCACATTTGAATTTGTATATTTAGGCAATTTCTTAACTTCAAATTAAAAATTCGAATGATAAAAAAAAAAATTTTCCCCACCTCCTAGCCCACCTAAATTTTTTTGGTGTATCCTGGTATGTATCCCTACACAAATCAGTTGAAATCTGCTTCTTTCTAATTTTTTCACAGATTGGCCCAAATTTGGGTTAATTTTGGGATACAATTTACTTTTTTCTCGCTAAAGTTCATTTCAGAAGTTTTACAACCAGGCTAAATATAATTGTACTGGCCAAGAAAACATTCAACAACTTGCAAATACGGTTCCTTGCTTGGTTCCAACTTTATTTCTTTACGGATGATCCTTTATCTGATCAACTATGAACCAATGCCTGTCCGACCGATCAACTGACCGACCGACCAATTTACTATAACATATGACAACATAAGTATACTATTCCAAATGAATAATAAACACAATGAAGTATTATGCTGTATTAGGCCTACAGAACAAACCAAAGCATAAGCCAACCATCCACACGGATAGCATACCCATCAATATATCCTACCACTACTAGGCGTACCGTAGGCCTAGACCTATGCAACAAACAATTCAGGTAGCTCTGTGCTACAGCAGGCTTTGCTAACACTACACTACACATACTGCAAAGCCTATAATGGTATTCATTAAACAGTAAATAAGAAATAGCCTAAGTAAATATTAAAGATTATCTTCTATCCATCATCATGTTCTGCTAACCATCGTTAACATTGCGTCTTGGCAGAATTCATTTTTGTCCTCTTGTAGTGTACCTCGCACAGAAAGGTAGACAACGTATCTTCTGTTGAAGTTTGCTGATTTGCTATCGCCTACCAGACTTTCCTGATGCTTCTAACCTGCCTCTCCCAGATTCTACCATGTTGTGAGCCACCTGGTGGGTTGAAAGACCAATTAATGTTTCTTTGCAGCATATTATCATTGATATGTTGCAAGTTCCAACTGTCGATCTCCCTTTTCAGTTCCTGTTGGGCACCTACTAGGTTCGTCCAATTGTCACAAGTAATGTACTTGGTAGGTCCTCGGCGAGCTATACATCTTCTAATGGCATTAATGCATGCATTGGTATCAAGTGAACATGCAAGTTCTATATGTATAGCTTTAGAGGAAAAACAGACAAACACAACCCCATATCGTTTCAGAGAACACCTACCCTGCTTAACAAACAAGGGACCAAAAAGTCCATTCCGATGTTCGTAAAAGGGGATTCACCAGCTCTGACTCTTCCGGCTGGCAGATCTGTCATTTTTTGCTCTAATTGCTTACCATTTCTTTTTCGACACACATCGGTTGATTATTTTACGTGCTGAAGATTTAGCGGCAGTGATCCAAAACTTTTCTCTAAGTTTTGCCAGCATAATATTTTTGCCACTATGCCCACAGGCATCATGTATTTCCTGAAGGATAAGGTTTGCCACCATGGAGCCCTTCGGAATCAAGATCGGATATTTTACCTCCATGGGGATATCTGCCATACAAAGCTGTTCACCAACTTTCAAAATTCCGTTCTTCAACACGGGGTCCAACTTATAAACAGGACTCGATCGTGAAATCTTGGCATTATTTTTCAACGCCTTGATTTCATCAGCAAATACGTCATCTTGGATATGTTTAACTATCTGTGTCTCGCCATCTTGCAGGTCGCTGGCAGTCAAATACATGCTTGATTTAGTGGATGCCTTACGAACTTTCGCCAACAACCACCCTTTTGCCTTCATAATATAAGCAATGCCTTTCTTGAGTTTGTGCCAAGATGAGAAATAATTTATCAGGCTGTCAATCGGATGTGTTTTTGCATCTACATGTTGAAGATGAGTTGCATAAACAGCCTTCACTTCACTGTCGGATGTGTCTAGCTGCATGGTTCAAGGTTCAAACCATCTTGCATATTTTCACTGCTGTAGCTGCTGCAATCAAATCCATACGTGGAATGGTGAAAATCTATAACACTCTTAGACCGATCACTAGCTGGAATCTGTGAGAGCACGTCCTTTTCATTACAAATCCATTTGGTCAAGTTAAACCCGCCTTTGGCGCATAATGCTTTCAACTCATGGATCAGGCTAATCGCACTTTCTTTCGTTTCAGTTGATTTTAGTCATCCATATAAAAGTCATTCATAATGGTTGAGACTGCTTCATCACTATGCTCGTGTGCGTTAACTCTGGCTGTCTGCTGCAGGGCAAAATTAGCACAAGCAGGTGACGACTTAGCCCCAAAAAGATGGACAGTCATCCTGTAATGTTCTGGTTCTGCTTGCATGTCACCATCTCTCCACCAAAGGAATCTCAACATATCTTGTTGCCCTGTAGGCACTCTGACCTGATAAAACAGAAGTACACCATGTAGGCTGCTTAACAAGTTAGGACCTGACATCAACACGTCGTTTAATGCGATACCAGGGCAACGAGCCGCACAATCAAATACAACTCTAAGCCTTTTCTTTTTCGGGTGGTATACACCGTTATGGGGTATATACCATACACCATGTTTTCTTGAATTATTTTGTGGTGCAAGTTCTGCATAACCACTGGCGATGATTTTCTCTATGAATGCATCACAATCATGCTTCAACTCTGGATTATTCTGTAACTTCTGTTGAAGTCCTTTAAGTTTATGTCGAGCATAATCTTCATTAATAGGTAGCTTGACATCTTTCTTCAGTGGTAGAGGCAGCTCATAATGATTTTCAATTAACTTGCTTTCTTTACTGACCAATCCAATGAAAGCTTGATCTTCTCGGGACCACTCTCTTTTATCATCAATTGTTCTTTCAGGAAAGTCCAACTGTAAACCTTTCTGGTACATCTTTTCTAAAGCATCAAAATCTTCTTGCTTTGTCACACTAATAAGATTTGATGTCGCATGAACATCACCCTCTCTGATGATGCCCCATTGTATCCATCCCAGCAAAGTTTTCATGGCATTCGGCGAACCTTCTGGGCCTGTTCGTAAAGGCAAAGGAGCATTAGCAGCTGGAACATTATTGCCGATAAGAAGATCAATGCTTTTATTATTGAGCTGTTGCAAATTAATATCAGATAGATGTTCCCATCGTCGAATACCTTAATTTGTCGGTATACGTTCAACTTTCACAGGGAGCATCTCCTTGCCATAGACAGTTGGCAGCCGAATATTATTAACGCCATCCAGATTAGACATTACCAATCCATTAACCAGGCAAGTATTAACAGTTTGGGAATCGAGCATTGTGTCTAGGCTCATTGTTATTTTCTTTCCTTTCTATCCCAGCTCCGTCAACAATCGCTGGCTACAAAAAGAGATGTTACTACCAGGATCGATAAACGCATAGCAAGGTAGGCTCTTCCACCCTGCCAATACTTTAACTGTAATGACAGCAAGTGTGCATTCCACCTTCATTTGTACCATTATACATTTATTGCCAACTTCAATGGTGTCACCTGGTGTAGTGAGCGTAGAATACTCAATTTTCTGCTGATGGAGTAAAGTATTATGCCTCCCTTTACATGTTGAACAAGTAATGTTGGATGAACATCTTCTTTTAGAATGGCCTTTACAGAAACGGAGAAAACACACACCACATTTTTTCAAAACATCGAAGGGGTCTTTGACTGACATCTGCTTTATTTCTGGACAGTCCGCTAATCGATGTTGGTTACTGCACAAGTAGCACCTTCCGAACAATTTTAAGTCGACGCTGGTGGCAGACAATTTATTTTTCTGGGATTTTACTTTTGGTTGATTTTGTGGTAATTGATTCTTGCCATATACCAGATCATTAGCCTTTTTAGATTCTGTTCGTATAAACTCAACTAACCTCTTAAATCCAGGTCTTGTCCCCTGACTCTTTAACTTAAACACTTCATTTCGCCAACTCCTATGAAGTGCATATGGCAGCTTACTAACAATCGTCTTCAGATTTTCTGAATATTTCGGTATGCCTAGGCTGTCTATACAGCTCGTTGCCGCTTCCACTTCTAACAGGAAGATTGCAAAATCATCTAAAGCCTTAGCATCATTATTTCGTATAGGTGACCACGACGACACAATGCCGTTTCACATAGGCATTTGCTACCACCTCAGGGTCTTCAAACCTCTCTTTCATAGCTGCTGGATAACCAACATCTGCACTAAGTTGACCTAAACCTGCAACTATTTTATGAGCTTTGCCATGAGTAAATTGCTCCAAGTAAGACATACATTCTTCTACGTCACATATTTTCTCTACTCGAGACTTAAACTTTGGTTTTCGCAGACAATTCACCACATTTTGTGTTTCTAAAACTGCTGCTGTTTTAGATGGCTGGACTGGAGTTTGTTCATGTACCAGCACACCATCATCTTTGAGAACAACAGCATCATTTACAGCTGGATTAGTTGGATGAGCAGCAGGTTCAACATTGCGATTATCATCAGCATTCTCCGAGAAGTCTTCTATTGAGGCTAAACAAGTCTTCCTATCAAATTCTTCTAAGACTTGTTGCCTGGCTTCTGCTACAGACATCTCTTTTTTAACACATTCTCTTCTTTGAGTTGCTTTAAACGCAATTCTTCTTGCTCTAGTTTTTGTCTCTTTTAACACCTCCTGTCTCGCTCGTATCTCAGCTTTTTTCTGCTCCTCTTGTACAATCGCCAACGGACGACATAGATGCTCTAGTCGCACCCAATGATCTGGAGGTATGTATGCGCCGAGAACTGGCTTTCGAAGCATCACCAACTGACTTAGTTTCTCTAGCCTTGTCTTCTACCCAATGTTCATGCACACGTCTTTCCTCTGGTAACAATATGGTAAACAACACATCTCTTGCTGCAATGTAATCCCCATATGCAGTCAACCAATCTTGATGAATGGACTTGACGTCTGTAGGATCCATGTCAGTTGCTATACAAGCACCCAACTCATCAGAGACTATCTTTGCTTGTCGCCACTTCGCCTTAAGTTGAGCCTCTCTTTGTCATAGGCATGTCGTAGACATGGTGATTCTATTATTGATGCAGCCTTATTAATCAGTGCTAACTTCCTAAGTAGCGACATTGATAAAAAGCGACATTGATAAAAAGCACCCTTTGTAAATAATGTACTGGCCAAAAAACATTCAACAACTTGCAAATACGGTTCCTTGGTTCGAACTTTATTTCTGTACGGATGATACTTTATCTGATCAACTATGAACCAACGCCTGTCTGACCGATCACCCGACCGACCGATTTACTATAACATAAAATAAAATAAATATACATGACAACAATAAGTAAAATATTCCAAATGAATAATAAACACAATGAAGTATAATGCTGTATTAGGCCTACAGAACAAACCAAAGCATAAGTTAACCATCCACAGGGATAGCATACCCATCAATATATCCTACCACTACTAGGCGTACGGTAGACATAGACCTATGCAACAAACAATTCAGACAGTAGGCTTTGCTAACACTACACTACACAGTACTGCAAAGCCTATAATGGTATTCATTCATGAGTAAATAGCTCACCAAAGGTTGTGCCTATCCCAATGTGCCAGTACATAGCACCATACTACTACACAATAACGAATAACTCGCTAGCCCTACAACTGCCCTGTGTGCTTGGTACAGCTACAGCATCCTAGGAATTTACATACTGTAGTAAACAAATTACAGTAAATAGTTTGTATACAGAGGGCAGCAAACAGCTCAAAACATTAAGATAATTATAAGAATCACTTATTTGGCATCTACATTAATGAAGTGGACAAAATGAAGTGGGGAAAAATAGAAGCCAACGAAAACCAAGTTCACTGCGATGTTATTAGTGAGACTTAAACTATGTCTGCAATGGTAATAGCGAGGTACATCGTGACTCATAGCCATTGCGCGCTATATGAGCCGACCTTGCATAGGAAAGTGCATTTTCAGTTCATAGCGATTCAATGACTGAAAGCAACAATTATTCATCAATATGTTCATCAATATCTTCCTTGTAACTTGGGTTAAACTTTTCCGAAAGTTTCATTCGTATCAGTTGACCCGTTTTTGAAATATCTGGTCTGGGACGTTTTCCTTTAAATGGTCCTCGTATTCACACCCTACGCCGGATCATCTCAAAAATTCAGTCATTTCTTTACTGGACCTTTACAAACTATTATAGAAAGTTACATTTACGCCCATTGAACATTTTTTTAATAGATATTTACGTCTGGGATCTCAAAAATTCAAGTGACCCTCCAATTTACACCCTTGACTGATTGGTCGCTAGCACATAGTACTATCTTCCTTGTAACTTGGTTAACCCTTTTCCCGAAAGTTTCATCTAGATCAGTTGATCCGTTTTCGAAATATGTGGTCTGTCAATGGTCCTCAGATCTACACCCTACTCCGGATCGTCAGAAAAATGTAATCATTTTTTTTACTCGACCTTAACAAACTGTTATACAAAATTTATACCAATTGATTTTTTAAGAGATAGGTCTGGGTCCTCAAAAATTGAAATGACACTCCGATTTACACCCTTGACTGATTCGTCGCCAGCACAAAAAAAACAAAACAAAACAGTGCAAAATGAACAAAATCAATGACTTTTCACAGTAGTGCTGGGAAAAGCCAACAAGATGGAGATTCGAACACCATACAGACGATAAACTAATAACCTACAATAATGTACACTTCGCCTGATCAGTATGAATGGTTAGTAATATTACACTACTATAATAAAGCAAACAGCGCGGAATCGAGCAAATCTACTATAGATATGGCGCAACAGAGTGCCAGGGATAGGGTTTGTATTCTCAGATTATCTCATTATTTATTGTGATTCTTTTTAATTATTGTTCATTATTATGTTTATATAATATTATTTTTTATTAATATTGTTATTCTTATTATTGATGTTATTTTTTGTGATAATTATCCGTATTCCGTAAAATAATGTCGTTTTTAATGTTGTTTTTTTATTATTAATCTATATTCAGCATTGAAGATGAAAAGCAACGTAAGCCGATGTACTCATCAAACAACCAGTTCTTGTAAGTACAACAAATTCAATAAGAGACAGGTATCCATCCCAGCAAATGTTTCATTTCATTCATTATTATTATTATTACATACACATGTTTTTTAATTGTGCTAAACATATCGTATTGGTTTATATAGTGCTGGGGTATCTACATCTCAGTTAGATACAGTCAGAATAGGGACAGGGGGACAGCAAGAAGAATCGAATGCAACCAAGATCGTAAAAGAAAAGAAAGTCAATAGAAATTTAAATCTAGATGTAAATTGCCAAAACAAAAACCTTGTAAGTAATTAAAGTCTGTAAAATCAGCAAGCCTTATCACAAATGAATTACATTAACTGCACTGTTGGCGTTGAGCTAATAATCATTTAAAATGCAGATTTTTATTTGTGCAGTAGAATAACTTAGACATGTTAATGTAGGTTATGCCAACTTACACGTTTAACAAAAGATGAGTAAATATTTATGTAAGATTTGTAAGCTCAATAAATAATACATTAATTATCCTATAAACGCTATTTTAGGCAGTAAGAGAATAACACATAATTTGTAGCGCCATTGTGTTGAAGTGCATATGGGCTCTGAATTCATTGTCAACTGTGACAAGATTACCTTGCATTCCAATTAAATGACAATATAGTACGTGTGCGGATGTCTGCACCGCACCACACTAGCAGAGGTTGGAGTCTGAGAGGCTAACGCGGTGCATAAATGCTTTGTAGGTGTACCTGCCAAATAATAATCAGTCATGATAATTAAAAGAACCAGAAGAGGGTCACTGTGCATTATCTGACGCAGCTCTAAAACTCTCCCAGCCTGAATTAAGGATGCACAGTCGGTTACAATTAAAATTATATTTGTTCTGTAAAACATTCCTAGATTAATTTTCTTTTCTTTTCTTTTTCTTTTGGCCAGGGCTGCATTTTTTGGTCCTTTTGTTTTGTTTTCTATTTTAATTTATGTAAAGCGCTTTTAGGTTTCACAACATTACGTGCAATATAAATCTAGGATATTAGTATTATTGTATTAAGAATTTTAATTCTCTTTCAGATAGCATACAGATGCAGTCGGTGACAATTTTTTAGAGTCAACTTAAAATGTATTTGTTCTGTATAGCATTCCAAGATTAATTTGTCTTTTTTTTTGGCATGGCGGAAATTCTTTACTCTTTAGTACTCTTGTTTTTTTTTTTGTTCTTTTTTAATTTATGTTCAGCGCATCGAGGTTTCATGAAATTAGGCGCTATATAAATCTAGGATATTATTATTACTGTAGTAGGATGTTCTTAAGATGTTTATACAGCATTGAATAATGATCGTAGACAAATAAGGATGTAGACAACGAAGGGATCGTCTTGTACCTTGCTGTTTACTTTAGCAATAGTTCAGTCGTATATTTCGCAATAGCAAACTCGGATTTGCTATTGTTTAATTGCTCATCAATTTATTAAAAAATATATTATATAATTAATTTGCTTGCAAATCATGTAACGGAAGTAAAAACGTCATTTTGCAAAAATGAGAAAAAGCGCTCTATTGTAAAACATTTATATCACAATAACAAGTGCGTATACTGCTGCTGGTACTACTTACTATATTATTATTATTTTAATTATTATTATTATTATTATTATTATTATTATTATTATTATTATTATTATTATTTCATTTTATTTTATGTTTTATTACAATACCTAATAATACGTATGAGAAAAAATATTCATCTTGACTTCAGACCTTTTCATTCCCAGGGGCGGATCCAGAGATGTCCAAAAGGGTAGGGGGGTGCCGAAAGTTAGGCCGATCGAGACAACATAATCCCTAGGGGGTCCGGGGCATGCCCGCGAAATTGTTGTGTTCTAGACCCCCAAAAATATCGTTTTTTTCTCTTTCTTTCTTTTTTTTACCTCCCAAAAGGGGAGGGGACAGGGCCGGACCACCCCCCTCAAATCCTCCCCTGATTCAGAAAAATTTTGTATCATTTCAAGTTAAAATGTATTAATTAGTTTCTGCATAATCTTGCTAACATACAGACAAACAGACAGTGCAGAATACCTTATTATCTTTATTTGTTCTCTCGCAATTCGCTCGTACATCGCTATGTACAAAATTATGCTAATTTAATCACATTTGACCTAATTTGATTACCTGGAAACAGACGATCGCTCTACTGCACACTGCGTACTGGTTCGGGCTAGGAATAACTATGGGTGAGTGTTCTAGATTTAAACTGGTTGACAAGTTCAGCAACCAGTGAAAATACGAAAATCATGACGTCCAAATCCACAGTGTGATTTACCGTTTGTAAACGAGTTATCAAATTCAGGCCTAGTAAAGACGTATTGGTATATAAAACAAATATTTACGGGGATTTTAATAAGTCATACCGTAGTTCAAATTATATTCTTTGGTGATTTAGAAGCTGTACTAATGTCCCTTGAATTCGTCTTTAGTTACACAGTCTCTGGGTCACATCGGATTATCATGCCCTCAACCAGTAATTCTTTGTATAATAGGCCTATATTATCTTTAACATTTTTTATACTAATTATTTTTTTTAATATTATACTATTTTACTAAATTTTATACTAAGTTATTTTTATGTGTATAGTGAACCTCGGAAAAAGAAATTCATGCGTACCTTTTAAGTGACAATAAACTGCTGACAATAAACAGCAACTTGGACTATACTATACTAGCTCCTCCCCTTAAAGTATGCTTAATGCACCACATTCTATTGTAAACGAAGCGAGAGTTCTGATTCGTATTACCATTACTTTCATTCTAAAAAAATACTAATACTTTTTTTTTCTAATCTCATTAGAATGTAGAGGGCCTACTTTATGCCGATCTGGATTTGTCAGCGCTTGGAACTCATCGTCCTATTATACATACGGATAAAGAAGACGTCATATATTCTAGTGTTATCGAACAACATACTAATAAAAAATAGTTTGATAACTTTTTTTTCAAAAAGAAAATAAGTTTAATAGGAGTTTAATTTTTAAGCAGCTTAGTACTGTTGTAGGCAAGCTTACTTCAAAATATACACTATTTAATGATGCCACTTTTTGAACTATAAATTTAAAACACACATGGGAACATTTTATTAACGTATTATATATGATATTATACACGTGTAGGCCTATACGTAGATAAATACGAAATATTTTGAAGCATATATTTCATAAAATACAAATTAAAATAAAAATACAATTCAATAGAATTGGAATTTCAGAGATTGGGACATGCATGCCCTGGAAATTTATAATTTAGATTCGTGCTCATTTGAATGTTGTTGCCGCAAAGAAGAAAAGGTCGGTGGCGTTGCTGTTCATAATTATGATAAATAAAATAAATTATTATATAATATTTGAAATTCAGAATTAATGTGGTTAGCACTAACTGATGAAAAACATATGATTATTTTAGGTGTTCTTAACATAACCTAATACTAACATAAAAGAGTTTCAGGATAAATTTTCAAATGTTTTCTATCGTATTGTGGTTGGTTAGAAACGTATCTTACTTGGAGATTTTAATATTGATATATAAGTGAAAGTTGTAAAATAAAAATTCTTTTTGCACATAATTCAATTGGCTTTACCTAAATCAGTAATCAAACTTACGTCCAAAATAATTTTCACCACAGTTACATAAACATGCATAATAACATAATTACTGAAACTCTGGCACTATTGCTTGTGATATTGTATCGAATCATTTGCAAATAGTTGCTATTACATTAATTCATCAAAGATTATTAATTATAATTTTATACATGTTTTCTTAGTGATGTATCACAATTACCTTTGAACCGGGTTTACTCCTGTAATGATGTCAATGAAAAGTAATGATACCTCAATCACTTTTTACGAATGTTGTAAAACACACACAGAAATTTAACATAACTACTGAGATGAAAAAAAAAAAAAAAAAAAACCAACAACAAACGCTTGCTCTATAGCGGAAAAAAATCTCAAATAATACTCCTTTTACGCTGCACACTAATAGTCTCCCCACGGTGTGATTTTTCTCTCAAATTGATAAGTAGGAGTTGGATACCTATCAGACTGACCAAACTTCAGTTAAAAAATATTACAATTTCACCTAAATTAGAAATTTTCTTTTGGAATTATGATAGTATTTAGCATAAATTTTCTGATTAGTGAAAATATAACAATAAGCGCAATCTTCTTTTTACCATCTTGCATGTGCAAAATTTGACACCAGACTTACCAAACTTTAGTTATCGTGGTCTGACCAATTAGTATATTTACACACTTTGAAACCAATCAGACTATCAAAATTTAGTTTTTGTTGTAACTAGCCTAAATTACCTGATTAGTGAAATACTAATTACGCAAATGAACAATTAGCATATTCAAACAAGTACCACAAGTACATAAGTAAAAACAATAGCGTCGCCTTAGCTTTGCTCCTTTGGGAGGCTAATAACTAATATCTTTTTTATTCTTATTTTTTTAATTAATATCAATATAGAAATACAGTACACAGTTAGCGCTTATAAGAATTTAGCTTACCATATTTTTAAACAATTTGATAAAAGGAGAAACTCTATTACTGCAGTTTTATAGACGTTATGAAATCTGTTGACACGATTTCCATTATTTTGGCTTATTGACTATTGTACTTTTAAAGGTAGATCTCAATTTGTGGTTGCTGATCAGGTTATAGTGAGAAACCTAGTGTCCAAAAAAAACAGGTTTGCAAGATAGGCTTGCCCAAAGCAATTTTATTGCATTTTCTGGATATTTTGGGAATGCTGGATCCAAAAATGCAAGGGTCTATTTTTTCCAATATCGTCTTGGCGGCCATATTGGAATTTCAAAATAGCTGCCATTTTAACCATAAAAATGACCATAACTCTACTATTAAAGCAGATATTGACATAATTTCAAGTGCTAACCTATGTTTTGAATGTCAACCTATTTGATTTTAATATTGTCATAGACCATAGATGGCGGCCATTTTGAATTTCAAGATGGCCGACCGTTTTTCAACAAAATCTTCCTCGAAAATAGTTATTTCAATTATGGTTTTTACAACAATATAAATTACGGTTCATGGCTCAACCCTGTGCCTACAAAGCCAATTACATCATAGGATAAATAGAACATCTGTTCTATTTTCTCTATGATTACACACAGGGCGTTTATGGGCGAATCCATTTTGTGCTCAAGGGGTATGTTTAAAATAAATAAAAATAAATATAAATAAATTCAGGAAGAAAGCACAAACCTAACAGAAAGGCTGTATATCAACAAATGAACTATAAAATATACACAAATACATATACATGTGACTTAAGCTTGCCTGTACAGTATACTCGATAATACACGCAGGGCATGTATGGGCGATTCCATTTATCCTTGAGGGGAAGTTTAAAATATATAAATATATGTATGATACAAAGCTATAGAGCACACAATTAGGCGTCCAGGATTGAGCCATTTGGAATTTCAAGATGGCCGACCGTTTTTTTAACTTTTTTATTTAAAAAGTTTTAGCAGGTGCAGATATGTATGGGTTTTTTTGCTATGATATCACAATATGTTTTATATAAACCAGAAAGTAGTTATATTGGAAGTCGCTTCACACATGAAGTTGCAATTGTCAAAATTTGTTCAAGATATGTATAATAATTAATATATTTTAATTGCAAATGAAGCAAATTTACCTATTAAATGGCAGAATGACAGAAGAGAAGAAAGTATCATGTTTAATCAGTTTAGACACCCATCAAACTTTCAGCCAATCAGCATCTACTAATACACATTATTGACACTTTGCTATGCCTGACAACTGGAGAACAACGACAGCCTTCACAGTACAGTTCTTTTTGAGTTTAATTTATGCTTAAAAAGGTGGGATAACTTGTATTAATACTATATATTAACTGGTGTTTATAGTTAGGCAATAATTTTTGAAAATACATTTCTATATCTTATACAGGTAGTCTTAAATTTAAAATATAGGCCAAAACAGACATACTCACCGGATCACAGAAGGGAGTGGACTTGTACAAATGTTTTAAAGAAGAACGTCTTCACTACAAGGGAATGGAAGTGTGTGGGATCGAATGAAAAAAGCAAAACTGAAAACATTTAACACTTGGATGAAAAAAAAATACTCTTAAGATTGGAGATAAAGTTATCAAGCTAAGAGAAGAATTAAAGAAATCTCTTGTCAAGGTTTCTTATCATTCACAATAGTAGACCAGAACCTAGTCACACTATGAGCTTTCGGTTGTTCCTCGCTCTCTGTTTGCCAATGATCGAAGTTTGTTAATACCAAGAGATAAATCAGAAATAATGTCTTAATTGAAGATGCAGATGAAGAATTACAAAGCAGATCAAAACTTCCCAAAATTGCCATTGGAAAAGTTGGCAATAATAGATGCTATGGCTGAGGTGCAAGTACTCAATATTGAACCAGGCATGCAGGTTTTTGATGACTTGACTAAGACATTTGTCGCCAGGATAGAAAGAAAGATTGAACCTTACCAAAAGGCTAGAGTAGTATTCGATAGATATGATGTTGAAGACTCACTAAAAGGCAAAACAAGATTAAAAAGAACATCACAAACCCCTATTGAATACGACATTCATAAAGACATGGGAATAAACCACATTTCTATGAAAAGTATTTTATCTTCCTCCACAAACAAATCATCTCTGACACATCTTTTTGGAGAAGCATTGCTCAGCAAATACAGTGGCAGTCAAGAGAAGGTTGTCGTGGTAAAAGGAACTGAGGCGAAGGTTAGCAAGGACTTCCAATTGTCCGACAATGTTAAAGAACATGACCACAAAGAGGCAGAAACACTGATTCCACTTCATGTTATAGACTGTCTCCGTAATTACAACATTGAAAGAAATTACTGTCTATTCGCCAGATACTGATGTGCTTATGTTATTGATTGATCTAGTTGCAAACAAAAGAACAGGTGCATTTACTGTTCTCAAGTTTGTTAACCATAGCACGAACTTATATATCAAAGAAATTGTCAGCGTCATTGGCCAAGAAAAATGCAAAGGTCTTAATGGTATACACAACTTCTCTGGTGCTGACTGAGGTGGTAGATTTGTAGGTATCAGCAAGAAGAGGTGGATACAGACATATGTCGGAACACCTGATGACGACCCTGCAATACAGTTTTTTGCCAAACTTGGAAACAGTACAATAGAAAACAAACTGGTCGATGGAAACCTGCCCAGCAAAGTTAGATCAGTAGAAAAGTTCCTTTGCTCCCTGTATCTCAAATGTGCAAGTGATATCCCGCATACAAGATGGAAATTCTTCAGATCGAAGAACCAGGAAGGCGAAAAATTACCACCGACGAGAGCAGCACTACTGCCCCATATTCAAAGAGTTAACTACATCTGTGCCCGTGACAAATCGTATATAACAGCAAAACAAGATCTCCAATCAATAGAGAATCTTGGATGGGATAAAATTAGTGATTCATTCCAGGCAACAACATCATCATTAAAATCTTCCCGCACCAGAAGCAGTCTTGGAACTGGTTAAATGTGGGTGCAAAACAAATTGCACAAAAAGTAGTTATTCCTGCAAAAAGAACAATGTCGTATGTAAGTGCTATGACTGTAAAAACACTGTAGATTATAGTATCGTTGATGAAGCAGACAAAAATGAGCTGGATGATACGGAAGACGTTGAATAGAAGTAAACAACGAGAATAATCTTCCTGAACTACTGTATCGCCATTTCATTGGTTTTCCCTTCTGTTATACAATAATGATACTCGTTTACTACACTTCTAGTTAAACTCCCTCATTCCTTGTTTGTTTAGTTTAATCGGCGCCGTTCTCTTTGCAGTGCACAATAGTGCAGCCGCTTAAGGTATATCCTGAGGTAGAACATACTGCCTAACAGGGTGCCTGTGTGTACCCAGATGTAACAAAGACGCTGTTTCTACATTGGTGGCGGTTAAACTCATCCTGGACGCCTAATTGTGTGCTTTATAAGCTTAAGTATCATGCATATATTTATATATTTTAAACTTACCCCTCAAGGATAAATGGAATCGCCCATACATGCCCTGCATGTATTATCGGGTATACTGTACAGGCAAGTTTAAGTCGCATATATATGTATTTGTGTATATTTTATAGTTCATTTGTTGATATACAGCCTTCCTGTAAGGTTTGTGATTTCTTCCTGAATTTATTTAAAATATTTATTTATTTTAAACTTACCCATTGATCACAAAATGGATTCGCCCATAAACGCCCTGCGTGTAATTGGCTATGTAGGCACAGGGATCAGGCATGCACCGTAATTTATATTGTTGTATTGTTGTATTGTTGTATAGTTATGGTCATTTTTATTGTTAAAATGGTAGCCATTTTGAAATTCCAAAATGGCGGCCAAGACGTTATCGAAAAAAATGGACCCTTGCATTTTTGAATTCAGCATACCCAAAATATCCGGAAAATGCAATAAAATTGCTTTGGGCAAGCCTATCTCGCGAAATGACACTAGGGACCACACTATTAAGTTCTGACAATCATTTAACAAGGGGACTCGTGGTAGTCAGTATTAGATCCATCACTTTTTTCAATTTATATAAATGACCACCCTTATTCCAGAACTATTGCGTATAATACCAATTTTTATTTCATGATTTTTAGGTAATACACATTGATCTTTCTTTAGTTAACCAACATTTCCACTATCCAACACGTTATAGAGCAATGCTATAAAATTAACTATCAACAACAAAAAACAAAAATACAGGAGTAAACAGGGTTTTACTAATGGTAATACAATGTAGGAAATAAGCAATTTGAAGAAGCTAAATAAATATTTGTTCGTAGGTGTTAAGATTGATAAACTTTTAAATTGGAATTATCTAAACAAAAATTTTCTTTTTTATTATCTTTTGTTCCCTCCCCAACTCCACCTCTTCAAGGAGAAAGACACATTTCGTCAAGGACAAAAGAAGTGTATTTTTTATGTTAATGTTAAAATATATTAAATAAGCCTAAATTGTCATAGATTCTTCGGCTCCCAGACTATTTCTGAGGTATTTTGTACAGCGACCGACCACGCCCACTTAATCTTTTTTCAGGGACGTCGGCCCACCCGTCGGGGACTCTGGACCCATTCGGTCAAATCCCGATGCCACCCCGGCATTGACCCATTATTTTTTAAAACAAATTTTTTAACAGAAATTTAATGCATGTAATTTACGAAGTCTTTTTTTGATATCGTATACTAATATTTATCATTGCACACTTCATATTTTGTATGCGCTGTATACTGCTTATAGTTCCGATTCTTATTAAAGAAGAATGCTTCAGCCAGTAATATTAATAATTTTTTGAGCCTCAGAATTAACAATGACGAATGTTATATTGTTTTTAGGTGCTTAGGCTATCTTCTTTAAATATTGTACGTTTATATATTAGCTCTTATAAGAAAGGCCTTTTATAAATAAAATACTTAACTGTATTTGCTGTCGTTTATGCCAACGAATAGAATGGCAGAGTCAGTCTACACTATAAAAAAAAATATTGCATACCGTAACGTAGGGGAAAAATAGTATTTAAGAAATTTGGTTGATTTATTCTACTTATGCATGAGTTTGCTGTCGAGCGGACGAAATTGTTCAGTATTTATTGATACACAGAAATTGTACTATATGACACATAATCAACATGTATATAACATTATTATATGGTTCGTATAAATGGTTATCTACAGTGATTTACAGGCCTATGTATAAATTCTGCTTCATGTATAACATCATAATAGTAGTGCAATAAATGTATTGTTTTAATAATCTTATATTTATGCTATATTTGACAATATTTTAGAAAATTCACATCAGCCTAAACTTTACGATCTGAAAGCAACAAATAGAAAGGCGTAGTCGGTCTGCACTAAGGAAGCTTACTGCATACCGTACCCTAAGAAAAAAAATAGTTTTTAAAACAATGCAGTGGATTAAACAGAAAATTTACTATGTGACACATAGTCAACATGTATATAGTTTTATGATTTGAATAAAAGCTCATCTGTGTTTGTGTTTAAATTGTGAGTGTTCTTTATAGATTTTATGAAAGCTTTTGACACGATGAATCACGAAATAATGATATCTAAATCGCAATATTATGGAATACGAGGTAGATTCTTATTTCTCCATTATTTTGGTTTGTTGACTACTGTACTTTTAAAAGGTAGATCTCAATTTGTGGTTGCTAACCAGGTTAGTTCTGACTATCATTTCACGAGGGGTTCCGCGGTAGTCGGTATTAAGTCCATCACTTTTTTTCAATTTATATAAATGACTTCCTAATTGCAGAATTTGTTTTTAGACTATTGCGTATAATACCAATATATTTCATTATTTTTAGGTAATACCATTGATCTTTCTTTAGTTAACCAACATTTTCACCTACCAACAAGTTGTAGAGCAATGCTAATAAATTAACTATCAACGTAAAAAAAAATAAATTTTACTATATGACGCATAGTCAACATGTATAAAATATTATGATTTGAATTAAACCTCTTCTGTGTTTGTGTTTAAATTAATTGATTTGTAGGCCTATGTATCAAATTCTGTTTCATGAATAACATCATGATAGCGTGTAAAAAATTTGTTGTAATATTTTTAAAAATTTATGCTATATTATTTGAAACTTCACGATCCGAGAGCAATGGGCACGAATTTTAAGCTCATAGACCTATACGAAACGCATAGTGTATCCTGATCATGGGATGCTTGCCCTTTTTGGTCATATTTGATTGATTGGTTGATTGACAAATAACATAGCACTTCAATCATTAAAAAAATCTTTCTGATATCTCGCGGCTGAGAAAGCGAATGGCACTATACTTACAGAAGAAATAAGTTGCCTGGTAGTGCGTATGTGACATTTTATTCAAATCCTTTCAATCTTCTATTGCTACAAAACGACATTACGGGCTATTATCCAATACAAATAGCACTATAAAAAAAAAGACCCGAATGCAAAAAAGACGTATGCCATCATTCTTACTTGATTCTTCGATACATTTCAAACTTTCGCTTCTTTACCGTTTTCTCACCAATCATTGGTGCTGCAGAAAGCTTATCAAATTTCCTATTTTACAATATTTTCATCTTTTAATAGCACTATCCACTTGGTTACGAAATTTGAAAGCTACATCAATAAACATTATATTAGATGCCCTAACATTTATATGCATTTTATCATAAAAGTATAACCTGAAATATGTCTATATATTTTATCGCTTTTATGAACAGACAAAACTATGTCACACAATGTAATTGCGTGACATAGTTTTGATAAAGCATTTTGTAATGCTTTATCTTTAAACAAATGTAAAAAATATTACAAATTTCGATACATCAATAGAGAAACTTACAGGATTTGTGAAGCAGAGAGGGCGGTACACTGTTCCCTCAGGAGACGTTTCATGTATCAGCTCTGCAAAAAAACGTAATTTAATAGTAGTCATTTTCATGAGATCCGTGACTATTTTAGGATACCTTTTTTTCTCGATGGATTTGGCAAGATGGACCAATTTAGATAAAATATAGCTCCTATATACCTCCCAGATATTGGGGGAAAGTCCCGTTTGGGGGCGTTTTTCAAAATGGCCGCCCGTTGATTAGGACGCTCGTATCTCGATAACCACTGGTCAGAGAGACTTGATTTTTGTCTCAAATTGTTCACAATATGCATATTCCTATTTGTTGTAATACAACTTTTTATCAAAAAATGGCGAGAAATGCGGTTTTTGAAAGTTTGAAATTTGACCCTCTAATGTCATCTCAGTAACTACTGGTTATAGAGACTCACAATTGATTGCAAATTGTTCAGGAGATTCATGTTTATATTAATGAATAATGAAAACAATATTCAAATAGTGACCGAAAATACATATCAACAATTCTTTGTACCTTTTCAGAGGGGACAGAGGGAGGGGTACTTAAAAAGAGTACCTTCATTATATGACCTTTTTTAAGTAAATTTAGCGGTTTGGAGCAAGCATATAATATATATCAAATTTAATTACCAGTATGCATTAAATTGTAATGTGTAACAAAAAAAAAACAAAAAAAAAAACAAAAAAAAAAACACAATTTTTTTTGTACTACCCGCCCGTTGCGCAGTTTTTCCAGCCCTGTATGCATGTGTGTGTGTGTGTGTTCTGTAAGTAATGATGTCCACTATGAATTTACCAGTAAAATTTTGCCCTGGGTATAAGCATGGTTAATTTATTTATAAATTCATTAGGTACCTACTTCAACTTTTTTCCTTATACAATACTGTACCTTGAGTAAAGTACTCTGAAACGAACAGACTGTATCCACTTGGTGTCTTCGTTTTTACCAGATCATGCCTACGATATTGTTTGCCAGACATTTTTTTCCGATAATTGCCAATCCAATCCTGAAATTAACAATAAATTTAAACTTCACCTTTAAGCCTGTATGACAGGAATCTTACTGTATCCTGATCATTGGATGCTTGCCCTTTTTGGTCATATTTGATTGATTGGTTGATTGACAAATAACATAGCACTTCTGAGAAAGCGAATGGCACTATACTTACAGAAGAAATAAGTTGCCTGGTAGTGCGTATGCGATATTTTATTCAATTCCTTTCAATCTTCTATTGCTACAAAACGACATTACGGGCTATTATCCAATACAAATAGCACTATAAAAAAAAGACCCGAATGCAAAAATTCTTACTTGAAATTTAAACTACACCTTTAAGCCTGTATGACAGGAATCTTGTGCAGTTTTTCCATGCAGGATGAGATTGTTACACATTATTTTACATTGTACATACACTGTGCCTAATGGTAATATATATACATAATAATTCGGTGTTGATATATCCACATTGCTGATCTCTTTTTACATCTTGATATTTTTGATTTATTTTGTTTGTACAAGTTGTACATATATATCTTGTTATTTCCAACTCAATTCCTCATTTCATTGGATTAATTTCACAAAAAACAACCAGCATACACAGCTTAACTACAAGGTAATACATACATTCTGATTAAGTTCACATTATCATTCCACATTATGTATGAATAAAATAAAAGATTATCAAGGTCAACCTTATCCTTATTGAAATCGGCTCATGAGGGTTCATTTTATCTGATATCATGAATATTAATATTTTTCTTAATTTTAAAAACTTCCTTCTCTGTCTGCCTTTTATTCTCTTTCCTTTCCTCTTCTGCCTTTCTTTTTAAATCTGTTTGAGCTCTGTCCCTTCCCATTTTGTGTATTTTAAAAACATGATTCTAGAGAGTTTTTTTTATTTTTGTTTACCTTTTATCATTTTTTGTAATGTGTTTTCCTTGTTCTTTAAAGTAAATAAGTGATTTTAAACAATATATACATATATATATAATATATTATAAGTTATTAAAGGTACATATACAGTGTTATAAATAAGGACATGATGGGACATCGTAGGCTACCCTGTAGCTTTTCAGCGAATGCAGTCCTATAAAAGTCATTGTGTAATAAAATGCCTCCAACAGAATTCGAACCTTTGACATCTTGCTGACAAGGCGAGAGTCATAACCACTAGACCACGAAGGCTTCATGGTTGAACAGGTTTAAATATATATATGTATAATAAATTTTAACCCCAAGCCCTTCAGTTATGTAGGGGATGAACTTGTTAAATTTAGGTTTGTTATATAAATGCAAGAATTAGTTCTTGAAACACACTTAACACGCATACTGTAGACACCCTGACATGACATTGGGGACAATATCCACATTGTCATGGTGGAAATTCATCTCTAAATGTTAACAATGAAATTGTGGAAACACATTTACCAGGCATACTGTAGACACCTTGACATGACATTGAGGACAACCATATCCACATTGTCATGGTAGAAATTCAACTCTGAATGTTAACAATGAGATTGTGGAAACACAATGTATTAACTTTCAACATTGAACCCGGGACATTATTATCCTCACTGTCCTGGTAGAGTGTCAAATATAAAGGGGAAAAATGAGATTTAAAAAAAAATATATTGAACATGTGACCTTGTGGAAAATGAAATTGTATGTTTAACATAATGGGCTTATTCGAATGGTTACTTTCGATGAGTACGAATTTTTGTTGAGTATTATTTTCATTCGACTGGTTCGTAAAATAGACTTCATTGACAACGAAAATTAACGTAACCAGAATGCATTAATCAGCGTTAAGTTATCCATGTGACCAAAAAAAAAAAAATTATATTTACCCACATTAAGTTAAAAAATAATTGTCCGAAGCAGCCTTGATTACGCAGAGTGTATTGCGGTAACTATGGAGCCATTTAGTTTTGTCGAGTATTTACCAGTTCTCTATTCGACTGGCCGTCTTCGTTTAGTAGGATTTTACCACTGCACAGGTGGGCGTAGTTTAATGAAGAATGACCAGTCAAATAAGGGCAATAATACTGTACTTCTGATATATCGTCAAGATGAAATAAAGCAATGAAATGAAAAGATTCTTGTAAAAACAATTTTATTCAATGAATTTAAATTCAACACCTCAAAAAAAGTGTATTCCAACCACTTTGCACCAGACCAAGATTAAAGAAAGAAAGCTCCGAGCATTAGTGTCAGATTTTCCAATTTTTTGAATATCTATTTTTTGTGATAGATTTTCTCAATTTTTCTTAAATTTTATATACAGTAATATAATAAATCTAATACATGTTGTGGCACAAAATGGCAAAGTTGTAGCAAAAATTGAAATTCAAGTTATTGGTATTTTCAGATACCTGAGTATGTGGTCTTTAAAATGAGGGGTGATTCATTGAAATTGGACATTTCAAGCCTAAGTTATTGGAAAGTGAAAATACAGTACTCTTAGAATCAAGATAAACATGATTTTTAGTAATTGCCTTTCAAAGTTATTTGTGCATACATTGTTAATAAATTTACCTATCAAAATAACATTAAAAAATTAAACAATTTGTTGACCACTTCCAGAACTAATACTTTGGTACATGATTAATAAGACATTAAAATGTTGATCTACAATGAAAAACAAATTTGGATATTTGGGCAATTTTTTGAACTCAAATATTATATAGCTCATTTACTCAATACTGGCCTGTGTGACAACTTAACCATTTCGCCACATCATGCCTCATTTTTTCTTGGTATAAAATATAATAAACCATTTTAATAAATTGTAAAATAAATAAATTATAATATATCTATTTGATGTGATAGATTTTCTCAATTTTTCTTAAATTGTATATAATATAATAAAACCAATACAAATACAAATAAAATTTAAATTCTATAATCATGAACTTATAAATTCTGTAATTATGAACAATTATTTTGGCAATACAGTATTTTGTTACTTTGAATATCAATTTTTTGTGTTATATTTTCTCACTTAAGGCATGTTGTGGCAAAATGGCTAAGTTGTAGCAAAAATCTAGAAATTGAGGCAATGAGTGACGAAGATAGCTCGTCGAATGAAGAAACATTAAAACCAAAAACAAAAATGACTGTAAAGCCACAAAAAAGACAATGGACAGAAGAAGAAAAGCATGGTGTGGTGACATATTTTAAAACATCCATTCAAGCTGGTCAAACTCCTGGGAAGAAAGCTTGCTTAGAGTGTATCAGTGCACACAGGTGTTTGCAGAATCGTAGCTGGCGGAATGTAAAAGATTTTGTCAGAAACAAAATCACATCGTCTGCTCGATATAATTCAAGATAAAATGAGACATGTCATGGCAAAATGACTCTCGAAGTTTGGCACGTAAATAGTTAAACTGCTCCTTGTCGTGCCCTAACTTAAAGCAAAGCCGTTTTGTCTAGCACAATATAAGGTTGTCACCCTTGATACATTGGGTTATGTCATCACTACGCATATTACTTATCAATTCATGGACTATAGTCCCAGCTTCAACACTCTTTGGAGGTGGTAGTAGTAGTTTTCCTTGTTTGACGTGTGGGGCTTTCTTTTTATCATTGTTTCTGGAATTTTGGCTGCTGTCCAGTTTACAATTGTGCTTCCACATTTCGCACTTAGAAAGGTACCCTAAACAGTTTGAACATGGTTGGTAGTTCGCAGGATTACGATATTCAGACGGTCGATAAACAACTATCAGGTCTCCTTTTCCTTCTTCTAGTACTTTGTAATTATGCTGATGATTTCCCTTGTTTCTAATGTATGTGAGCAAAGCTTGTCTTCTACTGCCGAATGCAGCTAAATATTGTGAAACAATGATTTCATTTTTGTGCTGCAGGAGATGAACTGGCAACTTTTTCTGTGACTTTGAACAAAAGAGGCAATATGCCACTTTGTCATAGGAACGACAGCTGGACGTATTGTGCGTTGTTTCTACATACACTTCGCTTTTGCTTTTCTCACTATTGACATTAATTCCACACTTCTTCACTGAAAGATTAACAAATTTATAAATTTATATTGGAGTGGAACACAAGAATTTTCAAATATATTCAGCAAGGTACATTCCTGGTGTACATTTTGCTTTAAATGCATCATATACTGTAGGTAAATTAAGGTGCATATTCAAATTGTCAACATAGTTATAGTTACCGTACTCACGCGAATAAACGCGCCCGGGCGCTTAAGATATTTTTTGCACTTTCTGAGGGGCGCTTATTCAAACGGGGCGCTTATGAAAACAGAGTGGAAATTGATTGGGCGCTTATGGAAATATATGAAAATCGAGGGGTTCTTATGGGAAATTATTAAATTCAAGAGGCACTTTTTGAATGAAAAAAAGATTATTTAAGGACCTTACAAATGGTGGTTAGACGGAAAAGATAATCGTCCAGAGAATGTCTCATGGCAAGAATGCTGTGAATATTTACATAACAGCAAAATAGCAGATGCAATTAGTGGTAGTGGGTAGATGTTAGCTTGTTGGCCATCGGCCGATTGAGATTAGCAGGATGGCAGGATCATTGTATTTTTTCTTGAAAACTTAGATGAGAAGGTGCTAAAGGTCAGAAAAAGAAAAAGTGGAGTAGGACTAGGCATAGACAAAAATATGTAAATAGAGTAAAGTTTGAAATATACTGTCTGTCCAGGGATCGGAGCTCTCATCTGTCCAAAAGAAATATCATCATTTTGATACTGACCTAAGAAGAATGTGCTTCCACTCTGCAGCTCAAATCATGCCAACAACTACAGTCCCAGGATTGATTGGATTATTGACTTGCTAAAACGAAAATCTTATGATGTTATTGAGGGGGCGCTTATTCAAACGGGACACTTATTCGCACGAGTACGGTACCTTTACTACAGGTTTCAGGATCAGGGAGGAACTCTTCTTCTACTGAGGAACAATCAGAATCCCCAACAAAACTATCCGAATGACTGTCATCTGAAATATTTAACATATTTAAAATATTATATAAACAATATAAAAAAAAAGACTAGACAGTGCTGCGTCATTCATTCATTATGTGTCTTGTGTTCATTTTATATGTTAAGGGCTCGTTTAGACTAAAGTTTACAATATTATTTCATCTGCTATTTAATGAAAATATATAATTTTGATTAATATTTAATTTATATTTAATTTATATATGTTAAGGGCTCGTTTAGACTAAAGTTTACAATATTATTTCATCTGCTATTTAATGAAAATATATAATTTTGATTAATATTTAATTTATATTTAATTTATAAATGAATTGTGTTCATTGTATATACAGCAAAAACAATAACTGGGAATAACCAAAAATGTATTTTAGAGTAATGTGCAAATTAATATTTTATCTGCTATTTAAAATACTTACTTTTGATTCATCATTTTTAGTTTAAAAGGTGCTAATAGCTCATTTTAACATGTTTTGCATGTATCAGAAAAAAGTGCCCATAGATATACTTATTGTCAACATGATGTTACTTTACTACGGTAGGTAATTTATTTGTGCATTCAAATTGTCAACATAGTTTTGATTACCTTTACTGGAAGGAACAGGATCAGGGAGGAACTTTTCTGATGAACAATCCTTGGAATCTGCAACAATCCTTTGTACTCTCCAAATACGTATGGAAATTAAAAGATAGCAACACACCCTACAACATTAAATGGTCTATCATCGACAGAGCATCGGCTTACTCCCCAAAAACAAAACGCTGCAACCTGTGCATAACCGAGA
>NW_022757269.1:92373-98367 GCF_011630105.1 Anneissia japonica
TCAGATTGTCAGCATAGTTGTAATTACCTTTACTAGAGGGATTAGAATCAGGGAGGAACTCTTCTTCTGATGAACACTCCTCGGAATCTGCAACAAAACTGTGACTGTCATCATCGCCTTCATCTGAAAGATTAAATAGACTTAAAATAAAAACGATATCAATAAAAACAAGATACCACACAGTCAGGTGTCCAGATCCGTCATTTGTCTTGTGTTCATTGTATATACAACAAAAACAATAACTGGGAATAACCAAAAATGTATTTTAGAGTAATGTGCAAATTAATATTTTATCTGCTATTTAAAATACTTACTTTTGATTCATCATTTTTAGTTTAAAAGGTGCTAATAGCTCATTTTAACATGTTTTGCATGTATCAGAAAAAAGTGCCCATAGATACTTATTGTCAACATGATGTTACTTTACTACGGTAGGTAATTGATTTGTGCATTCAAATTGTCAACATAGTTGTAATTACCTTTACTGGAAGGAACAGGATCAGGAAGGAACTCTTCTGATGAACAGTTCTTGGAATCTGCAACAAAACTGTGACTATAATCACCACCTCCTTCTGAAAGATTAAATAGAGTTACTGTATAATAAAAACAACTAGGTACCACATGGTGGGGTGTCCAGATTCTGTAAGTTCAGTACGCTTTTGAATTTGAACTAAATTGATCATCAGTTTATGCATAACCTCTGAGAATGATGTATATTTATAGTTAATGCAGATATCTGCTATTTACATGTTAATTAATTTTATTAAATGTGTTAAGTAAACAACAAAAATCTTTGAATTTGAAATATATAAAATTTGGAAAGGAAACGAAATATTCAACTTCAATAGATCTTTACAAAGTAGGACCAGTAAATGAAACAAAGATATTCATAACATGTGTTTGATGTTAGTATCGTGAGGAAAAAACTGTCAGAACCACTTAACTAAAGCTGTTCTTCCTGTGTACAAATGTTCTGTTAAATAGCACTCTTTAGAAAGAAGAATTGTATTCCAGTATAATGGTCAATTAACCACCAGAAGAAAATAGGTCTTTGGACATTTTACCTGTGTGATACAGGTCCAGGTTATATTAGATTGCATGAAAACAAAAAAAATTAAAGAAACACACTAACAATATTTAAAACAGTCAGTAAAGTACATTATTCAAACAGGCTTTACTGTGTACATACCCCTAAATTTAGAATCTGAATTTGGCTTGAAGAAAAATTAGAAATATATAAAAAGGTTACAAATGGATAACTAAGTGTTGTACTAGTGTTGTTGTCTACAAGTTGTGTTGTCTATAGTTACATTTGTTTTGTTGGTTTAAGAACATTTTAGATTTTAATCACTTTAAACAAACTCAAAGGCTTTTATATGCACTGCCCATGTGGATGAGTGTCAATTTTATACACACTTCCAGTATCATTCATCAAAACAATAATTGTCATCACAATACCAACAATTTACACATACCTTTCTCAGTCCACAAAATGTCAAACTATCCGAAATGTTTTCAATATTTTGATTTTGCTAGAAATAATGATACAATGAAAAAGTTTACAGAAAATCACTCTAAATTTAATACAGCATTTGGAACATGAAAATTTTATACGGAACATTTATGAAAATCTAAAAATTGTAATTGTATATTATACAGAATCTATAATCCTGATATTTAAGTATTGTTTTAATTGTTACGCCGCTCCTTTAGGCTGCTAACATCTAATTAATAAAAGCATCTATCATTCATTGTCAGAACTCATAATGATAATGACGGTGATGAATAATTACATTCTCGATGGTAACAGTTATGTTTAAACTGTCATTCTGAGTTTAAATGTGATTCAATAAGTTTAAATCTGTAAATTATTATAATTGACGATACTCTACTCTTGTATGGAATTTTGAATATTGACAGATTAATAATAATTGCTCTTAGATTTTCAATAATATTACACAATTATTAAAAACATAAGGCATTATTTAAACCTTTTTTTGTAACAGGTGTTGGTATAGAAAAACGTCATTTACTCACCGGAATATTCCTCTGCGTGGCACATTGCTTTCTTTTAATTTCAAGTCTTATGGTACAAAAACCATATATTGATATAAGAGTAATTTAAAAAATGTGAAATTCTCTATGAATAAACATGACTCCAAAAATCAATTATAATTTAACAAACTTGGGTCAATTGACAATGGAATGATTAAATATCACACAATGATTTGTCTAAAACTATTAAAACGCAAATTAAAACAAATGCTTGCTGTAACACCACAGTGTTTTAGTCTAAATAAATGCAGTTACCCCAAGCATTTGGTTTAATACATATACTCATACGTGCAAACCCTCAAATGAAAACAAATTTGTTAAGTTTTTGTATTGAGTAAAAATAAAAATACCACAATTTTGTAATATTAAAATCAAACATGCGGAAATGTTACAGCAATTAGTGTAGCCAGGAATTTCACTGTTCCCTGGTGTAGCTGTGCTCAAGGTCCTGAAGTAAAATTGACCCTTATTGCCTTGCTTAATAAGTAAATTTCATATAAAATTTGCAGTACCAAGGCGGATTAATCAACTTTCCAGATACACTCGTACTGCTAGCTGGGCACATCAACACTTAGGTCTAGTCCACCCTAGTCCATTGAGCGTGTTAATAAATTCCAAATTGAGGAATTATTACACTGCCAATCAAGTGGGGACATCACAATTACTGTAGCTTGCGTATAAAGAAAATATAATTATGATTTCTTACTTGGAATTTTAGTAGACCTCTCATAGTGTTTCACTGAAAGATTTAAAAATACAAGACATTATACAGAAGAGACTATATCTTGATGGTTGTAACTGAAGCAGTCGAAAGATTATGAAGTCTCCAACACTAAGCTGGCAACTACTTAATTTACAATACACTACTCTTAAATTAAAATTTAAAAAAAAACAATCTTCTTACCCATGTGTGATTTTACGGTATGTTTCTGTTGGTCACATTCATACACAACTGTTACTTTTTCATTAGCAACTGCCACAATTGTTGCTTTATAATATTTAGTGTCATGCCATTTACAGAGAACTTGATCTCCACACGACCAATTCTATATAAATTACAACAATATATCTATATAATATAACTCTCAAAAAACTCGAAACCCAGAAACTCTCCAAACACCAGAATTCTTTCCCACTTTTTCCCGAAACCAGACATTTTGGGCTTGCCCAAAAGTGTCATGTTTTCACAGTTGACAATTAACAAGGTTTAACTATATTGTGAACATTATTTTTGTAATTAATGTTACCAATATACAGTGGACTACTTACATGGGTTTTCTCTAGAGTCGAGCTTCTTGTTTTTCTTTTTTCAGCCATATCATCCGGTTAATAAGTGAGATCCTACAATATGGAAAATTTTATTATTAAAACAATATATGTATTATTTATAGCCTTTATTTATTATTTTTTTATTTATATAATTATAATTTAACTTTTTCAATTTTATTGATGTTAATAAAATTTTCTCTTGGTCAGTCTCTAGTAAAGTAGATACTATTTAATGGGCATGATCTAAATCTGTAGTACATACTGTAGCTGAGATGTTTTTTGGGGCCTCAACACTACCTAATGCACTTGTCAATTCTAGTCCTGGCCCCCGGACCTGGGCCATAGCGGGGCACTAGCCTGGACTGAGCCAGTGATGTACACAAAGTGTTTCCCCGTAGTTCCGGGACTACAATTGACAAGTGCATAACATAGGCTAATTAACATGAATTGTTAAAAATTAATTAACTAAAATAAACAAACAGTGAAATTATGCATAGGCCAACCTTTTCATGCCCAGGCTAAATGAGAATCCATTTACAACAAGGAAGGTAGGGCCCAGGTCATCTAGGCCTTGGCCTACTATTTCTCCAGTACCATAATATAGAACCTGGCCTACTCTATAGGCCTAGTAATAATGGTGTACATCTATTAGTAATAGATAACCCTTTCTTGTTAATGCTTACTTAATAATACTGTAATATGTTTTTATTTGGCCTCCACCTAGGCCTAGGCTATCTAGGCTAGTATGTAGGCTAAGTTGGCCTTGGCTTATGATGTGGTAGGCCTAATAAGGCTAGTTTATTAGCTCCTTTAGGCCAAACTATGTCAACATACAAGATACACAGGCCTAGGCTAGCTATCCTAGACCTAGGTCTACCAGGCCTAGCCTAAGTTGAATTCGATCCAACTCGGCCACAAAAAGTTTGGCTTACACAGGCCTAGGCTAGCTATCCTAGACCTAGGTCTACCAGGCCTAGCCTAAGTTGAATTCGATCCAACTCGGCCACAAAAAGTTTGGCTACAGTCAACTCGGCCACAAATCAACTCGGCCACAAGTCATTTACTTGTACTACACTTTGAAGGAGTAATTCATCAAGTATAAAATACTAATTCTTTAAGTATTACTATACTTATTGTTATTGTTATTGCTGTTATTATTGTTGTCATTGTTGTTATTATTATTATAGTTGTTTTTATTACCCTTAGTTTTAATATTAATTATTAGTCTTAGCATTAACATTATATATTGTTCAAATTTTTGCTGATATTGTTATTATTATTACAGTACTGTACCATATAAGTAATAAATAAATTTCGATTTTTTATTATTATTATATTTGTTAGTCTTAGTATTATTATTTTAATAATAGTAATTTAAAAAATTATTTTTATTGGTGTTTTATTGGTATATTTCTCATATTATTATTAATATTATTAATATTATTAATATTTATTATTGTTGTTGTCACCTTTATTATCGATATTATTACCTTATTATTACTAAGTAGGCCTAGTATTATAAGTAGTATCGTTATTATTATTATTACTAATTAGTATTACTATTATTATAAAAATAAACATTATCCTTAATTTATTATTGTTGTATTATTGTTATTATCACCTTCAATATCGTTATTATCACTAATTAGTTATTAAAATTGATATTTAAATATCGTTATTATTACCATACTAGTATTTTAGTATTGTTAAATAAATATTACTATTAATGTTGTTGTTGTTGGTATCACCTTTATTATCATCATAATGACTAATTAGTATTATTAAAGTAAATATTACTAATTTATTGTCGTTATTGTTGTTTAATATTATTGTTGAAGTAGAATGTTGTGAGTAAACAGAAGACAAAAACATTAATAAATAACTCTTTTTAATTCATAGGCAATAGCATTTAAATCTCTTTTGGTAGTGTGGTGGTCCTGTTTTGCTAAAATATACTGTGTACTTTATTTCAATCCAATCATATATTGAAGAAAAAGGATGCAAAAACTGAGATTTACATTAAATAACTTGTGGTCGAGTTGACTTGTGGCCGAGTTGGCTGTAGCCGAACTTTTTGTGGCCGAGTTGACCTGCTCCCCCTAAGTTAGGCCTATGCCCCGACCGCTTAACAGAAGGCCCTAGGCCCAGACACTAGGCTATTATTACCAGTCATATGGGATATTACTACTACTACTTCAGGCAGGAAAGGTCGGTCAGCCAAAAGAAAGGCCTAGTCTAGTAGCTAGGCTGTACCTAAATGACGTATGAAATCTCTTGAAATTTCTACCAAAAAAACTTACTGATTATAGGCTTTTAAATTCTTTGTTGCATGCTTTGACGATGATAAACAAGACGTCACTACTGAATCTGGTTTCCTGCTGTGGAACTGGGGAGAGCTTCCGAGGTGTCGCGCAACTTTTCTTTGTTGCATGCTTTTGACGATTATAAAAATGACGTCACTACTGAATCTGGTTTCCTGCTGTGGAACTGGGGATAGAGCTTCCGAGGTGTCGCGCAACAAAATACACACTGAATACATTCACTGCTGTCTCTTATACACATCTAGATGTGTATAAGAGACAGGGCCTAGGCTAGCTATCCTAGACCTAGGTCTACCAGGCCTAGCCTAAGTTGAATTCGATCAACTCGTCCAAAAGTCAACTCGGCCAC
>NW_022757269.1:99059-100555 GCF_011630105.1 Anneissia japonica
TAAAATAAATTTATTATTATTATTATTATTATTGTTATTATTGTTTACTTATATAGAGCATATAAATAATGTAAATTTACAACATAGTTAATTCTTCAATAATAACAAAATCAATCAAAATCACAATTTTTTTTAAACAAATAGCACTATGGGATATGTATATGTAATGTCCACAAAATTAAAGAAACTTTGGACAGATTTTAATGACAATTCTAAGCTCTCTTTATTTCTGTTCTTCCTCCTCGAACCTCGCTTACGCCCTCAATCTTTACACTCGTTCCCGTTACCACAGTATAGTGCAATATAACTTCTTTTTTTACCTGGCACGAGGCTTTGTGGCCGTAGCAGTGAAATATAGGAATAGTCATAGTTAATCGAGTTAGCATATCATCTTAATTTTCCTTCTAAACAAGTAATTAATAAACAAAGTATATAAGTGTATAAAGGATAAACAGTGTGTCTAACCATAATTACAATAATTAGGATTTAGCCTAATGAGAGTTCTTAGTTTGGAATCAATATAAGCTTTATAGTAAGGAAAAGACTCATTTAAAACTTCTTAATTGTGAGTTATGAGATATCAATACTAAAGTTTCATACTTGTTTGTTCACTGCAAGTCTAAACCAAACCAGTTTTTGTTTAAACTATAGGTGTACATGCTATAAAATATATAAATGTGTGATTGCTTATAAGTACCATGTAGGACTCATAATCTACATTTCCACTTTACAAAACATCTTAATAGAAAAATAAAGAATGCCTAACCTTTAAGTGTGAGAATAGGACACATGCAATATCATACGTAATATTTAGGTGTTGGTCCGTAGCTGCAGAGCTTAACAAATTATGTAGAAGAAATACCGGGTATGCCAACCTCAAGAAAAAATTAAATAACAAGTATTAAGGAAACAATACTATCAAATTGAATGCTACTAATTATTATAAATGTTGAATAAATCAAATATTGAGAGGCTAATAAATGCTTAGACTACTGTGTACCCCGATAGGGAACATGCAGAACAGATGTTTACATTCCTCTCTTCTTCTTACATAAATTATATTATATATAAAATATAAATGGTAAAAAATTATAATATAAATGTTAAAAAATTAGGCATATTTTATTAAACTTATACCATTCATTTAAACAAAACAATTGCTTAAATAGATATGAGTTAAACCCATACACGACTTGAAACTGATTGACTGTGAAGACTGCAAATTTTTTTTGACATGCCCAAATACTGATGACATCACATATGTCATCAGTATTATATGAAGGCAAATCATTACTATATATGGCAAGGCAACACAAAAGTTTCTTGTCACATACATTTTACAGTATGGTGTCTACTTATTGCATGTTTATATTTTCTACATACTGCAGTTACACTGTAGACAATTTTTGTATAAAATTAAAGCTTCTCAAACCCCTAAATTGTCATATTTTTGCAGATTTGCCCCTGGACCCCATTGACAACATTTTATGCGACAC
>NW_022757269.1:100659-110610 GCF_011630105.1 Anneissia japonica
TGGCAAGGCCACTAAATTTTGCAATAATATATTTTAATTTCGATTTTTTTTTATATATTTTGCAATTTATCTTGGCTATAATAATATATTTTTGTGTGATCTGTTTTTTTTTTTAATTTTTTAATATTGTTCAATTTATTTTTGAATTTTAAAAGTAAGTTTTTTAAATATAATAATGTAAAAAACAAAAATGTTTACATTAAAAAAAATAATCTTTTTAATATTAATAATTATTTATAACTGTAACACACTATTATGAAATTTTCACTTTTATAATCACTTTCTGTGACTTAGTTATAAGGCAACAAGTATTTATACACACATATTTTATTCCCCACATATTTTATTATCTAATACTGTGTGCTATTTAAGTTTCTTGGGCTGAAAGTAGAAAATGGTTAATATTTAAATGATTTTATAAGTTTTTAAATGTTATATTGTTAAAGAAGTTGTTTAATCATAGACTCTTCACTCGAAGAAAACAATGCAGTATTTGTCAGTGCTGCTGAAAAGTTGAAGAAATTGAAAGTGTCAGGAGAAGCATACAACAAAAGAGCAAAGGTAATTAAACTACCAACAGTTGCTGAGCTAACAGACCAACAGAAAAATGTCACAATTGCAAGAATAATGAAGGATATTGAGAACAAGGTAAAATACTTTATTTTTTAATTTTATGAAATATGTATTTTTTATACAATATTTAATTTCACAAAATTTGTTTTTTGCTACAGGTGAAGAAATTACAGGAACTGAAGGTTGAAGGGTTCTGTCACCAGCAACAGCATTGTTTTCTAGACCGTTACACATTAAACTGCCAGAGGTTGTCACGGCACCAGAGGACACAGAAATGTATACGAAAGATGATATAGCAAAGGAAAAGATGAAAATGCAGGCTGATAGCAAATCGTATGTTCACATATGGAAACGTTTTTGCCACTTTTTATCATTTGCTAGTCCAGCTATCACTAAAGCAGCAAACTGAGGTCAAATCAACCCCGCTGTACAAGTAGTTTAGATCGAACAATTAAAATCATTGGGTTTGTTTCATTTTCATTATGGGGTTAAAACCAACAAAATTCAATTTGCACAGTCAATATTCTTTTGTTAAAACTTGTATTTGAACACATATTTAACAGTACACATAGTACAATGTAAAGTATACTAATGTTGACATCTCTCTTCCCCTAGTCCAGCTTTCGTGTTGGCGGGATTGGCTTAGCCCTACGTTACACCCCTACGGACATTTTCATTTTCAAGTATCTTGTCTTGGGACATTTGCTTTTTAATAAAGGTAATAAAAGCACACAAAAAATCCAACAGAAGTATGACGTCATACCAGTGAATCAGACTATCACGCTTGAGAGATTTTTTGACCCCATGAGAGGCAATCGTGGATTGGTTGGACTTGGATATTTTCTTATTTTCCAATAAAACTATGCAACCAATCATACTAAGTTTTATATCAGCTTCAAGCTTATTATATTCCCTCCACGAATCCACTTGGGCCAATTTGAACAAAGCAATAGTCTGCGAGTGAGGGAGTAAGAAACGAGCTCGGAACAGCCAAAAACATCAAATTTATTGAAATTCCCTATCTAAGTCGTCGTGAGGAGCTGTTATAAATCGGCGTATTTTTTTCATTTTTTCTTCATGAAATGGTAGATTAATATTTTTTACAACATAATCCACTTGGGCTATTACAAGAAAATCATAGATTTTGTACCAAAAATGTACTTTTGTGAAAAAAAATCCAGTTTTCTCCAATGGTTAAGGCGACCTTGGAGACCAAATGATACAACGTTTCCATATGCCGTCTTCATTGAAAGGAGATGTGGTACATGTCATCACAAAGAAAAAGGATTCGATGATCACAGCAGCAAGTGGTGATCATTCTGTAACACGAAATTCATCGTTCTTCAAGAAGATTGGAGATCAGTGTGTATCCACAACTGAAGCTGAAAAGAGAGATATTAGTTTTGCTGAAGATGAAGCTGAGTCACCAAAGCGGAATAGGAAGCGTCCAGCTTATCTTCAAGACTATGTAACTCATGTTGATTGAACCTTCAACATTGTCATGAATGAATGAACACTGATCGATATCTTGATTGCGTTGATTGAACTTTAACTACATCATGAGCTGATACTGATCAATAGTTGACTGTGATTTCATTTTATTGAACTGGGAATGAATATTTACCAATCAGTTTTATTGTGTTTACAGAACTTGTTTTGAAAAAACATTGATTCAATAGTAATTTTATAGACTGATTGATTGTTTAAGAATTATATTGACACAAGAATTATAACCACACTAATACAGATGTATTTCCTACAGTCTTATTTTCAAACTATAATTTGTTTGAATTTTATTTTTGCTTAAAAACGAATCATAACAATCAAAACAAGAATATTTCAAATTTAACAATGTTGTTTCAATATCAATATTCTTATGAAGAGATCTCACACAAAATTATTGTATAGCATCTTATTGATATTCATTGTACACAGTTAATCATGAATAATGGGGTATACTTTAATTTCAACAAAAGGAGGGATGTGATGTTCAAACTACACAGTATTGCAAGTTAACATACATAGCGCCCTCTGGAGCAAGGAAGTGAATTAATAGTTCGGTAACAAATTGCATAATTTTAAATTTAATGCAATACACTAGTTTTCATATGAATCCACTCAATTTCTTTTTGTTTTAAACTAACCAATATCATTGTACAGTGTGTAATTTACTTTGCACCTAAACTCTGCAAGTGCGAAAATCGACAGCATATAATGTGCCATGACATGGGAAGCAACACCCCAAAATATCTTGCATCAAAAATTATCAATTGAGGCAGATACCATCCATTTGATTTCAAGTCAATTGACAAAATACATAAATCCAACAAGATAGAAATAAAATATTAACTTAGTACAGTACGTAGCTGTTATATCAAAGTTATCGTTTTCAACTATTTATTTAATTTGTCCATATTGCATTCCAGTATTCAGACAAATCACCATGACAAAAGTTTTATATAACATACACAGATTTTACACAAACATTATTTTATTATATACACAAGATTTCAAAATACCAAAGAAGTACTAATTTGAACATTTGCTTAGCCCCTTTCAATTTGTTTTTAGTTTAATCTTCCTGACCTTGTGATAACACTCAGAAACTGGAAATTTATTTACTGTATTTCTTGTTTAACCTGGAATGTTCCATATTCAAAACAGCTAAGCCTAATAAATAATATAAATGCATGCACCACAAACAATTTGACACTAAATTTCAACTCTTTTGCACAAATACTAACAAAGTTTACCAAAACCTATGTTTTTAATGTAAAATTGTTTACTGCTTGCCATATATTTGACACAAAAGACTGGCCAGAAAATGACCAACTTTACAATATGGTGATCGAACTGTAAATCAACTGTAGAATCATTTTCGTGTAATACTTACCAATGCTGAAATGGAAATTGAGGAAGCCAGCCAGTGGCATGACTTGAAATCCTATATAAGCAGAAACCCGAAAGGAAAGAAAGGAGTTTTGCCACATTCTAAAAGAGTACATCTCACTGCTGTTTGTTCACTCTCCACATCTTGCTGTGAAAGAGGTTTTAGCTGTATGAAGAGAATAAAAAATGACTCAAGATCATGTCTTGAAACTAGTACTCTCAGTAAACTTATGATGGAGGTGTCCATGAAAGTTGGCAAGGCGGAGTTTCACAATTGGGTCCTAGGCCAGCCGCTAACAGATTGTGGCTCTCAGGGCAGCTAACAGGTTGTAGCTCCCAGGGCAGAAGAGTGAAATTTACTGCAATAATACACTTTTTGCACTTTGTTGTCATCCTGATTGAATCGATAAATATCCATGACAAGCATCTTCATTTTGTATCCAAATCCTTCTAAATGTAAATTTAGTGATGTAGTTAACATTTACTTCATCAAGTTACAATTATATGAATTCATTATTGTGATATAAGTTTGTTATTTTAATTTTATTCATCCTGTTTACTCCAAAATAAAGATGGTAGGTCGTAAAGGAAAATTAAATTCTGCTCCCATTGGTGTTTGCATACAATTTACATTTTGAATAAAATCTATATTGATATTTAAAACTTAGTTCTTAAATATGAATTGTGTCTGTATTCACTCTTAACCTAAACTACAGAGACCTAAATATAATCTGATCTCTATGACAATTGCCTGTATATTCATTGTCAGTTTACATTTAAAGCAATTATAAGCTATATGCATCACTTTTCAAGTATAGTGGAGCAACTACTTTCATGACACCCCCAATTATCATCTGATACGTCAAATAAGAATGTAGGCCTACAGTAAGGTATATTACATGCATTCTTAAAATTAGTTTGGCTATCAGTACACATATTAGAATGCAGGATCCTCATTACATAAAGGCTTAGACTCCTCTGACACACTGATAGAGATTGTTTCGAGCATTGTTGAGTCTATATCACACCTAGTTGCAGATATATTGCTTGCATGGGTGTTTACCAAAAGGTACCGGTAGATAGAATGTGGCTAATAATAAATGTTCTGTAGACTGTCCTAGGCAGTGTTCAGAAATACCTCGGTGTGGGGTTGGAAAGTAAAGGGACAAATATTTTTGCATAAATAGGATAGAAGAGTGGATGGATTTTGAATTTTGAATATACTGCATAACTTACAACAATTGTATTTTTTTAACGTACATACTTCCATCCAATGACAAAATGAGCTAACCCTAAAGTACATTTCAAATCAATTCTTATGGTATGTGTTCGAATCTGGACCTAAAATGCTTACCATTTAGACATTTTCAACAATGTGATTGAGGGATCGTGGATTCTACGAAGGAATTTTTTCTCAATCTGTCGTAGATGAGTAATATTTGCCAGTAGAAGTAAATCATGCAGATTTGTTTTTAAGCGATAACTCATTAGGAAAAAGAATAATGCTATGTTTTACATGCCATTGTAATTTATTCAATTTTCCAGCAACTGTGGCTATCCAAACTGAAATACAAATTTCAAAACAGCAGGAGGAGGGAATTGGACATCAGGTTAAGTGCAGCAACGGAAGAGAAAGCATGCGCCAGCGCCCAAAAATGCCGGTACCAAAGCAAAAGTAGTAAAATATCTACCAATATATGGAATGAAAAATTATCTGCCCATTCGTGAATGGTCAGAAGATGACCAGACCATAATAGTAGGCCTATGTTTTTGATATATTATTTTTCGTTTGTTACGATTGTTCAAAATATCATAAAACAACTTTCCAAAAATAGTCGATCACGGTATACATGTTCATTGTATATACAGTATGCACTATGTGGCCACCACTTTCCAAGCTCTTGCACTGCAAGCTATTCCGACTGATAATCGCTTATTTGTTTTAATTTTTCTTTCATCTTTAGGCATCATTAGTGAATTTTAGGCCGTCTCATAGGTCCGAGGTCTGTTTGATGTTAGTGTCTTAATACTGTTGTTGGGTATCCGGACACCAACCCGGTATTTCAGCGTCTATGTTTCAGGTCTTTAGCATGTTTATATCTGATGTGCTAACCACCTAACGAGTGAATAACACAGAATTATCCTAATACAGTATCATAATTTGGAAATGCAATTTGGTATTGAATCTTATTCGGACATGCATTCCGTCACTTTTTGCAATAATAATATATTGACTACTATTGTATATTTTCGGAAATATTTAAGCCGCTCCAAATCTCTTTCCTATTCTTCTTTCTTCCATTATTTTTTCACAATTTCACGTTTTTCTCATATTTTCTATAATGTTACACACATGTTATAGTCACTCGTTTAGGCCTAGGCTAGACCTCGACTATGCCTATTATAATATTTAAAATATACAATTTTAATTGATAAGATTATTTTTTACATGAACTAATAATTCATACTTAAACAATACATTAATTTTAAATGTATATATAGGCCTAATGACATAACGAATAAATAACAATAATTAAATGTGTACATAGTATCTATCACTACTACTAGGCCTAGTAGTACTGTTGGATATGTGTTCTCATAATTTAGGATTACTGTTATCCTATATAGCGCCCTCCTTTGTTTTGTACAGAACCTTTTACTTTGATAAAGATGAGTGAAAGGAGAATAAGTTACACGAGTTGTTGACTAAATGCGGCAGAGTTGAATATTGATATCTCTGTATGATTCAGTTTGTTTCCGAAAACATCCGTCATGGCAGAAAACAACCCAACAGAAAATAATAGGGTATTACTAAAGTGCGAGGCAGCGAGGCATCGATTTACCATTCACGAAAAGTGCGAGGCATGATCATAACGTGCTACCATTCCCCAAAAGTGCGAGGCATGATCGTAATAATGTGCTAATTTCTGTCACGAGCCATGAATGAGATTAATGTGAGCAATATTTTTTTAAACAAATCTACGAAGCTATAACAAACATATTCTAACTATTCTGTAAAAAACAATTAAATAATGAGAATAATAGAACAAAAATCTAACCTGCCAATACATTAACCACAGAACATGTAAGCTAGCGCCCTCTATTTAATTAGTTGACGCGCGTACTTTATCCAGGAGGCGAATAATGTGACGTGACGTAATAGCTGCTAAGAGCAAAGATGTTTGTTCTTGAAAACCGTGTGTTGTGCCTCCTGCAAGCTAACAAAAGGGGCCTAACTTTGCTAATTCATTGCACAATATAGTGTACTCTATTGAAATTTTGGTACGACTCGTCCAAAATAATGTGGATGTTATCCACGGCAGAAAACGATGACCAGATGCACTCTTAAATATGATATTATATTCCCTGATCCAGGGGGTGTTATGATATTCATATTCACTGTACAAAAGTTATTGTACGAGACTGAGGTCACAGGTCACTGGAATAAAAATACAAAGTGTGGCAGCATTGCGTTGCATGAGTTTCATTTATAATCGTGTCTAAATCAACATGGTGGCAGCGGATCGGCTAAAAGCGGAAAGTTATACGAACCCTGAATATTTTTAGAACACTCAGGAGTAGAAATTTCTGCACACTATCCTTGAAATGACTGGATAACACCATATATACGTGAGTAGGCCTACGTTGAAAAAAAATATGGCAAAGCCACACGTATCAGCCCCAACGATGAATTGGGAAGCAACAAACCTTAAAAAGGAATGGGCAAGATTCAAACAACATATTGTGTTTACTTTTGATGGACCATTGTCTAAGAAATCAGAAAAAGAAAAGGTGAACTATCTTATGACGTATATCGGCGATAAGGGTAGAGAAATTTATAACACTTTCACATGGGCTACAAAAGTTATTGTACGAGACTGAGGTCACAGGTCACTGGAATAAAAATACAAAGTGTGGCAGCATTGCGTTGCATGAGTTTCATTTATAATCGTGTCTAAATCAACAGGGGGTGGCGAATTGGGTGATTGTCACCCCGGCAGCAACGATCGCCATATCCTCTCCTTACTGTATATTATAAAAACCAGAAAGGGCGCTATTCAGATCAGTTTGAAAGAGCTGATATGCAGCATGAATATGCATAACCTAAGTTTCACGTTTCATGCATGATTTTAATGTTATTCAAGTTACAATTACTGGTTTTATTTGATGCGACATGAAACAAAAAGTCTTTAAAAAAAGGCAATTAAAGTACCAATAAAGTCTAAAGGTGAGTGTTCAGCAACATTATTTTACTAGAGTTTTTATTTGTTTATGACATATATAAGTATGTGGTTATGTGACTCAGCTAATTATAATATTAGGCACCAAACCTTACCTATTGAGGCACTTATATTCAACTTGTATGTTTTCAATAAATATAGTTATAATATAGTATATTATAAAATGAAAGTTTTGTTGGCCTACTGAAAAATACAATACAATTTAGCTATTCATGCCTCGTGCATCCCTCGTAGCGCAAATCAATAGGCCTCCTACTACTCTTGCACAACAAAGTATGATATTTGGTTTTTTAGCATCCAACGTATGCTTATAAGGCCCTATAAAAAATATTATTAGTTTATCACCCTATCTGGGCAGGAAAAGTGATGAGGGAGGGAGGTTTTTTTTTTTTAGTTTTTATTTTGCTAAAGCCAAATATCATCCTTGAGTTCAGTGTTTGCTGGTGCATTGATATTCAAAGTAAAACATGATTTAGATAATGCAAACAATATGTACTAAATATTTAATAAAATAAATGAAAAAAAGAATTAAAAGAAATTTTTTTTTCCAGTACCATAAAAGACATGCGCGCAAGGGTGATAAACTAATAATTTTTATTGGGCCTAATAGCAACTCGGACGTCGTTACCGGTGGTCTTTACAAATACCGAACGTCGAACTTAGGTCATGCTTATGCATATTCATATTTAACAGCTCACTAAACTGACCTTAAATAGTGCCCTCTATAATTTCTGCCCTAATTGTATGGGAATAAGAAATAATGCAGCAGATCCTGGATCCGCCCCTGTGATCAGCGATGTTACTGACTATATACGGTAGCCTAGGCCTAGGCGGAGAAAAATAAATCCACTGTGGTAGCAAATCAAATTAAGTAGCGAATTTGATAATGACTATCACGCATAATTATTAAATAGTACGTAATATTACTTTTACATTGGATTTTCGTTGTTCTCTGCACATTATTTCGATGTAAAACGATGCCTTGCATGAATTGTTGTTATGCCTCGCACTTTTGGGAATGGTAAAACCAGGGAGATGTTTTAAAGCCGTTTTTCCTCTAGGCGAATTTATTCGCGCGAATCGAAAGCGTCGGTTATGCGCATGCGCATTCTTGAGATGTGAAAAAATGCGCAACCAATCAGAGCTCAGGAAGCGAACCGACGCTAAAACGATGCCTCGCATGAATCGTCGTTTTGCCTCGCTGCTTCGCTATAACTAATAACTTAACAGGTTATGGGCCCAGGCGTGATTCTAGCAGCCGATGGCGAAGGCTTGTTTTCGATGGAGACGAAAACAATTTCGAAATCTGGGAGGCCAAGTTTCTAGGCCACCTAAGAATGTTGAAACTGAAGGACACGATTACCGCCGCTGATCCCGATCCGGAGAAGAATGAAGAGTGCTATGCAGAACTAATACAGTTTCTAGACGACAAAAGCCTGTCATTAGTTATGCGGGAGGCGACGGATGACGGCAGCAAAGCCTTAAAAATACCACGAGAGCATTACGCTAGTCAGAGTAAGCCCAGAATTATTGCTTTATACACTGAACTGACCTCATTGCAGAAAAGCTCGGAGGAGACAGTGACCGAGTACATCATTCGGGCTGAAAAAGCAATCACATTGTTAAGAAATGGAAAAGAAATATTAAGTGATGGTTTGATAATAGCAATGATTTTGAAGGGCCTGCCAGAATCATATAAACCATTCACAATTAACATTACCCAGAACCATAATGAAATAACTTTCACCCAATTCAAAAGTCAATTACGAAGCTACGAGGAAACCGAAAAGTACAACGTAAAACAGAAGGTAGACAATGTAATGAAGATAGATGTCTCATCAGTTACTTGCTGTGAATGTAATTGCAAAGGCCATATCGCAAAAGAGTGCCCGAACAGAAGATCGTCAACAAAGTGGTGCAATTACCATAGGAGTTACACACATAATGATAAAATGTGCAGAAGACACAAGCACAAAGGCAAGGATAATGCAAAGCAAGTGGCTGAAAGACAAGTAGGCCTATTCACTGATGAAGAACATACATTTACGTTCATGATCAGTCAAAATAGTGTTATGAAAAAGGTGGACTGCGGCGCAACATCCCACATTATAACAGAGATGGATAAGTTTACATATTTTGATGATGCCTTCGATCCTAGCAAACACTTCATGGAACTGGCAGATGGAAGGAAAATGAACAACGTCGCATTGCGACGAGGGAATGCTGAAGTATTCTTGCAAGATATAGA